>NW_013952415.1:890836-916059 GCF_001266775.1 Austrofundulus limnaeus | reverse complement strand
ATTTTATTGTTGCTGCTGAGTGACGTCAAACTGTTACCATTCTGCGCATGCGCATTTTTGTACCTACAGGGAGAGCGAGCGAACCGAATCTGCTTTGTTGTTAGCGTCGATGCTGTGACTTTCTGCCAATTATACGCTATTTGCAAGATCGCGCTGGCAATTTTCACGGTGCTTAGCGGACATAAAACGCTGTAGGCTTCGTTTAAGTTAAAAATTAGTGCTGTTTTAGCCGCTTGGACGCTCCAGACGATAGAAGTCGGTACCTCTCTGGTCTCTTGTATATAAACAAAACGCTTCATGCTGCTGTTTTTAAGGTGGCYCGTCTAAAACAGCTGCGAAGCTCGTCGATGCCAGCTTGTTAAGTTAGCTAACTTCGTGTCGCTCGCTTTGTCAGCGATGGAAATAGTCGTGCAACAGTGTTAGGAGTTAAACTACTCCATAGTCTTCGTGTGAACATGAGAGAAGAGGACAGTTTGCTGCTGGGAAGCCAGTCCATGGCKAGTGAAAGAGGGGGTGAAAGTCCCTGCAGCTGCCCCCACTTGACGGAGGAGAAAGGACTTGGCGACAAGAAGGGTGACCTGAGGCCTCCTTGTCATTTCTTCAGGTCTTCATAGGAGAAAAGCAGACTTTTTTTTCTTCTTTTGACAATGGAGACGGTGGGGAAATTTGAGTTTAGTCGGAAGGACCTGATAGGACATGGCGCATTTGCTGTCGTGTTTAAAGGAAGGAACAAAGAGGTGATTTGCTCACTTTTTACATTTTTATTTTTAAGCAGTGTTAATGATAAATATCAGAAGTCAATCTCAACGTATTTGTTGAAAATTTAACACGAATTTGCATGTTATTGGCCATTTTGACGTTTGTTGTCATCGTACGGCCTTAAGAGGCCCGACATAGCAAACAGGATATTCCTTGATAAACACAGACCATCCTAAAATACCTCTAACAGTTTCAAAACATTTTATAAATGCATTAATAGTAAATCTGTGACTGCCTTCATTATTATCTAAAAGTGTTGTGACTCAGCGTTGTTCTAATCAAATATATAGGCCACGTGTTGTTTCCCTTTAAGCGCCATTAAATAAACATGTTGGAACATGTACTCGGATTGAAAAACATGGAAATTATAGAAGCTTTGATTGCACACTAAATGTGATTCAGTGTTAAATGCTATGATGAACGTGTTGACATAATTTTTGCAAAAGAATCAGTGACATCTTTAAAAATATTGCCAAACATCTGCAGTAGTTAGTGCATTTTCAGGCTGGCAGTACATTTGCACACTAATAATCAGTTCACATTGTGAGAGGAATCCAATACAACTGCACAAACATTGCATTGCATGCTGTGTTTATTCCACTGAAAATRGATCTTCCTTGCAATTTGTCCTTTCAGAAACCTGACTGGGAGGTGGCAGTAAAATGCATAAACAAGAAGAACTTGGCCAAATCTCAGACTCTTCTGGGTAAAGAGATKAAAATACTGAAGGTATGTCAGACTTGTTTTAGTTTCTTTCTGTCAGGTTCTGGACATCTCAGATCTTATGTTTAGTGGACTTTGGTCGTGTGATAGCGTTTCATATTGAGGAACTTTTAAAATCGAAAATTGGTCAGCTTGACAGGTTTGTGCAGCTGAACATGATTATGTGAAAGACTGTCACATCAACAAATGAAAAAAAAAGCACAAATTGTGCAGGTCTAAAATATTTAAAAAAATGTACCCGCAAGTAATTTATTTTTTGTCGTTATTTCTGCAGGAACTCAAACATGAGAACATCGTTGCTTTACTGGACTTTCAGGTATGCAGTATTTAAATCATAAATGCCATTTAAGCTGTGTTTGTTCCATGTTCGTAACATGCTACAGGAGTTAGCATGTTAGCAGGTYATATAGACTCATTACAAAAGTTAAGAACCCAACTAATGACCATTGGCTTGTCAGGAACAACAGAAGAATCATTTTGTGCACAATTACTTTAGAAGTGTATAAAAACTACAAACAGGCCAAAATATTGAACAAGAACCTATTGACTCTGGTGTTTTATTTCACACTATATCATTGTAAATAATAAATTAAATCCAAATTTATAGCCTTGATGTTAAATATTGTAAATAAAAATGTTGAGTTTTCTGCATGCAAAGTGAAGCAAAACATTGTTGGGTTATTTATGTTCCCACTCATGCAGTTTGAACTAATAATTTTCCTACTTGTCAAACAGTTTTGTAACATTCTACGCATAGATGTTTTTGRATCCTAAAGTTTTAGATTGCACTCWGTCCMTTTGAGCACTGTCARCAWTTCCTGTGTTTACATTTTGTGTGCAGTCACACCTCCCACTCCCAATGGCCTTTGTCAACAAGGCTTTCTGGGAAGTGTAGTGTTACTTTCTCTGTGCCTCAAGTCTTATATTTATTTCTAAGTCATGAACTTAGACAGATATATATGTATTTATTTTTTACTAGTACCAGCAGCGGCAGACATCTGTGTTGATCTTATTTTCTCCCTGTCAGAATAGCTGCTGCATTGTTCGGTGATAAATGCGACTCTTCAGTCACAGCGATGCTGTTGCCTGTAGCCTGGTTACTGATCTGAAGCTCACAATCCCAACACCTRCTGGGTTGCTGAGACATGATGTCCCTCACGTCCTCACACACAGATTTATCTGAACCCAGCAGGTGTTCCTTTGTTTGCTTTTTTGTTTTTTTGGTAATCCCTAATTAACACACGGCCATCTGGTTAAAAACAGAAAACTAAATTACATTGTAATACAACATGTATTAAATAAGATAGTTTAGAGGTTGGCAATCGATGCTCATTTTGATTATTTTATGTTTTTTTTCTATTACTACTCATTATTATTATTATTACTATTACTATTAAATAAAATCTCACGTTTGAGTCTTGAGATTTTATTTGTTGCAATATATATAAAACTCTAGTGAATGCAAATTAGCAAAGAAATCTATTACAGAATTGACATTTTTGTTTTCAAAGCTTTGATTTGACCTTTGTTTTTCTAGCCTTCTCTCCTTTAGTAATGAGTTGTTGCATGTATTCATGTGAGCACTGCTATGGCAGCAGCTCTAAAGGTCATTATCAGCAGCTAGAAAGAAAAGAAAATCACTTTCAAGAAGTTGACGTTTCTCTGCCAGTTTCGCAGAAATGCTGCTCTTATCGCTGACAGRGGGTGAGTCGGTGCAAAAGCAGCGACCTTCTCTGGGTAAAAGGATTCTTGTGGTGTTCTCGGGTGGTTATTCATCCAGATAACCAAGAAGGGTCTGAAAGAATCTGACACCAAACCAAACACTGCACATCAGCAGAAATCTCTTTCTGTTGTGTTTTTGCGTCTGAAGGGACAGGAAATAAATACTAGTGTTCTAGACCAGTGTTTCCCAAAGTTGGGGTCGGGACCCAAAGTGGGGTCCCGAAACATCAAGGTGGGGTCCTGAAAAGATTTTCTGAATTAATTACATGTTTGCCTTCGTTGTTACAAAGGAGTGAGGTTAGTATATTTTAAAATGGATAAATGTAGTATAAAAATATTGTTACTATGCCCATGTTTTGTTGACCTGATACAAATGTTTATCATCCAGAAATAGTTGGGGGCACAGGTCTCTGCTACTGTTATTTTGTGGGTCAAAAGCTGAAAAGTTTTGGAACCAGTGTACTTTGGTTCCCAAAGTTGGGCTTGGGACCCAATTATGGGTCATGAAGCACCTTGGATAATCTCCAGAAATCAATTTAAAGAGTAATAAAATAATTGCTGATGTAATATTTTTCCTATAATTATTACAAAAACACAAAATAACTATAAATAAGTATTTATATTTGTGTACAAGCTGTTTAGATTGTCAAAAAGCCTGTGTTTTTAGGGTGATTAACGAAGTTTGTGTACTCAGAACAGTAATATTTGGGGTCACAAGTTTTTGCCATGGATATTTTGTGGGTCAGAAGATAAAAAGTTTGGGAACCACTGTACTGGACGATCACTGGTCCAGGCGAAAACAAGGTTACAGCCTCAAGGTTTGAATAAGATGGATAAAATATAAAGTGAGCAAAGATAAGAGATTAGTTTTCCATAATTGGGTACAAGTCAGAATCATTTCTGATCAATGCTGGAATGTACCAGGTCTGTCCTTTGTCCCCGACACCTGGCGTAATCTCTATGGACTGAATTTTTTAGCCTAGCCAGGGATTGGAGGGGTCAGAGTTTGGGAGGCTTCGAGTTTCATTGTTGCTTTTAGCTGACAGTATGATCCTGTTGACAAAACATTGTGCAGACACTGAGGTGGTTTACAGCAGAGTGTGATGCAGCCAGGAAAAAGATAAGTGCCTTTAAATCTGAGTCTGCGCTGCCCTAATAGAAGAACCACCTGTAAGCTGAGGATGGTCAACTGCCTCAAGTAGAAACGTTTGATTGTGTCATGATCTTATTTATTAGAACAGAGCAGAAGTCTGGTAGGCAGATTTGAGCAGTGCCTGGTCTGTTGTGAAAAGTGTTGAGTCAGAAGGCAAAGTTGTTGATTTAACTAGTGGATCGACATTCTAATCCAAATGTAGAGTACAACCTATGGGGATGGGTGGGCTCCCTTTCAGAGCTCAACTATTTGGGATTAGCACTCATTAGATAGACTGCTTTTTCACATTGCTCAACCAGTTGATCTGGTTTGATGACGAGATCTTATGAACACCATCCGGGTTTTCATCATGTCCGATTTATAGGAGACCTTGGGGCAGACCATAGACTTAAATATATAGATCACTAGACTGAGCCCCACCCATACTGTCCACTGATAGCGTCTGTGACAACATGGAGGAGCAGAAACGGAGACCTAAAAGGGCAACAGCTCACAGCCTCCGTAGAAACATAGATAAACAGCAGCTGAACTGGATCTGTTTCACAGATTATCTGTCATGTTTTTACAATAAATTAATAATTATGTTAATTTCGTGCAACAATCATGTAAAACAGCAGATATATATACTAGAAAATATAATATAATTTATGAGTAACAATGATCTAAAGCAGACCTGAAGTCAGCCTGTAACTTAGACTTTAGCTAGTTGAAAACTGATGACTTCAGCTAGTAATAAAGTATATTTATTATTTCTTCTCACTGTCATAAAAATAATATTTATATTTACCAGTCAACAGTTAGAAAATGTTCTCTGGTTATAGGATGAAACTTGTCTCTATTAGCTAACATCTTCTCAACAGGTCAGGTTCCTCTAACAGAAACCTAAAAATACTCACATTTATAATATTATTTTACACTCTGTAGGTCTAAATATTAATCAGACATTTATAATATTATTTTACACTCTGTAGGTCTAAATATTAATCAGACATTTATAATAATATTTTACACTCTGTAGGTCTAAATATTAATCAGAGGACAAAGTAATATTTAATGGTTTGTGTTAAATTGTAGCATGATTCAACAGTGCTACACTATGTATATGCTCCACAAGCTAATATCTGCTAACCAGTTCAATAAATAACAGTGATTACAGCAACTTTATAAGATTATTTTAATTTTAAACTGTTACATTATGTTCTGCTCAGATCACATTGAGCTAAATAAGATCAAATTTGCTGACTTGTGCTGTAAAATGAGAGGTTTTCCTGTTTATCTTCTGTTAATAAATCCATAACACAAACAGCTTTTATGACATTATTTAAAACATTAGTTAGATTATATAAACTGTAAAATATTAATAATTGGATTAATATTATTATTAATAGTTTTTATGATTTCTACATTGTCAGTCCTTTTTTCTGCTCTGTTATCAACATGTACAGTGATGGGAAATCCAGACTCTTGACCGTTCTGTGTTAGCCGTTAGCTTCTCCAGCTGATCACARGGTCACSTGGTTTCTGCACACTCCAGCTGTTCTATAGAACCTCCTCGGGGCAGACGCAGATCTTGCTGAAGAGCTTGTCTTGTTCAGAATGATGCTAAGGATGGTCTGTGGCTCTCGGGCTGTTGCCCAAACAGCCTGGTCTCGAGTTAATCAGATCAATGAGGCAACTGATAAAAATGTAAACGCCACATATTTTGATGAACGTTTATTGTAATTCACTTTGAMTTATAATCATTCCTTGCTTCTACTTTCTAAAAATATTAGCTTTTTTAAAAAAAATTGATGTTAGCTTTTTTCAAAAGAATATAATCACTCTAAAGGGCCCAGTAGAGTCCATCTGAAGCCAACAGTCGATGCGCGGTCACCTGGTTGTTCGCAGATGGATTCCTCAGTGCAAAACGTTCGATTTGTCTCCAATCTGTGAGTTTTTGGCCATTTGAATTATCTTTATAAATGTCTGCTTCAGAGCACAACCGTTAACTTCGGGAAGCACGTTATTTTTAGAAAACTGAGTAGTTGGAGGAAAATGTAGCACCTAAACACTTTCAGCATCAACAAATGTGCCCACAAACGTCTGACCAAACAAARGGTAAGTTCTTATGCAGAGGGGGGGTGAAACGTTCTCCCGGTGGGTTGTGACAAGCAGGGGTGGAAGACTCAAAGCTGCGAACAGAATGATGTGATTTTCATCATGTAACTGCGACGGTGAGAGTCAGTTTCGGCACTTCAGATGGAGCACGTGGACGCCTTTSGTTTTTACTTCAGGTTCAGTGCCTAAATTCTCCCCTAACTTATAAATCCAGACTGTTGGCCTTCTGCCTGGACCTGACTGGCTGCCTGTTTGCTGTCCGTCTTCATTAAAGCCAAAAGCAGCCACCGGTAGAAGTCCTGACTCAGCTGAACCACAGAAAACAGGCTGGCCTCTGACCGCTGCATTCAGAGAGATACTGAAATAGGGTCAGAGTGAGAGACGGCCGTCATCTGTTGACATGTGATAAGAGAGCTTTTTTAAAGCCTGAAGTAATTTTGTATGGATTCCTTCAAATTTTTTGAGTTTCTAAAGAACAGAAGTTGCAGTAAATAATAATGGTTGAAGCAATTCCTCACATGTCCAACAGCACCTGTTCTGTTTGTTGTTTTTCTGTGTAAATAAATCGATTTCCGTCTCTTCTGTTTCTTCTTGTAAGTTTCCACAAACTCTTGCCCACCACAGGTGTTCTATTTAATTTGTGAATGACTGTTTGTGTAGAGATGTGAGTTAGTAAATGGTTTACTAAAGTGGTGTTTTCAGTTAGACTTGCTTTCTAAAGCTTTAATAGTATTTGGGGAGAGTGTTGGCTCTTTTAAGGCCCAACATATTTCTGAAATCATAATTACATGTTCACTTTGTTCCCTAGCAAGCTCTTTTTTTTTTAATTCATCCATGTGTTTTTGTACACCAACTCTTATTCTCTCTCTTTAGGAAACTGCCAGCTCGGTGTACCTGGTCATGGAGGTAAGCTTGCTGTGATCCCTTGTTTTGTTTGCAGAGCGATGTGTTGTCTCAACTCTGTCAGCTATAATTAGCTGAGCCTTCAGGCATTAAACCAGTAAATGGTTGCCAGAGAATATTTACATGCTGTTTTCTTTTTTTTTTGTCAAGACTTTGTTCTATTAACCTGATGATAAGTAGTAGGATTGATGTGTCCTTTTACCTATTTGGCATTTGGATTCTTCCTTTTTTGGCATTGATAATGCACACCATCAATGTCAGCAGTTTTTTTTCTTTGTTGATTTCTGTTGCTTAAGGCCCTGTCATACGTAGAAATTTTTTTAAAGACATCTATGTTAAGGACGGAATAAAAAACAACTGGAATCCTATTTTAGGAATGTACATAATATAATACTAATAAATTTATCAAAGGTATAACTTATTATTAATTTAGAGAAAAAAAGTTTCACAAGTTGCCTTAAGTTGTCTAAAATGTTATAGTATGACATAGGGCTGTGTATTGGCAAGAATTTGGCGATACGATCCATATCATGACAGAGGGGTCACAATACGATATATCCCGATATATTGCGATACTGTTAGCAAGGTGATTTATTGCGATTATTTTTGTCCAAAAATTCTATTAAATAAAAACCTCTTACTGGGAAAAAAAATGAAAAACTAAAATTCATTGTCTCAGAAAATTCTAATATTACATAGACATACTTTTGATACATTTAGCTGTGTTCTGCTTTGTATGTATTTGATTTTATTTGTTTCATATTTCTTATCTCATCCATGTTTTCAATTATTAGACTAAATTTGGCAATAAATAGTTTGAAAATATATTTTTTGCAGCTTTTAATTTTTAATAATTTACAAAACATCCACCCAACACTAAACAATAGCCTTTATGTTGTCATAAAGTTCAGTAAACAGATGATATGAAGCTGCTGCACACAGAGTTTCTGGGATCAGCTGATCTGCATCCAGAACCTGATTTGCATAACTGTGGGTCAAACAGCAGGGCAAGTCCCGAAAATAAACAGTAAATAAATGGAGAAGCTAAACAACACAGTTAAACAGTTTTTGAAGTGAAGCAGGATAAACAGCAGGATAAACTTAAAGTAAATGGACTTTGATGCGATCATCAGCTGGACATCATTGAGAGCAACAGAGTTTTATGTCACGGGGGGAGTGCCGAACTCAAGGCGCTAGAGATGCATGGGTTAGCCTTCCGTAACGTGAAAGCTGACCACAGTTGGAAAAAGAGCACACAAGACACTTAATTTGGCTTAAAATACAGATATTCTGACAAATCTGTTCGTAACCTTACCTCAGCTTAGAAGGCAGAGGGTGTCGGTCTTTTCCGCTCAGATTCAGCTATCGGAGCATGAAGCTAATGTTTACTTACAATGCTAATGCTCTCTTACTCTCTGGCGCTCAAGAGGTAGAGTAGCCAAATGGCTGGCTCACTGCTGCCAACTAGTGGTCAGAGGCTGAACTACAACATAAAAATGAACGGCTGGCTGGAAAGTTGACAKTTTAAACCTTAAAAAAATTGATACAGGGCTTTAGAATATCGATACAGTATCGGGAAATGAAATATTGTGATATTTCAGTGTATCGATATTTTCTTACACCCCTAGTATGACAGTGCCTTAAGAGTTTGAAATAATGTATAGTGTGCACACTAGTCTGGGTACTCTGGATGTTTTTTTACTACTGCTGTCTCACGTTTTCTGTCGTTGATCATTTTTTAGTTGAGATTAATGTATAGTTTTGCTTTCTCTTGAACTGGAAAGCAGGATTTTTTTTATACTTATCTCTGGGTACTAAAGAATGAGATTACTTTTAGAGGCAGCTACTTGTCACACTTCATTTTCCCCCTGGTTCATTCATATTAATAATACCTGGATGGGGAAGGAGGATATAAATCTGTTAGTGCTTCACTTTTAAGCAAATCCCTCCTGTGATCWCCTCAGCTGTCTCTGAGGTGGGGTTAAAAAGCCCTCCTTGTTTCATGTGTGTCATAATATTATTCCATTGTAGATCTCTCCCATCATGTCTTCTTTATTTAATTTAATTTTATATTTCAGTATTGCAATGGAGGTGATCTTGCTGACTACTTACACTGTGAGTTCCATCTACTATTAATCAATCAGCACCACATACAGTAAGATTTACAATTGTTGGTCTTTTTTTTTCTTTTACATTTTTCCTGCAGCCAAAGGGACACTGAGTGAGGACACCATTCGAGTGTTCCTGCAGCAGATCGCAGGGGCCATGAGGGTCCTACAGACCAAAGGAATAATCCATCGGGACCTCAAACCCCAAAACATTCTGCTCTCCTACCCACCAGGACGCAAATCTCACTCCAACAACACCTGCATCAAGATCGGTAGGTTTTGACAGTCAGGAAACATGAACACATTTAGAAACTACAATGCTTTTTTTTTTTTTTTTGGCTTTTCAATCTCTACATCCCCCAGTTCTGGTGGAGTTTCCTGATATTCAATTAGCCGGTGTTTGAGATTTCAGCTAAATGTTTTAGTTTTCCTGTGAAGTGATCAATGATGACTCAGTTCAGTCACACGTGAAGCCCAGCTGCTTTAAAAAATTGCACTTAAACTGCTGCAAGGATTTCTAAAACTATCTGTGACTTGTTTATGGGTTTTTTAAAATGGATTATAAAAAGACAAATCAGTAAAACTTTGATATATACTTGATCTTAATGCCCCCGAGCACATAAAGYCTTGTGTGAGTTTGTTTTTTCACTAAAACCATTCACTGCATATGTGGGTCATGTCCGAGCTGTGGAGAATTCACACTGGAGTCAGATGGGGGTTGCGTTTAAATTATAATGAGAATGTTCACGCCAAAAAAAAAAAAATCTGAATTAAGCGTTAAGACCTGCAGTGTGAACGTAGCCCGTGAAGAAATCACTTTTTAATGCTGGAGTATTATAATGTTTAGGTTTTATTGGTTTTCGACCAGACGGTTCAGGTGGAAGTCTGCAGAAGACTAAAATAAATGTTCTTAGAGCTCTGTAAATATTTTGAAGCCATCTGAAAGTTTTGTTTTCAGTTTATTCTTTAGTAAAATGGTCATACTTCTTCATACTTCATACTCTCATCCTTCTCATCCTCTTTTATTTTTCTCCCTCTGTGCAGCGGACTTTGGCTTTGCCAGGTATCTTCAGAACAACATGATGGCAGCTACTCTCTGCGGCTCCCCCATGTACATGGTAAACACAATTTGTAGGATTTTATACAGTTGGAAACAATCTTTTTAGCTTTAGTTTAATACTAAGATGGTAAAGTCATGCAATCATCTAAACTAAAGTTGTTGTTTTTTTTTGGAAAAACAACACTGCGTTTATGATCTATTTATTGTGTAAAACACTTCTTTGTTTAACATTACAGGATTGTGAAAAAGCAATTTATAAAACATTGGATTCCTGTAATAATGTGAAAACAATAACTGTTCTGTGACTCTTTTTTTTTTTCCTGAACAGGCTCCTGAAGTAATCATGTCCCAGAACTATGATGCCAAGGCTGACTTATGGAGTATAGGAACTATAGTGTTTCAGTGTCTGACTGGGAAAGCTCCTTTTCAGGTAAAACAAACATTATATTGTTAAAAATGATGTCTGATTGTAAACAATTATGTAGTTTTCTTGTCTTTATTGACCGTAATTCCAAAATAGAAAAATTTAAATGTGAAATTTAAAATAGATTTTTTTGTAACATTTGTCATAAATACATATAAACTAGAAATTAAATGTAATTTCTATTTAGTATTTTTTTGTCCGAGTCAAGAAAACATTCAGTTCAGTGTAACGTTACTCAGTTTTGATTGAAATGTTTTGTATTTAGGAGCTTATGTGCACGCTTTTAAGAGCTATGCAACAACAYKTAAAACCAGCAGGAGCAAAACAACAAGATCTGCAGCTTGATAAATACATTTTAATATTTAACTGTCAGTTAGAATTATGCTGCACCACTTCCTCTTTACCAGGTTACTCATCACCTAAGATAAGATAATGAGAACAAGAAATGGACATTTTGTTTATGGCAGCCTGAAATGAAAAATGGACACATTAAGCAAATAAGGAAATACAACAAAAACAAAAATAAAATCCTGCAGAAGATTTTGCTCATTGGCCAATAGATTTCCATGATCTGATCAGATAAAGATGAAGGAAGTATGGATTAGTTAAGGTGGCACATGCTTGTTGAGCTGACAGTAAAAAGAAACCTTTTTATTTAATTGTTTATTGTACTGCTTTATTATAATTTATAAAGGTTTTAGGTAGTAAAAGTAGGAATAAACCTCTGTGAAACAAATGTTTAGAAAAAAAGCAGCTCATTTTGAATGATATTTTTCCGAAACGTGGTAAAAAGCAGCATTTTTTTTTTCAAATAAGCAGAAATGTTTCTTTCAAATATTACGGGTCAAAAACTGCAAAGTGAAGATCACAGGTGGAACATAAACACCAGTAGATCACAGTGTTGTTGTGGTTATAATATTTCTTTGTTTTCCACTTTTCTCTTTAGGCCAGCAGTCCTCAGGACCTCCGGCTGTTTTATGAGAAAAACAAGAATCTCAGCCCCAAGTAKGAACCTGAAATGTTAGATTTAACACGGAGCTGAAGAAACATTATTTTCTGTTGTTGCTTATGTTTGTGTGTTGGTTAGATTGCATATTTTTTTTATACTGAATGTCTGATGATGATTATTTAGTCAAACAGGACAGATGCTGATCATAGCTGTAAAATAAAAGTAAACCTTGACTCTCTTTTGTTTTTGTTTTTACAAAAAAGAAAAGCCTTTGTTATATGGTTGAGTTTTTTTTATACATAAAGTACATGTTTGATTTTAGAGTCCTGTAGAAGCAGCTAAAAATATTTGTGTCGGTTATCTTGTTTTCAGRATCCCCAGAGAAACTTCAAACCACCTGAGGCAACTGCTGCTGGGTCTGCTGCAGCGCAACCCAAAGGACCGGATGGAGTTTGGTCAGTGAAATTCTCACAATTAGAAAAACTGTTACATACTTCACATACAGTGGTATTTCTAAATTGTAATTTTGCCTAAATTTAAAATGTCTGTTTTCAGTTTGCTTCATCAACTTGTTTCTTTCTGTCTTTGTTAGATGAATTTTTTTMTCATCTATTCCTGGATGCCAGCTCTTCTATTAAAAAAAGTGAGTCAGATGTCGCAGGAWACATTTGGGGGATTTATGTTTGGGTCTACACAATATTTTATGTAATAAAAAACGACTTCAATAATAGTTAATATGATTAGTAAAAAGTTCTGGTTGCATTTACACATTTATTGTAGGCTAAATGTCTTTATTTTTTTTATAAATTATTGAAACTGTGTTGCATTTATGTCCCAGCTACCCCCACAGTGACCATGACCTGTTTGCCCAGCTCTGCATCAGCCAGCTCCTGCAGCAGCTCGTCGACCTCTCACCTCGCCTCACCGCCGGTTTGTCTCCAGTACTTGGCCGTTTGCACCTCGCGCATGAGGCCGGTTGTTTAGGAGACCTGTCCGACCTTTGCCTTGTGCTTCTTTAGTTTACCTGCTACTTTCTGTCTTCCTGTGACTACAGCAGTCTCTTGCTGAGACCCAGCTACCGCGGGCCAAAGTTCCAGCCTCCCTGACCCAGGAGACCACCGGTTTACTCCTCAAGGACTCATCTGGAGCCGGCGGCAGCAGCAAGAACTCCTCCTCTTGTGACACGGATGATTTTGTTATGGTGCCTGCTCATTTTATGAGTAAGAGAAACRATTTTATTATATTTTATTTAACCCCTTTGCAAACATTGGACTTACAGTGTTCTAAAATCTCTTCATTGGATTTATACTGGTGATTATGAGCAGTTTATTAAATACAAGATAATCTGTTTTTGGTAAATGCCTTGCTTACTCTTCAGTAATTGTCTCATTTTTTTTTTTAATATTCCTGTATTTTCATCAGGTGAGCTGACGTGTGAGAGTAAAGTGCTGCAGGACAGCCTGATGAACAGCGGGTAGGAACCACAAACTTGTTTTCCCATTTGTCGTTATCACCTATATTAGTCTTATTATTGCCTGCTAGCAAAGTAGAAGCAATATTATTTTTGTTTATGGTTTAAAACTCATGAAAAGGTGGCAGAAATACAGTATGCCTTCCTCCGTGTAATGCTAAGCCTTTTAATAAATCTGTTTTTGTTAGTTTTTTTTGGAATACTCCCACTAATGTTTATAACTGTATTAATTTAAAGCATGGGTGTGCTCTCTTTTCTTCTTTAAGATGGGATTTTGATTTTATTTTTCTCTYCTTACATTAGCTCTCTTCTGGCTTCTTCTGGTAACCAAGTCAAAACGCCACCACACTCTCCTTCCTGCAGCGGGTCTCCAAGTTTTGTCAGGTATCAGTACAGAGCTGACTAAGTAAAAGTCATAGAGGAATATTCTCCATCTAAGAAAGTAAATAGAGACTTGTACTGCAGCTTCAGGCAAAACATTAACTTGAAATGAGGAACTATTTTGACTGCAGTTGATGTAGGGAGCCAAATGGTGTGTGTTCAAGTTGAGGACATTTTAAATTAAGTAAGTTTAGTAAAGTTCAGACTTTTTTTTCCTATTTGAATCAATAATTCATTCAGCCAATGCAGTGAATTGTTAAAACACACTAAACATAACTTTTGCTCGTGTATTTCTGCCTTTTTGTTTTGACCTTCTTCTCTCTGTTGTCTCCAGGCCCYTGGAGTTCTTGGGAAGTAACTACAGGAACCATGGACAGTCATTGCCCATCCCAGTGCCATCTCAGGTCCAGAACTATCAACGCATGGAGCAGAACCTGCAGTCAACCAAACAGGATGGCTCACCWAGGTCTGTGTCCAAACACACACCTGTGCAAACCGTATTTGTTAGCGCTGCTGCTGTACTGGGGTCAGTTTTTGATTGGAACTGGTGATTCCTCATCTCCATATTACCAGGCTGTCGACACCAGTYCGCCGTTGCAGCAGTGGGAGCTTGCCTGGCTTTAGACCCGGACCCTCACCCCCCAGGCAGGTAGCTGTTCCAGCCTCCCGCAGGCTCTCCCTGGGGGTTACCAGAACGTTCCAGCTCTCTCCTCAAGGTACTTAAGAAATGACCTCTGCTTTATGAGCTGTTAAATAAAGACTTTATCAGAAATCAGTACATAGGGTTCTCTTTTTACACCCCAACTTCTGAAAACAATTGCATTAACTGTATTTAGCTTATTTGTTTATTTATTTTGGTTATTAATGCTGCATGTATCATTGCTATAGTTATTTGAAAATTGGACAGAGTTTGTCATTTTCCTACGTTTTGGTAACCTTTGCTTCACACTTCCTATAAAAAAAGAACAAATTTTACCCCACACTGGGCCTCATGCAAGAACTGTTCGTACGAACAGATTTGTTAAGTTGTGCATATGAGTGGTTTAGGAGAGTTTGTGGCATTCACCAATTTTCTCGTATTCTAAGATTTTTTTCAGATACAAACAAAATTCACGAGTGGTCCAGACCTGTCGTATATTTTACGAGCAGTCAGTCGGCTGTTATCCAGATGGATTTTCTTCACTAATAACTTTATATTTCATTAATTTGAAGATATTTCAAGTTGAAAATAAATCACACTCCATAATTATGTTAACAATAGGCTATTCTGTTTGAACTGGAATTATAATTTTAAATGTAACTAATGACATAAATTGGCTAAATTAAATTGGCTTTTAATGCTGTTGTATAACACTACAATATTAATATGAAGATTTCCAACTACAAACCAACTTACATTATGCATTGAAGTTTGGAGACAGTTTAAAATGCTTTTTTCAGAACCGAATCTGACACTTGGGGGATGGGGGGGTAGCAGTGCGCGACTGCTCTTCTTCTGAATAAATGAAAACTAWATAACACAGGTGTTTACACTTATTAAAAATATTTGACCAAAGGAAAATCGGAGCAGGACTGGAGAGAGATGAATATGATTTAGATTTTTATTTCTGTGACTGTATACGACCCACAGGAGACACGGTATTAACAGCAGATTTCATTCCTTGGCTTTGTCAGCTCCTTTAGTTCCACAGCTGACGCTGCTAAAAAAGACAGATTTTCTTTTCTGGATCTCTGACAGCAGGACGTTAATCTCCGAACTCYTAAAGTTCTTCTTTTTTACTTTGRGATGTCATTTATGAACACTTCCTGGTYTCTGGGGCAGGAAACTTATATCCTTAWATGGTGTTTTTGGGGTGGTAATTATGCTAATCTCCTCTCCTCYTGCACGAGCACCTGATATGCTTTCATCAGTTTACGCAGCTCATTTACACACTTTTCCTGAAGATAGAAGAGTTTGTTGAAGCTGACTGACGTTCGTACGAACCCTTCGTACGAACAAAAGTAAGAGAAATTTAGGATAAGAAAACGAACATGTTCTTGCATGAGGCCCACTGTCCCACTTTCCTTTGCAGTTGTGCAGCACGCTGACACCAGGCCCACATCTCAGCAGCACCCGCAGYTGGCAGGTCTCGGCTCCCGGCTCCACAGTGCCCCCTGTCTGTTGGAGTGTGGGAGCGGTGGRGGCAGGCAGAAAATCAAGAAGCAGCACTCGGACCCCGTAACTGTCCCCTCAGCAGGGCTGATGACTGTCCGTCCCTTACACTCTTCCCCCAGACTTAGTGAGCTGATGCAGCGTAACCCCCTTCCTACCATCCTGGGCTCCCCCTCTAGAGTGAGTCAAAATCTTTGTTTACGCCTCAGTCTYGTTAAGATGCACAAGAAATAACCTGGGATGCTTTTTCTTCTCTCCTCAGGCCATACCTCCATTTGAATTCCCTAAACCCCCAAGTTCTCCGAACCTTGTGAACTACCTGACTCAGAAGGGTATGGTCATCGGCTCTCCTTGCAGCAGGACTGCCCCAGGAGAGCTCAGAGACTTTGGGCAACAAGCCATGAACACTGCRCACTGCATGCATCGACTGAGTGAGGATGGCGGGAGCTTTGGAAGGTTAGTTCGTTTTATTTATTTGTTTTTTTGTTTTTTTTTGTTCTGACCTTAATATCTAGTGATGGTTGTTTGGCTGCAGATACAGAATAAACAAGGGTTTCTTTATTAAACCTACAACTAATTTAATCCCTTCTTATTTTATGAGGCAGTGCAGCATAAATCAAACGTTGTTGTTCTTAAAAACTTTAAGATATTGTTTGTTGTATTGTTTAGTTTTATGATTTCTATGAATMTTTTACAATACATTAGTCTGCATTATTAAGTGCAAAATTTTAATATATATATATATATATATACATACATACATACAGTATGTTCATTTATTTTCAGATTGATATACTGTATAGTAAAGTTATAAATTTGAGCCGACACTTAAAGTATGTATTTTAAAAAGTGTTCTTTCATCTGTTTTGATGCAGYTCGCAGAGTGCTGGTCGTCTGTCTGACATGCTGCTAATGGCAGCATTTGGAGCAGGGGGACACGCAGGAGAGCGAGGCAGCACGGAGAACCTGACCTCTGAAAAAGCCATAGATATAACAGGTTTGTCAGTGAAAATAAACAAAAACTTGTATATCTTGTAGAAATTGATTTACCTCCTTACCTCTAACATCTAGTAAGTTTGCTTCAAAATTAAATGTTTGTATTTTTGTTTTTATTTTTGCTGACCAGTCAGTGCTTAATTTGAAATGATACCAGTACTTCTGTGTTGCACTACAGTCGTGCACGTCTTATCTGAAGCTCAACAGACATGTAAATGTGTAGTGTCTGTGGCTTAAATCAAGCTTATAAATWAAATTTTCTGTTTGTTAGGTGCCTCTAGTGATTGTGGAGGTTTTGCACCTGGGTCTTGCAGTCCAGCTCAGGTGGTCTTCACTGTTGGCTCCCCACCAAGTGGCAGCACCCCACCTCATTGCTCCAGACAGAGGAAATACTCGGGTATCAGTTTATAAATGATCTCACTATAACTAAACAGATGTAGACGTCTCTGCAGCCTTTCTGATGATGATTAACTTCTGCAACAAATATAAATTTTAGTGCTGGGCATAGATTAAAATTTTTTATCGCGATTAATCTCAAGATATTTTTGCGATTAATCGCAATTAATTTTTAGAAACGATCACTCTACTTTGTGTGTAAGTTTGTTGGTTGCAATACACTCCATGTGTGACACACTATATACATTTATTTCCTTTTGTTCTTATGGATTATTTTATTTTATTTATTTTTTGTTGACAGCTGTGACCTCAGTATCTATCTTTCCTTCCTTATGTAGTACTCATTTGGAATGAAAAAACTGAAAGCCCTTGAATTCTTGATTTAACCTCATTGTTCTGTACCAAATTTAACCGACTCAAAGATGTTTGGAGCATTTTTTAGGTACTGTTTTATATTTAAAAAGGGGGCAATGCATTTTCAAAAACTTTAAACAAATAAGGCAAAGCAAGCAGGTCTTACTTTTTCTATTTTTCTCCAACACGCTGGCCCGCGTTGTCTGCATAACCCTCTTGTTTGTTTACGCACGTCGGAGGCCATCTTAAGCCAGTAATAATGAAGATCCTGCCTCCCCACTGTAACCACTTCGTTTGTGTGTGTGTGTGTGTCTGTGTGTGTTAGCTGCCCAGTGAACAAAGCTCCGACGGAGAAATATAAATTAGTAACTGTTAATGTAAGTTAAAAAATGATTGCTGTTAAGCGTCGCCTGCATTAACACAATAACACGTTAACGTGCCCGGTACTAATTAACTTATAAACAAAATATAGAATGAAACACTGAGACTTCTTTCTAATTATGTCTTGATGTATGGATTATTTTTCAACAATAATGGCAACAATTTACAAAGTTGCCATTTATTGTTTAGTCTGTCTATTTGCAGTATTGATGATTTTGTGAATTTTACAGTAAAAATGATTTCTTTGTCATATTACTGCTCTTCTCCTGACTCCTGCAGGCTCCTTCCATTCAGGCAGCCCTGCAGGCTCCTTAACCGGTCGCTACCCTCAGGCTGGCACCTATATGGAAGGCTTTGAGACTCCACCCAGTCCTCGGTACAGCTTCTCTGATCCCATCACAGCCAACATGGGGGGTCCTGTGACCTTTGAGGCTCCTGAGCTGCCTGAGGAGACGCTCATGGAGGTGAGGAGCAGGTTTCTGACACAGCAGATCTCCTGTGTTTAATGRTTGTGTTCATGTCAGATCAGGCTCTTTGTAAAGTTACATTCTTGTTGACATTAGCTAATAAACCCCCTTCTTCGTCCTTGTCTGCTCCTGTCGGAGTGCAGCAGGAACACACAGAGACGGTGCAGAGTCTGCGCTTCACTTTAGATTTTACCTACTGTCTCATGGAGGTGGCGGGGGCCCGTGGTGCTGTGGTGGCAGGACGACAGGGAGACGTGTCTCACCTCTTTCTCCTTCAGCAGCAGAGCCTGGTAGCAGATCAGATCAGCTCTCTGAGCCGAGAGTGGAGGTAAAAATCAAGGACTTTCTGTTTTTGTTTATCTGGCCACAAGCAATTCTAGTGTGGTGTAGTTACATGTTTAAATAAACCCCCGTCTGTGTGATTTTATATAACGTTTAGAAATACTCTCTACTGTTCRGCTGATTTTAAGCCACATTTATACATCATTGTATAAAAAGATCAAGTMATGAAATAAAACCATACACAGGTTGGTAGTAGCTACAGATTTCTCTTCATTTGAACATAATCTGGAAATGAATAATATTTTGGATTTGTAGAAGAACTGGTGACAATGAGGTAATTAAATAAATAATAATTCAAGAAGGAAGTTATCCGCTCGTTTCGCCACAGTTCTGCAGCTTGCATTCATGATTTTAGATAAGAGTTGGTGTGAATGAGRCTATTGCACATGTGTAATTCAAGGTTTATTTTTTTCTTGATTTAAGAGTTTAGGTTCCCTCTCTTGTGTGATTTATTTTTAATTTATTTATTTTATTTAAAAATGTATTCATTTCATTTAAAAACAAAACAAATGCTATGCATACAACAAACAATAATACAACACAAAATGAAAGGTAGCAGAAAGAAGAAAAAAATTCTTGATATCTGCCCCTTTTTCAAAAATAAATACATTGAAACAATAATAGTCTTCAAATAACAAAACATAAAAACTTTAACTCCTCCTCTAATTGTCTCCTTAGTCACGCCGAACAGCTGGTGCTCTACCTTAAAACTGCAGAGCTCTTGTCTTCTGCCTTACACACAGCCATGGAGAGAGTTAAACAGGGCAAACTCTACCCCTCTGCTACTGTGAAACAAGGTACGAGCCCTTGTTCACGCACCAAGCAGGACCATCTTTTAAACGTGTATAATTCAAACATTGCTCWGAGCAGAAACATTTGTTTTCGTCTCCCAGTTGTGAGAAGGCTGAATGAGTTGTACAAGTCCAGCGTGGCATCCTGCCGCTCGCTCAGCACACGTCTGGAGCATTTCTTCAGCAGGAAGCACCGTCTAATGGACCAAATCACCTCCATCACCGCTGAGCGGCTGCTCTTCAGCCACACTGTGCAAATGGTAGAGTAAAGTGAATGAATGGTACACAGGTTGTGTAGTCCTATAAGTACTGTAAATAATAATAAGGCTTTTGATTTTCCCGTTTTTGATCTCAGGTTCAGGCTGCTGCGTTGGATGAGATGTTCCACCAGGGGGAAGCATCAATCCTGCGCTACCACAAAGCTCTGCTGCTGATGGAGGGCCTGTCTCTGCTCCTCACTGAGCAGGAGGACATCCTCAGTGTTAGCAAATGTTAGTATCACTAACACCAGAACCCACCATCATCTGGGTTTGAGCCAAAATTCTCATTCTTGTGTGCTTAAAAGAAGAATTTACATAAAAATAACTGGTTTTGCTTTAATTAAAAAGGCTCAGCTTAATTCTTTTGTTCCTTTCTCGCTGCAGGTAAGGAGTGCATCGAACGCCGCCTCACAGCTCTGCAGTCAGGCCTCTGTGTTTGAGAGTCCCCACACCATATGATGTCATCCATTTACACCTAAACAGGACTCCTCCCACATTTCATGGTTTCACAAAGAAAGGCTTTCGTTTTCGCAAGAAAACCACAAGGCTCAAGTTTACACAGAAACCTGAGGGTTAGACTTGTGAACATTTTTTAGGTTCTTCAGCAGTGAACTGCAGCGGAAACTTCCCGATTACTGCAGTTGGCCCAGAGCTGGACACGAAGATGACTTTACTGATGGCTCTGAAAATGACAAGTAGCCCATTCCCACGCCGATGCTATAGGCCCAACACAAACAGGAGCAGTTATTGCCAAGTGGTCACATTCCTTCACATGTTCATTGTCTTTAAGGTCGACTAATATTCTACAAGCAATTTACTCACAGTTTCATCTCTTACAAAAACGCAAGCTGGAAGAAAAGTGTGGTATTTGCTGCACGTGTAGTAATATTAGCTGTTAAGGACTGGCCGTGTCCAAATATTCCCACTTTTGTGTATTTTATGTGTTTTCATTGTTTRATTTRATTGTTAAGTTTCTCTCACTGTAACCGTGCTGGTTTTATGAGARAAAAGACAGAAACTTGACGGATGCTATACTTATCAAAGGCCTTGACCTATCGACACTATGTGGTTTAGAAGGAAAAAGTTTAATTAGATTTTTATTGCTTATCTATTTTTAAATGGTCTTGAGCAGGAAGAGGGGTCCTGTTAACACTCAAAACACCCAAAGCAACTTAAAACCTGTTCTGTAGCTATTGTGTCAAAAAAAAAGACTGAAAATCATTCGTCAGCGTCTTTCGCCTTTTTAAAGAAACTAACAAAAAAAATGCTGCAAAAACCTGGGATGTGTTCATCTGGCACACAGACGCTTCCAGACTGCTGGTAATTTCTTCAAATGATTCCATATTTTGTATTTTCTCTGTCAGATCATGTCAGTGTTTAGCGGGTATAATCAAATCTGAATGTAAAGCTGTCAGACGAGAAGCAGCAACGATGGGCTGAATGTTYCGTGACTTAACATTTAGGCAGAGCTTATAGGGCTGAATGATTTTGCACTGTCCGAGTACTGTATAGAAAGAGGAACATGATAAAAGTCATCCAGTTTTTGTAGCCGTGCTCATTTAATAACTTCTGCTTGCTCGTTTTAGCACCGTTTTAGTTGTTACAGATCCTGTCAAATATGCTTGATGGAAGAGTGTTGAAGGAGRGGGAATAAGCTATGATATCTTCAATAGTTCCTAAAAAAGAAGAAATAGGATGAGAAACGTGTATTTACACTGAAGAATATATATATTTGCAGTGTTTGTTTGTGCTTTATTTCAGATTTGATATTGGGCAGGGCTTTAAAAGGCTTCTTGTCGGTTTGGATTGCGAGTTTTAATTTTTTTTATTCTGCTTAAAACAATTTTTTGTATCGATGTTTACCATCCCAGAAAAAAATTCTTAAAAGTTTTTGGGGTCAACTGGACATGTTATCTTCTGCAGTGKGTTGTTTTTGAAGAGATGGTTGCGTGTTCGCATGCATGTGTGCAGTGGTGTTTGCTGTGTTAATGGGTGMTGGGGTGAGTTAAGCACATATTTTGTCACAGGTCTGTGTATGAAGATGACTCGAGTGAGATACAGAAGCTTTTTCTTCCAATCTAACACTGATTTACCCCAAAACTCATTCCTTCAGCTTTTTAAAAAAAACGTAAAATAAGTGAATATTTTCTGATAAAATTTTGAGTTTTTTTTTTTTCGAAAAAGGGGCGGGGTTTAAAAGTGAAGCCCTTTTACAATAGCATGAGCAGCAGGACAGCCTTGAAAGAGAACTTGTGTATTTTTACTTTGTTGCCTTTTACGTTTTGTCTGAAAATTTGCTCCATGTGTGTTTATGTGTACATTCCTTCTTGTAGCTCATCCACAAGATCTCCATCTTTACACTTGTTTTGTTCAGCGAGACCGTCTCCAAAGAAGCAGGTGTCAGGAAAACTGATGCATGGGTCACTTTTTGTTTAATTGTTCCACACAATCATTGCTGTTTGACATCATTGGAAAGAACCTAAAGAACCATTATGTAACCAAATGTGTTTGACACATCAAAATGGTTTCACTTGGGGTCTGAATTCTTCTTTTTGTATATTTTATAACTTACTAGAATTTTTCCATTTCCATTTGCCTAATTCTGTGTGGTTTTATTGTAAGTTAAGTTATTGTGTGCTCGGAGAGATACCACCTGTACTTTCCAAAGACTCTGCTTTCGGCTCGATCTTCCACGTTCTACTGTCGCAGAATCAATTTTCATATCCCTAACAGATCCCACTCAATATTCCTGTGTGTTGATGTAACTTTTTACTCCTTTGGGAGCTCCATTATGAATAAAGTGGAAGGAAAGGTCACATGGCTACAACAGTTCTGTTTACTTTTATTTTTTTTACCTCGTTTATGCAGAAATGTTTCACTCAATGGGAAAGTCCTGCAGAATTCTTTAGATTTGTTTGCTCATCCTATTTATCACTTCTCTATTTCACACCCTGTGACAGTCTTCAACGAGTTCAACCACCTACCTGTACTCGGTAGAAGCATTTCCACTGTTATTTTGTAGAAACTGGAAAATTTGAAGAAAAATGCAAATGTTTTCAAATGTAAATGGTGTAAGTTGATGAAATAATGAGCTATAGCAACTTGGACTGGGGTGCAACCATTGTTATACCAAGAGTYTATTAAATATAACTATATTTATAACCAGAGCTGGGCAGTAACAAAGTAAATTTACTTAAGTAAAGTTATTGAGTATTTGTAAAAAAAATTACTTGAGTAAAGCATGTGCAGATCTACTGTGCATGCTTGTGCTGCTGTTTAAGTTTAGTTAAAAACAAATGAGGAAGACGCCCATGTCAAAAACATTTTTTTAAAATAAATATGTTTTAGGAGACAAAAATGCATGTAAAAGGAAAAACAAGAATATATATTTTTTAAAATAGTAACATTTAATTTAATTGCTAAAATATATGATTTATTGGAACTATGCTGGAAAAATTAAGGTGAATTAAGAGGTAAAGTTCTCCTTTTCTAATTTAATAGGTGCATTTTAAGTGTATTCATTTATTTATTGGTCCATTTATATATTTCTGCTTTTATTTCTAATAATTTCTTAAAAGTGTACTTTATCAGAATTTTGTTTAATATAAAAAACAATGTTTGATGCAGTGGTGGATCTGGGATTTTTCTGAGTAATGGGCCAATATATTTATAGAGTGGCCAAGTATTTGTTCAACCTTCTTTCACACAAATCCCCAGTTTTGGTAAGGTGCTTACATTTAACCAGTTAAACATGTTCAAACACCTGTAATGTAATATATATATATATTTTAAAAAAGCTTGCAGAATAAACTCTCCTTACCAGTTTTACATACATTTTACTAGATAAAATACTTTCAAACACAGAGCATTTGAGAAAATCTAGTCATCATTTGTCATTTGAAAGACTTTCTGCAGTATTGTTCTGATTTTCTTAGGAGAAGAAGACTTAAGCTTGATACATGCTAGACTTTCCTATTTGATTGTTTTAATGTTTTACTTTATTTAATTTGTTGTGGTGGTTTTTATCTCTTGCTACTGTTCAGCACTTTGCCTGAAAGCGCTTTATAAATAAAGTTGGTTATTATTTGCGCCTCTAGTGTTTAGACATGGAACTGCATCAGCCGTCATTGCTTCCAGAAAATGGACAGATGATTGACAGGACAGGGGCACTTCATAGGGCCAATCAGATTTCAGCTGGGGCCAAAGCTCCTGTGGCCCCGCCCCTAGAACCGTCCCTGGTTTGATGTTATTCTAATTTAAAGGGCCTTTAGGGTAGCGTTGTCATGGAAACGTTGAGTAAACGGGTGCTAAAAGTTAGTTATCCAGGATAGGCCTACTTTCAGAGAAACCTCAGTTTGAGCTAGCAAGTTGTTTTTTTATGGACAGCTATGTCACTGTCCAAGCTGAACTATAATGGAGAGAGAACAGCGAACTAAACTAGCTAGTACATGCTAATACAGTCGTCCAGCCGAGCCGAGTCATGTCGGGCAACAGTCTCCCGCCGCCGCAGCATTTGCCACACTGGCCCAGAATCGGATGTCTCGGGAAACCTGGCCTRCCGCGACATTTACCGGCGAACCGACCACAGCAGCGTCTGCCTGCCGTCCCGCTGACGGACGGAGACGTGGCGGTGGGGGTCGCAGGGAGGTCCAGTCTCAGCGACGAGAACCCCCGCGTGGCATCGCTGCAGAGGAATATCCGGTTTCTGCAGCGACAGCACGAGGACACTCTGGAGAAGCTCCACGCAGAGATAGACTACCTCAGGAGGGAAAACAAAGGTGTGTTTCCATGAAGTAACAGATGTTGGCTAATAAACAGCTGGCTCTTAGTTTTGGTTTCAGTGGAGGTGGATTACTTGAAGCATTAAGCTTGTGATAAAACCTATTTTAGGCAGAGTTGTAAAGTAACTAATTACAAATACTTTGTTACTGTACTTAAGTAGAATTTTGGGTATCTGTACTTCACTTGAGTAATTATTTTCCAGCATACATTTATTTCTATTTCTTACATTTTCACACAATTATCTGTACTTTCTACTCCTCACATTATTTTTTAAAAAAGGCAAAAAGTAGAAAGATGTTACTTTTARTTCATTTTTGCTTGTTTTCATTCCAGCTTGTTATTGTAAAATATAAACACTATCCATATAAATTGTGCCTCCTAGATAGAGTGAATTTAATTGTGGTTGAATGAGAAGTATTAATATATAAAATTCTGGTATCGTATTAGTTTGTACACAAACAAATGTCACACTCCAGCAGGACATAATCATTAAAATAAAAGGACTGTACTTAAGAAGTATTTGTATTTCATGAATTATATTATTGCATTTGG
>NW_013952415.1:882843-890792 GCF_001266775.1 Austrofundulus limnaeus | reverse complement strand
CATTTCTGTATTTTTTATTTTTTTTATTTTTGGAGGGAGATCACCTAATAAATGTCATTACGTAAAAACTGCTCAATTTAAATCAGTACTTTTACTTTAATACTTGAGTACAAAAAACATCAGATACTTTAGGATATATACTTGTACTTTTACTCAAGGAACACTTTGTTGTACTTTATACAACACTGATTTTAGGATGCTTCAGAATAAGAAAGTTTGTTGTCAATACACAGAAGGTTAGAAACGCTACCATTTGTAGGGTAATAGCATTCATCAGGATATGAGACAGCTTCATTGACCTGATGTCAAACAATTCAATGAAAAAACTGCACATAATTATTTTCCATTTGCAATGGCCGTACCCTGTGACTACCGCTGTAATGACTTAGAGTCAAAGAGCTGGCTGTCTCCTGATGAGATGTTGACAAAAAAAAAAAGGATATTCAATCTAGGTGTAGTGGCAGTGTTTGACAGTTTCTCTGCAGGAGGCGGACAAAGATCCGGTATCAGAACAGGCCACAGCATGTCACCACCCACCAGAGTTCCCAGCCGTCTCTTTTTCTTTGCACTGTCAGTGCAGTCAGGACCTAAACTGCACAAGGTTTGTTTGCTTGGACTGTCGCTCCCTATAATGATGCTAATGTTTTCCTTTCATACATGTTGCAGAATTGCAGTATAAAATGATTATGGAGCCTCCAAGTAGAAAAGGTAAGATGCAATCCGGATTTATTGCTGTTTCCGTTGACACTAACCGGCACGGATGAGGTTATCGTTGAACCTCAGCTCAGTTTTGTTGCATGTGCTCCCTGTAGGAAGGACGCACGACCCACGAGACAAAAGACCACCCGCTCAGGGTGGTGAAGCCCACGCTGCACTCTGTCTGGAGGGGCCACTGCAGGACACACGACCGCTGAAAGACCAGGTTTTTAGGTACGTTTCCGTTCAACCACACTAAACCCATCCTTCAGCATGCCTCCTGTTTCCACCATGTTTTTTTATTAGTGATTTATTGATTTAGAGAAAACTGTTGTAACAGAAATGAACTTGTGAAAACAAATCACACATTAGAGATTTCAGCATAGTGACCATCTTTGATTCGAAGTTTTAAAAGGATTTATCTATTAATCTGTTTCTAGCCTTTACACATTTGTTTAGTATACAAATATATAATAAAAAATTTGTTTTTAGCATTTTTACGTTTTCTTAATTATCTCATTATTGAGAAATAGCTTTGAAGAAGGCAGTAAAGCTCAGCAGGACCGTGGCACAAAGATGAAGGAGCACCTCGTCACTTCCTTACATCCTCTACGAATTCACAGCGGTCTCTCTCGTCCTCCGCGAGCCCCCACCCTACAGGAGTGTGAGGTCATCATCCGCCAGCTTTACAATGCAAACAGTTTGCAGTCTCAGGAAGTAAGTGCTTATCACAATACGTTTCCTGCCAAATCTGGTGAAATATTTTTAAAAAAAGCATTTGATCATTTGTTTTTACTACACTCACTTTCTGTATTTATAAATTTGACAATTTGTCGTGCAGATTGTTCGTGTGAAGGCGCTGCTGAGAGAAATTGTTTTGTGCAAGAAAATCACTCCAGAAAACTACATTCTGACCAAGTCATACCTCACTGATGGAACTAGGTAAAGTGATATAATTGTGCTCTTTATTATTAACATACAATCAACTTTAATATAAAGTTTGTCAAATGACCCTTTTTGTGTGTTTCAGGAAATCTGTAGAAGACAAGAAGTTTCCCAAACTCAGTCTCCAGTCTTTTCCAGAGAACATGTATGCTTCATTTGTCCTTCCAAAATGACACTTTGTGTATTTTTGTGTGAAACTGGTCTTATTTGCTTTGTGTGCATTTAGATTCAACGGTTTAAAGATTTTAGAAGCTAGGTGGATGTGAATAGGACTTTAATTACTATTGCACGGCCCTTAGGAACAAAAGTTAAATTAATTCTATTATTCTCATTTTTATGGARGAGAATTAACCATATGGCCAATGTTTTACTGGTGCATTTAAGTTTTTATGTAAAAGGGGTTCCCCATGAAGTTTTTATGTATTCAGCCCATAATTGTYTGCTTATGTCATTTGAACCATTTAATGTACAGCTATGTTACAGATTAGGAGATGTGGAGGAAGTTCTACTCAGTATTTCAAAGCTTAAAGAGTGTAGAGCATTGGTAGCTCATTTCCTTTTAAAAGTCTTTGAATATAGAACTTATGAAGCTATTTGCAGCTAATTGCAAAGCTAAAATCAAGTGTAAAAAAGTTTGAATATCRCACTAACTGTTGGAAGGAAATAACAATAAAAAGTTGTTTTCTTAAACTCCAAGCAGGGAGAGTATTATATTTTTCTAATGTAAATCCGAACCACTGTAAAAGGTGCAAGATTGAGGTMCTTTTTTAGTTTTGAAATGTCATTTACATTTGACAGTGGTGGGCAGCACTAATCTAAAAATTAGTTCCACTAGCCCTYAAACAGTAACTCAGATATTTAGGTCCCCTAATTCTAAAGCACTAATGCACTGAAAGTTTTAGCAAAAGCTAATTCTTYACTAAAATAATCCAGTCAACCCATGAACATTCTTCAACAGACAACATGCGTCACGTGTTGCCATGTTGCTCACTTAAGTCTTATCATTGACATTCCACAGCTGTATTTGGTTTCATTTGTTGTCACCTAGTAGATAAGTGACACACATGAACAAAATGTGTGACAGCTTACACCATCAGCTGTTAACATTAATGTTGATCAATAACATTTGTAGACCTCAGTTAGTGCTTCTAAATTTAGCCTATAAATTTAGCAAGTGCTAATCCACTAAATGAAGTTTCAAATTAGAAAAAGCCCAAAAGCACTAATCAGGAAATTGTGCCCCTTTTCCACTAGTGCCACTTAGTGTAGTGTCTGTACGGTTCGGTACCGTTCCAAGCCATTTCCATTAGGCCAGATTCAAGGAACCAGCCCTTTATTTAGTACCTACTTCGTTGTGGTTCCAAGTGGTCCCAGTCGACACCAAAATGCGATGTCAGAACACTGTTCGTCACTGATTGGCTAGGGGGTGGAGTCACTGCCACTGTAAGCTACCTTTACAACAACTCGAGGCACCATTTTTTTTTTTCAATTGTAGCAGTGACATTAGTCGTGTTTCCATCCAATTTTAATTAGAATTTTTAGCAAATTTTTTAAAATTTCAGAACTTATTCTGCAAACGTGTTTCCATCTCTCATTTTGCGCATTAACTTTTTTTTTCGAAAAACCCAAAAACCACCTCCACCAACCGCCCAAAACACACCCACTGGAACCASACTGGAACGTCAAAGCACCCGAACTGACACGTTCTGACACTGACCGTACCAACACTACACTTAAGTGGCACTGGTGGAAAGTTCCCCTATTAGTGCTTAAGTGCTTTAGGGGAACTGTGCCCACCACTAACATTAGATATGTATGTTGTCTTCGTCATCTCCTAGGTCAGGAACGGCTCAGTCGAGGGTTGTCCTCCCAGCCCTCACGCAGAGCCTCAGCTCCAGCATCGCAGACAGACAGAGGAGGACTCGCGCGATGCAGAAAGATCGACTGAAAAGGACTTTGTGGTGACTGATTGAAACCAACACACCATCAGGCTTAGACATCAGACAATCATAAGTATGTATGATTTTTACAAATTGATTTGTAATGGTTTAAATATGTAAGACGAATGTTTTGGCCTGCCAAAGGAAGAAAAGCTGACGATGGCTCAGTCTATGTATACCAGTAAAGCATGACAATAAACCAGCATGTTTAAAACCTTAAATGATGTCGGTCACCAGTGATACACCTGTGTTTTTCCCAGCTATGACGTAACAATTTTTAAGCTGTTAAATAAGTCTGTGGCCCAATTCTGTTCTCCACCCTGATGCCTAATCCCTGCATCGTCACACACGTTATTGTCGTCACAGCTGAAGTGCTTCACCGTTGAGTTCAGATGGGTTGAAATGGAATTCTAAGGGCTGAGCAGGGCATAATGTTGTGACCAAACACAACTGTTTGAAACTATGTGTCAACACTTATAATAAGTCAAACCACAGACTTGAGCTATGGACTTTCAGTTTGCATCAATCTTTGGCAAACAAACCAAAGGAAATCTTTACCTTTTAGCAAACCAAATATCTAATTATGAATTAAAGATGTTGACACTTGATCACGAATACAAAAAAAAWTAATAAAAAATGAGAACTGTTTTGCTATAATACTACGTATCTTCAGATCCTTTGGAGTGATCAGTTTGTGCAAAGTGAATTAGATTTTGTGCAGACAGAAAAGAGTGCCTACAAGTCATCATCAAAACCTTCYTAGAAAGATTTCAGAAGGGGACAACCCTATGGTTTCACACGTTTCTTGAAAATCTGCATTATTTCAAAATACTTATTCACTGAGTGAAAAGGTTGAAATTGGGCAACAATGTTACCCCTCAAAAGCATTGTCTGTGCTAGAAAAAGATCATTTTGTCTATCAAACAAGGCGTTATAGAATGTTTAGGTGATTTAAAAAAATCCATAAAAAATGTTTTTAGGAGAATCCATTGGGAGTGAATAATATAAAACTATTTTAACATGAAAATATCACTTACTCTATGAGAATATGCACTTTATGTCTTTGGATCAAATTGCTCAAGTCCACCAGCTTCTGTAATCGCCCAGAATGGAAACACTCAAATTTAGCTGTCACTGCTTRTTTACTATATTTAAAAAAAAAGGAATGAATGAAATAGAATTAAGTATGCAACTTTCCCGATGAATGTCAATAAACCTGCTGTTAATAAAACAGAAGTTTTCAATGTGGATGATTTTATTCTTTATAACATTGAACCAGTTTACTGTCTCTTTTAGAGCATTAAGTATTGAGACTGGAAAGCAATTTTAAAWGCAAATGTGAATAATGATGCTGAAAACTTTTTGCTAAAACTTGTTTTATATCAGACAGCACTGTGTGAAGCAGTGCCATGCTTTGATGGAAGTGTGTGGAATTAAATGATGAGATTCAGGCAAGTATAATCAATTTCAACCAAACAATTCATTTTTCTCCCATGCTTGGCTGAATGTTTCAGCTTCCAGTGACACTTTTCTCTTTGCTGTTCTTTTTTCTTTTTATTTATTTTCTTTTTAGAACTTCTTGGTTGCTTTTATGGGGTTGATTCCACTTGTAATTTTGCACATTCACTATGTTTGTTGACCACAGTAACATGATCCAGTGTCCTGGTCATTGGGGTAGACTCCAGTCACTGAAGTGCTGGTTTGATTAGTTCCTTCTAGCTGTCTTTCAGTCCAGCCATTTTTACATACTGGACTTCCCAGTATCAGCCACTTCTTCAATCTGTCTGTGTCACATGCCATGTTTGGACTTTTAGTCTTTCTGGATGGTTCCTAATACTTCTTGCACTCATGGGGTCTCTGACGTTATAGACTTTCACTCAACTCTTTGTCACTTTTGGCTTTTTCGTGGTCATTCTAGACAGTGCATTGAATGTTTCTGTCTCGATTGTTCTGCTGATCAGTAGCTATTGCTTGGCTCTATTGGTGCTACTTCCATTTCCATTCTTGGCCCCCTTGAAGCTGCTGAGATGACAGACATTTCTGTGTTGTGCAGTGGCGATTTATTTGTCAGATGGTTGGAATTAACCCCCTTCAGGGTTGTTTTGTACTTTGGATGGACCAACCTTGGGCTCCATGTGGGTTCAATCTATTAGCAGCTCCTTCACCTGTGCTGCTATGTTCATAGAGAACAGTTAGTTTCTGAGAACCATTTTCAGGGCTTGATACAGTCCAGCTTCTCTTAGATGTCTGCCACTTGTAATGAGCACCAGTTTTGACTCTTATAAAATGCTGAACCATCTCTCAGACGAGTCATAGAATATCAGTGTCAGTAAGTGGTAATACAGTTGWAGCAGCCAAGTAAGAAAAGGCTCCAGGAAATCGATGTCTTTTAAATAAAATATGATCATTTATTTGCCTTTGAGAGCACCCCGTCTGTCAGAACTTTGCTCTGCAGTTTTTTTACCGGTCTTGCAAATGACAAGTGTGTAAAAGTCAACAAATACAAACTAGGTCTAATTTCCCGACATCAAAACTTTATAATTACACAAGTTGAGGCAGGTTAAGAATTGCACACGCATGGCTAGACAAACCATTACCAGATGAGACCTGGCTTTGCTCCTCTTTTAGAGCTTTAGCACCATCTGTTCATAATCAAATAGCTAAAGTGAAGTCCAGTAAGCTCTTGTTCATTTGTTTAAGATCAGACTGTTTAGGCTGAGCACATCCTCAGAAAAATGACTATAACTCCGTCTATTGTAGATACAGTATTAGCATAAAACTTGGTGTCTTAGTAGCAGAGTCATCTCCTATAGGGCACTGACAAATCACAGTGTTTAATCCTTGTCCTGCAAAGAAGCAGGGAATTTACAACAACTCAAGGATTGCTTCTTTTTCATTTTGAAATATTTAAACAGATGTATGAGGTATTATTAGTATTTTTGTGTTTTATTCATATTTAGTTGAATAAGTAAATATATCTAATCCACACAAAACATTAACCAGATTTTGTCATAAGAAATATCCCCCCAATCCGACCAACCTAAAACTTGTGTTTCAGTTGTTGTTCTTTCGGCTGCTCCCTTCTTCAGGTATCACCGCAGCGAGCAAACTCCCACGAAAGATTTGGCAATTGTTTTACGCTGGATGCCCGTCGTGACGCAACCTGGGCTAGAACCCGCAGCCTCTGGGTTACGTAAAACTTGTGATTCAGCAAAAAGCCAAGCATCTTCTCGTTTGCTCTTCCACTAGATGGTGGTGTTTTTGAAGCAACCTTTTAGTCAAAGTGTTTGRGTCACATTTAGGTTGGTCAGAATGCACCTTGGTGTCAGTTCCAGTCACATTTTTAATGTTTGTTTAGGATGGAATGTTTGACCTTGATATGAGGTTGCAAAATAAACAGAAACTCTTAAAAAAATTAATCTATTAGCTCCTGGGATGAAATATGTGATTCAGACAGAAACAAAAAAAAAAATGTGGTTCTACTAAATCATAGAAAATAGATCTTTTTTTTTGATGCATCACCACTTCTTTGTTGTAATGTGGGAACTGGCAGACTTTAGCACTTTGGAGTGGGTGCAGAGCTATTAACATTCACACAGCGTTGCTGTGATGGGAGCTGCTCTGTGCCAGCTGCAGCCTTATGAGGCTTTCAGCCACTGAAACCACGAGCAGAGTTGGTTTTCATCGCGGAGCAGAAGTACCTCTGCTGCGTTAAATAATTWGTCACACTCAGCCAGTCTTGTTTCGTGTGCTATTTTATCTACGTGGTGTTTTATTGAAGCACTGCCCCTGCCTTAAAATAGCCCTTTTCCCCCTCTTTCTGCATATTGTAATTAAGAAGGAACTCTGCATCAATGTGTCACGCTTCTGTGCCAGAAAATTCACATAATGAGATTAAATGGAAAGGGAAGTTGACGAACAGCAGGAAATGAAAATAAGGAATGATGTAAAACACTTTACTGGTGGCATAAAATACTGTAGTTTACCGAGAGAATACTGTAAGTCTGAAACTGGAGCCAAAAAGTGACATGGCTTTTTACAAAAACTGCTTTGAACCTGCAGTAAAGAATAATAATTATGTATTAATTTCAATACATTACGACATGTTTTAGTTTTATGTCATAGTTTGCAATGGGCATTTTATTTTACTCTATTAAGTCATTTGTAGCATTATAAAAAAAGCTTTGTCCATTTAAAAAAAAACTACAGAAAACAAATTTTTCTTGTTTTCATAAACCTTTGGCTGTCTACAGAATGTCATTAACATTAAATAAACAAATAAAGCCATCAAAAAACACCTTTTGCACAGATAATTTTGATGCAAGTGTTTTTAAAAACTATTTTTCTGGAAATACTCTGAATGATATC
>NW_013952415.1:880795-882663 GCF_001266775.1 Austrofundulus limnaeus | reverse complement strand
GCCCGGCGTCGCTGACGTACGGCTAGAAAGCGGGACCTGCCCTCCCGTCGCCATTTTTCGGGCTAACACTCGCACTTRTGGGGACTCGAGTGAGAGGTGGGACTCCCTGAAATCGGGGGGAAAAAACGCTTTAAAGCAGTTCGCCGAGCCGGGGAGGCTTCGCGAGCCGTTGGGAATGCACGCGGAAGCTTCGCCTCTGTGAGTCCAGAGCCCCCCTGAGATGCACGCGCGGCAGGCAAGCAGCTGCTGTGAAACAATTTCTTGTGTGAAGACGTGTTGCGGGGCCGCCGCCATTTTTTCTTGCTGTGTTGCCTCTAAAGTCTGCTGCGACCCGAGAGAGGGGGACTGAAAACCCTCTTTTTGTGACGTGTGCCTTTATTGTAAGAAAGTAAAGAGGATTCAAAGTATTTATCTCGTTATATGCTTTCGGCTTTTGCCCGGCTTTCGCTGTCATGGGGATTTATCAGATGAACAACTGAGGCCACCTTTTTCCGRTCATAACTGACACTGACTGAAGGAGATAAATTATTTGAAGAAAAGCTTGGTGATTTCTCGGAAGGCGGAACGAAAAGGAGGAAGCTTCATTGATCGTTTGTTGCATTGGCCTCCGTTGGTTTTGTTTGTGAGGACTCTTCGTTTTGGTTTGGCCCCTGCAACAATTTTTCTCGAGACCTACTGAGCTAAAGAAATGCTCCAAAGTTGGATCAAGCAAACTGCTGCCTTTTTCAGATAAGGTTTTATTTATCATTATTAAGTCAACAACGTCTGCAACGTCGGTATAGAAATTATTAGGSGGTGGAAACGCTACAGGGCGACTGCATGCCCTGCCTTGCATCTCCCAAATACCAGAGTTTGCAGTGAAAACTAGAACACATTTTTATTTTGAACTTGTTAACTTATTTGTTTGAGCAGAAATGTCCACTGCTCGCTTTGACTCGTCGGATCGGTCCGCCTGGTACTTTGGACCCGTGTCTCGACAGGAGGCACAGAACCGGCTACAAGGACAGAGACACGGCATGTTTCTGGTTCGAGATTCGTCCACCTGCCCCGGCGATTACGTGCTGTCCGTGTCCGAGAACTCCCGGGTTTCTCACTATATCATCAACTCTTTGCCCAGCAAGAGGTTTAAGATCGGCGACCAGGAGTTTGAACACCTCCCGGCTCTCCTGGAGTTCTACAAAATCCACTACCTGGACACGACTACGCTAATAGAGCCAGCTCCCAGGTATGAAAGTCAACTAAGTACCTTCTTAATATAAACTTATCACCACAACCTTGCTTTGACTTGGGTCATAAGGCACATTATTTGCTCAGTTTGCATTTGGCACACCCAGTTTGCCTTTTTTTAAAGGGTGTGGGGAGTACTGCAACACCAGGTTTGAAGAATAAACAGATGGCAGGATGCTGAATTAAGATCTGATTCTGCATTTTGCTTCTTACCAGTGCCCCAGTTTGTCTTCCTACTTCCTGTTTGTCAAATTTTTGTTGACTTTTTTTTTGTCAACAACAGGGGTGTAACATTTGTATCGTGAGGCGAGATACAAGTCCCAAGACGAGAGATAAAATATTTTTAAGAAAAACTTGTGCTACACCAGTGGTTCCCAAACTTTTTATCTTCTGACCCACAAAATATCCATGGTAAAAACTTGTGACCCCAAATATTACTGGTCTGAGAACATGAACTTCGTTAATAACCCTTAAAACACAGGRTTTTTTGACAATCCAAACAGCTTGTGCACCAATATAAATACTTATTTATAGTTATTTTGTGTTTTTGTAATAATTATAGGGAAAATATTACATCAGCAATTATTTTATTACCCTTTAAATTGATTTCTGGAGATTATCCAAGGTGCTTCATGACCCAT
>NW_013952415.1:875668-880708 GCF_001266775.1 Austrofundulus limnaeus | reverse complement strand
TGGATGATAAACATTTGTATCAGGTCAACTAAACATGGGCGTAGTAACAATATTTTTATACTACATTTATCCATTTTAAATATACTAACCTCACTCATTTGTAACAACTAAGGCAAAAATGTAACTAATTTAGAAAATCTTTTCAGGACCCCACCTTGATGTTTCGGGACCCCAACTTTGGGAAACACTGTGCTACACATTCAACTAACTGGCATCACTAGTTTTTGATTACTCGCGTGTCTTTTTCGGACCTTTTTTAAAAGGATGTCAAATGCATTTACACTAGAGACAAACATTGTAATGGACTAGTACAAAGTAATTGTACATAAATGTATTATTGCATTTTAACAGAATATCTAATCAGAATACAGAACTGATTTCAGAGGAGTTTAAGAGTCTTGAAGGTCAACGGGACTTTAAGAGTCATTTTCTTGTTTTTATCGAAGTAAAAGATGGGTCACAGGGATGTTCTCACTTCAGTTTGTTTCAGYGAGGTTTATTATTCATTTTCTCAGCCCAAAGTCTAGAAATTACTGTTTTAATTTGGCTTCAAGTCTGTCCAGTTTCAAATCAATGCGTGAGAGAGGCTCCTCAGCACCAAGCTGCAGGGGATGCGGGGAAAGCTGCACTCAYCATCACTTCAGTGACGTGACCGCGCTGGTCTGAGTGCCTGACATGTCTGTTTAAATTACTGCCACACAAATGATTTAAAGTGGAAAGAGTATCAGGAGTAATAATTTTGGTTCATGATAACATTTTTATCTTAGCAAGAAATCTTGCAACATGTTAGTTTTGAGATCTCGTGCCGACCCTGGTCTTCAGATTTTTACTGAGTGCCATTAGCAAATTAAATCTGTAACACTTGACGAAGAATACACTTTTAGAATCTACTTATCAGCAGTTTACTTTTCACTGTAACCAGAGTGTGTCCTTTTGTATCATTACTGTGATCTTACAAAGGTACCCCAGCACCATCAGCAGTCCCATCCAGCCTCTGATTGGCCAAGAGGAGAACCAGGAGTTTGTGCGGACACTATATGACTTCACAGGCAGCGACGCGGAGGACCTTCCTTTCAGAAAAGGTGAAGTACTCATCATCCTCGAGAAGCCAGAGGAACAGTGGTGGAGTGCCAAAAATAGAGATGGACGTGTCGGGATGATCCCCGTGCCCTACGTGGAAAAATTGGTACGGCCTCCTCCCCATCCTGGCCAGCCCACACACGGATCTCGCAACTCCAACAGCTACGGGATACCCGAGCCCTCCCACACCCTCGTAAACGCCTACGCCCAGCCCCAGACGTCTTCTCCGCTGCCTTCCGGCACAACTGGAGCAGTTATCAACCCTCTACCGTCGACACAGAATGGCCCTGTCATGGCAAAGGCCATCCAGAAACGAGTGCCTTGTGCTTATGACAAAACTGCTCTTGCTTTAGAGGTAACTTTTTTTTTTCTTTATTCTTCCTATTTATTAGATTTGTCTTGCTTTCAATCTTCTGAATTATAGTAGTGGTGAATATGTCCTATGCTTCTTTTTTGTATTTAAAGCTGCATCATATAAATCTTTTAATCACTCAAGCATTAAAAAGTCACATAAACTAAAGACAAACCAGTGTCTGTACATGAAAGCTCTGTCTGGAACCAATTAAACATTTTATTTTTAGTTACTTTATTACAGCAAGCTGTGGCAAAGCATAATTTGTACACACACACACCACCTACCCATTTGCATTTGAAAATACCAGAAATAAATTGTGTTTTTGTAGGAACCATTAGCTGATTGCTCACATAGTTACTTGACAAGTTTCTTTTGGTTTTTCAAGTCATAACAAGGTGAAAATATGTTCCCTTTCATAATAAAGCACTAACTAAAGGATCAAATTTCTTATTTTATTCAACCTGAATTTGATCAATTCCCCCCACCAAATAAAACATGCAGCAATGGATTGTTTTTCATTTGTAGCTATAAAACCAGCTATTTTCTTTTTTAATGTGTGGAAGTTAGTTGAAAAAAAAATTGCCAACTAATGCAAATAACTACAAAGTCACATTTTGCWTGTCCAAAGTGTAAATGGTTCCCAAGTTGAACACTTTTGTTGCTATTTTTTACTCTTGATTTGTGGTCACTTCAAGAGAATTYTGACAGAACAGTGGATACTGTGCTGCTGGTTGTTGTCACCTGTAGTATAAAAGTGTAAATGTTTTATGAGAATTAACTTGATTAACTTCTTTTTTTTTTAGCTAGATGATGTCAGCATGGTTGTTGCATGTGAGCTTTATAAAGATATTCTGATTAAGTGGGAAGTTGTATTAAAGTGAAGTGAAGGTTTATGAAGTATGTTTGTTTATTTTGTTCTTTTTTGCAAACAGATTCAAACACAAAGATAAGGGTTGGCGCTCCATGGTGAGACTGACCACAGTGTTGTGACTGTAGCTCCACTGAATGATTTGAATCGGTACCTTCACTTGTTTTGGCCTGACAGAAGCTTGCGGTCGCCTACTGAAACTAAACTGACCACAGGCTTGACAGCATCTTTGACTTTCGTATTATTGCAAAGTATTCCTGGCAATCTTTTCTTAAACGTGTTGAAACACGCTACGTTCCTGCTCAGAATGTGCCTGACACATGCAGTGAGACTTCAGTTTACTGAGCAGGCAGTGCTGCAGAGATTTCCCCAGGGGAAAGATAAAAATGGAAATCATTTTAAAGCACGCTTTGTTGCTTTTTTGTGACGTGATTGTTTGGAGGAAGTAAACTAGATTGCTAGAGTGGATACAGAGGTGCACTTGGTCTTCGAATCCTGCATAGTGTATGTTATGAACACATTGAATAAAGCAGGTCAGTGAGCTTGAGCTAAAAGATTGGTAGTTCTCTTTCTGCTTCACTCCCTTTTCATATTTTAAGTATGCCCCACATTTTACTTAGACTGACATTATGACAATGTAAACAAGACACATAAGCTGGTTACTGGTTTTTCAAGAGCTCCTTTTAAATACAGCAGCTTCCATTTATGTTATGACTCATAACTATTGATAAACTAGCGAGGAAGGGATGAGATATAAAGTTTTATTCGGAAATCATGCAAATGACTGTGTGAGCGAGAACTGAAACTGAAGTGTTATTTTGTGTCCCATTTGCTACTTTGTGTAATCATTGTGTAGTAATGGACAAACAGCTCCAGTAGCAAACTAGAGGCTGCAAACAAGTGACTGAAAGTGCCTTTTTTACTGGATGAGTATTAACAGTATCAGACAATTTGAACCTTTTCAACAAACCCCAAGCAAACATTCCTCCTGTTGTTCATGAAGAGACAAGAACTGTTTGTTAACTTGGGAGCACAATGCATCATTTTCAGCAACATTTTTCACATTTTTAACAAAGTGGCTGACACAAACATGGCATTTGTTTGCACATTTGATTTATTTTATTATTTTTTGTGACATTTTGTCATGAACCTATTATTGAGAATTACATTCTCTATAAAAGCAACTTACTTTTAAGAGGGTGTGTCTTCTGGTGTAGCCCACCGGTCCTGCACCAAACTGAGCACATGTTTTGGATTATGGCAGGGGTGTCCAGTCCTGGTCATTGCATGTTTTACTTGTTTCCCTGCTCCGACACACCTGATTCAGTGATTAAATTACCTCTGCAAGTTTTGCAAAAGCACGTTTATCACCCATTTATTCACAATAGCTGTGTAAGAGCAGAGAAATCTCATGCAGGATACTGGCCTTCCAGGACCAGGATTGGATGCCCCTGGATTAGGGTCTTAGTGTRGTGCTGTGTTTCACCCTTATGTCCAATTAACACAAATAAGTAAAGTGTACAGTTTAATTCTGTGTATATGTTTTTAGTTCTTTTCTTTGGAAGTAATGGTTTTGATATGCAGAGCTGTAGAAAGATGTGTAGTTGGGGAAACATTGCTTTGAAAAGTTTTATTACTGTCAGGAATTTTGCGTTTAAGGCATCGTCAGGTGCATAAGTGATGCTGGTGTAAGTGTGCCATTGTGTGTTCATTTATATTGGCATTTGATTTGACAGAGGTTTTGCTGTAAAATAAGATGTTACTGTGGCTTTACTCTACATTCTACCAAAATGCACCAGTTCTTTCCTTTTGAGATTTTGGTCAAGGAACTTAAAGTAACTAAACCCCAAATCAACTTGTTTATAGGTGAAATGTCTAAATTGTGCCTTTGATTGGATTATTTTTATACTTCTGTGCAGTTTTTGACATTTTTGTGTAAATTTGTTTAATTCTGCAATATTTATTCTATAGCTGTCTTAGTGCTGCCCTCTAGGGGTTGAATTGTGGCTACTGCAGTTGAATATTTCTGTTGGTTAAAATGGTACAGCCTGGTACATGCTTAGTTTGGGTATAAAAGACTCGGAGACATGCCTCTGCAGCAAGCCTGGAGTTGGGATAGCAAGAGTTTGTTACTGCTTTGAACATTAGCCCATGTTAGCAATGATGCTGCMAACATCACTTTGATACTCAGAAACTGGACACATTCTGTCCTCCGTTGCCTTTCAGCACCGGCTTCATTCATTGCTGAATCATCGCCTTGAGCCACGGTCTCGAATTGATGACCCTCAGGCCCGTTGGGCTCCACAGCCTCCCTCAACCTTGGGTGAGGTTGAAAAATCATCCACCAAGGCTAAACTACCTGTGTGGCTCTGGTTACTATCCATGTTTCAATGGAAAAGTCGACCGGTTCCCTACACATGTACACGTTCATAAATGAAGCAGGCAGAGGGAGGAAAATAGGCGTAGAGCTGAAGTGGGACACATGGATGTCAGCCTCTTCTCTCAAAACAAAATGAACAAACTTACTTTAGGATCCTCTTTGTGGTTCAGTATTTTTTTAAACAAAGTTTCTGTTCCGCATCATCTTCAATGTTCACTCATTAATAAATCCGTTTGTTGATGTTTAATCCTGCGAGTGGGACAATTCACCCACTATCAGTTTATCATTGTTGAGCCATTAAAGGGATCCTCGATTAGTTGTAACATTAGACTTTATTTTATAAACATATATTTTAAC
>NW_013952415.1:835043-875446 GCF_001266775.1 Austrofundulus limnaeus | reverse complement strand
TATTAGCTCAGCGCTACACATTCTCCTCTCGTCACTGAGGTCCTTCATCCACATGACAGAGAGGGGAACACAAAAATGACTCCGCCTGTAACTGAAAATATGGATGGAGGACAACAGAGCTGCTTCATGGAAGAAGAACCTCAGCTCAGCTTAGCCTGTTAGCTTTTGCGCTAGTGCCGACGCTATATTGCCTTATATGTATTAGCTCGGTGCTAGCGCGACAAACAAGCTAAACTGAGGTCCTCCATCCATATTTTCAGTTACAGCCGGAGTCATTTTTGTGTTCCCCTCTCTGTCATGTGGATGGAGGACCTCAGTGACGAGAGGAGAATGTGTAGCGCTGAGCTAATATTTGGGGCTAATCAAATCAGCTCTCTACAAGCTTGAGAAATGAGCTTTCTTTGGCCTCTGGTTCTTGTGGTGGAAATGAAGGAAGTCAGAAGGACCATCTAAAAGTTTCACGTTCCTTAGAAAAGTATCTGCACTTCAGGTTCCTGTAGTGGTTGTTATCAGTTGAAACACACAAGAAGGTTGTTGTCAGTGAACAGTCTGTCTTTTTTTTTTGCAGTAATATTGACTCTTAGTTTACTTTTTTGTTGTTTTTAACAAAACAAGGCTGTGCTGTAATCATTATGTAACATCCTGCTGAAGGTTGACTGTGCAACCACTGTATCATGTTAATGTTTAAATAAATTTTTTAATGTGCTTTGTGCAAGTTACAAGAAGATGGATGTAAATAGTCTTGAAATGAACTAAAATGCAAATGAAGAAAAAAGAAATAACATAACCTGATGTAGTTTGTTTAATGGAGAAAAGGACACTGGAGGAAATATAAACCATAATAGAAAAGTTATTTTTCTTGTATTTTTAATATGCTTAAAGCACTACCTTCTCTTGTCTCATCATGTCTCACCTACTGTTTGTCTTTGACTTAGATTATGTTATAGCTTATTAATGTTATAAGTTCTGACATGAACCCTTTTGTGTTGAGGTTATTTTGGGGTCTCTTCAATTTTGAATGAATTGAAATAATTTATTTTGCTGATTTGAATTTTTTTTTAATGGCAAACATCGACAAATTGGGTCGTTTGGCTAATCAGTCTGTCTCTGAAGCATTTCTTCAAGGAAAGCTAGTTTTTAGTCATTAATGCACCGATTGTGATAAGTTGGGATGTCCTTGGAGATTCGATGTTTTGCTTTATTACATTTCAGTTTTAATAATGTAAGGAATAATTGTAATTTTAATAGTCTTGTATTGATGTAGAACACACGACTTTCAGATTCAGATCTTGCATTGAGAACTACAATTTAAAGTGGTTTGACTGTTTGTTTCAGAAACCTTTTGCAATGAACATAAATGTCCTCTCGCCCCCAGGTTGGCGATCTTGTTAAAGTGACACGGATGAACATCAGCGGTCAGTGGGAGGGCGAGGTAAACGGGCGAAGGGGGCTCTTCCCTTTCACCCACGTCAAAATCATAGACCCCCAAAATCCCGACGAGAGTGACTGACGCAGGAATCCAGCTGGAGCCTCTCCCCGGTATTGATGTATACCTGAGTCTGCTGGCTGTGTCCACATCTCCTCCCCCCTCGCCAGTGTCGCAGTTCTGCGCTTGCCTGCTTGTGGGGTTGTACCACGAGAGCGACCCCCCCCCCTCTGTTGTCGTTGCCAGCCGCTGCAAGGCTTTCTGACTGTTTACAGCTGTTGGACATCGAGTCTAAACTAAAACATGACCCAGTTTCTCTTGGCTCCATTTTATTTTTCTTTTAGTTGTAGACTGAATATTTTATTTTGAAATCCAGATCATCACTGGGCATCAGTGTGAGTGTTTTTTTTTTTTGTCAAAGTGCATGTTGTGCGTGTTCACAATGGATATTTACCATATTTCATCCTGTCTGTTTTCTCCCTGAGTATTTGTCATGTTGGATGTTTCTTTGAATTTCTGAAAGTGTGTATGTGTGTTGTTGACGTGAGGATGTTTGTATGTCCAGTAAATACAGATGGGGGGAGTTTCACCCCAATGGACTTAAGAGTACCAACATCACAGGGAGCTGACCAGCCTGTAATTTTATTTTATTATTTTTTTAATGATCAAGTCACTGTTTTACCTTTTTAGCCATCAGCATGCACACATTAACTTCTGGCRATAAATAAACGAGTTTGACCAGTTATGTATTTTTAAAGGCTGTAGAAGCAGAAGGATTGGATATGTGGGGCTTTAGTTAATTCATGTCATAGACCACGCCCCCTTTTCATCTCAACACACATTTATATTATTATAAATCCTTGACATGGCCATATGTTAATGTTTGTTCCCTGTTTGTGCCAGCTGCTCTAAAGCATTTTTTGTCATTCATTATGAGACCTGTCTTTTAAAGGGCAACTTTTTAATTTTATTTTTATTTTTTGTTAATATAACAAGACAGTTCAGCAGGCTTTTAGTGCTGTCAGAACWGAGCGCTAAAAGAAATACTTCAACATTTTATGTAGGAGTGCCAAGTTTTTATCTGGTTTCCAAAAAATGTCAGCAAGCACCATGGGCCCCACTTCCAAATGTCCAACTTCTAGATAAACTAAAAATGACATTTTTAGTGTTTGGACTGAAATAAAAGACTTGACTTTTCAGTARTGGGTCAGGACAAGAGTAATGTTTCAGCAAGCTAATAAAAAATCCCATAAATGCCTTCAGAACCATAGAATGAATTTCATATTTGAGTGCTTGAGGTCCCATGTGACTTTGTTTTAAATGAGTTTAATTTTTAATTTTTTGTGAGCGTGAACAAAGTCTCGTAGAGCATAAGGGCGGACTATTTMTTCATATAACCAGTTGCATCCAGTTTTGCTGATTCGTAGGAATTTAAGATTAAACAGTTGTGCAAACAGTGCAAATTTCTGCTGTAAAAAACTAATCATTTTCTCCCCGTTGTTGCCGTTTGGTGCTCAGCGTTCTCCTTGCTCAGTGATTCTGGTCAGTTTGTTTTTAAATCAAGCATTTGAAAACGAGTGAAGTGTTTTTTGTAAAAGGGAAAAATGCCTGCTGGTTGCCTCTGTGCATGACCTCTTGGCCAGCGAGTTAGATTACCTGGTCAAATGCTGCTTATTGTCATTTCTGTCATTCAGTAAAAGTTTCTCAGATTTTAATCCTACCTGTGCAAACGACTCAGTAGGTTTAACTTGTTGAAATGATTAAAATCTAATCAAGCAATACACCCAGATTATTTCTTTACTCCAGGTGAACTTGTTTATCTCGCTTCCAGATTTTTGTTCTGTTTTATTTTGTAATTGCATTAACAGTATTACTGTGCTCTCTTCTCATATTCTAGGAAAGCCTGACCTTTACTTAAAAACTAAAAATTGTGCCTTTTTTTATTTTCTTATGCCATTTACATGTGTTAATATTTCCCATGGTTAACACCTGTGCTGGTAATGACCCCTATTATGTACAGAACAAGTAAAATAAACAAATGTCTACTTCTTTAAGCTTGTTTTCTCGCCTGTCTTTGGTGTGCCCTACTTGTCTGCCGTGCAGCGCAGATGGTGTGGGTGTAGACGTGTTCCGCAGCAGCTCGGTGTCACTCGTTAACATTTCTGGAGCACAGGACGGCTGCTCGTGCTCCAATTTTTCGACACTTCCACTTTTGATTCTGCCTGCGCCCAGGAGGAAGGAACCAATTAATGAATTTTAATGAGGCGCTAAGAAAAGAACGTCAGCTGACCCAGAGATGTGGGATGGAAAAGTTTTTCAAGGGCAGCGTTTCTGATGTTCTGTGTTTGTCCAGAGCAGAAATTATTAGTGAGACGGAGCCAAACACTGCAGAGATAGGTTTAAATATAAATTAGGTTATATTGTTGGTTTGAATGACCTGGAGAAATAGTTTTATTTTGACCAAATTGATGAGCAAGGATTGTAAAATTGAAAACTTCCCACATCTAATAGTTTTACATGAAACTACACTGTACAAACTCATTTTACAAAGTAATATTTAAAAGCTGAAAACACGAGTCCTGAGCAGTATGAAAATTCAAAATACAAAAAAATAATCAAAATTAAACTGTATCTCTAGATTGAGGTCATTCAAATGGCAAAATCCAGCAAGTCGTGTTATAAATATTTGAACTGTTAATGCATTTGTTTGCCTTTGTTCTTTAAAGGAGGCATGATGCTTTTAAATCTTTGTTTTTCACATTTAAATCATTCAGTTGGGGTCTAGTGGAACTGCGATGCTTTGATCTGAATTCCTCATTGTAACTCCACAAGCCCCTCTTTTACCCTTTTCCTGAGGTGCGTCTCAGATCAACTCGTTCTGAGGCTGTCTCTTTAAATCCGAACAAGGCGCTTCATCCAAATTCCAACTTTTTATTTACAAAAATAATTAAAAGATGTCAACAAGGGAAGAACTGTCCATCCAGCCTTACATGTTGGAGCCAGAGGAGAACGAAGACGACCAAATTGTAGTTGGTAAGTTCAGGCGAGACAGCTCCGTCACAAATAATTTGATCTAATAGTTCAGAATAAATCACAGAAAATAAACTAAACAGATTTAAAAATGTGACCCAAACAGAAAATAGTCATCCACGCATAAGTTAGAACTTTCTGCTCTCCTAGACTCCTGACTACACAATAACATGTATTTAATGGCTAAAAACTAATTTTGCTTCAAGTCTTTTTACATTTCTTCCAGTGAATATTTTGAAACTGAACCAAACGGCACATAATCTGCCATCCAAGCTGGCTAAAAGGCAGCGCTGGTAATGGACTACAGAAACCCCGTCATCGACCTCTACACACACACACCCAGGCTGTGCCCTCGGGAAAGGTCAAACTCAGCTAAGTTTGATTCATTACAGTCATTTACATTGGAGCCACGGCCTGTTTCAGGAACATATTGATTATCTTTAATGACAAATTAATGTGTACCATGTATGCAAAACACAGCATGAGCTGTGCCGCTTTGTTTTTTCAGGAACCTGTTTCAACGTTAGGATGGGCCAGAGGGTTCAAACTGCTGCACAAGTTAATGGCGTGATTATTATTGTTATATTTAGGAAGGGAAAAACAAAATGTCATGCATTTTATTACTTATCAGTACATTATTTACATACATGTTTGCATTGTTGTGAAAGTTATTTGACTATTCAGATAATTAAACTTGTTTGGATGTCATATAAAATCTATTTTATGCTGCAGTTCTCACAACCATTGTYCCAAACCCAGTCAGTGTTAATTCTGCACGTCCCGATGCTTGCACACCACTATACCTATAGCACATAATGAAAACAGCTATAGCAGTGTTTGTTATAATCAAGTGTTAATTTGACTTATAATATAATAAACTGCTTCTACACATTCCCAGAACCAGAATGAAAAGCAGAGGAGACCGGGCATTTGCTGTCACGGCTCCTAATTAGTGGAACAACTTCAAAATTAGATCTGCCCATAGTCTGGATCACTTCAAATCTCTTCTGAAAAACTAATTTTTATTGTACTCTATGTGTCTTGTCTAATTTATTGATTTTATTTCAATATGTTTTTATCAGTAGTTTTATGATTGCTGTACAGCACTTTGGTGCAGTTGGTTGCTGTTTTTTTTTTAAAGTGCCCTATAAATAAAGTTGACACTGTCTTCAGATTTACTTTAGTATTTACAGTAAGTGATGGATGATAGTTATGACCTGGAGAATACTTATTTTGTCATTTTCCACTTAAAATATTAAGATTTTCAAATTTTGACCATGAAAGGTCTTTATTAATAATAATAATTATTATTGTTATTATTATTATTAATGCATTTTATTTATAGGCACTTTTCAAAACTCCCAGGTCACCTTATCACAATAGAACAATAAACATTAAAAAATAATAAATCGATTAACAAAACAAAAAACAGTGCAAGCTTAAATAATAAAAACACTTATTAAATAAAAGGTCTTTAAAAAAAWTTTTGTATCAAAATGTTACTACGCTACTGAGTTTGAATGTTGTGGATTTGGTTTATGTGCCCTTTTTTATGGTGCAGTTGAGGTATACAGATTAACCTAATTTTAACCCTGTTTTTAGAGCTGTACAATTTAAGCACGCTCGAAAATAAGGACGTTGACATGAGGTGAKTGCACAAAGTGAATTATTGTATTAAAAACATGGATGTTTAGAGGCAGCTTTGTGTAGAAACTCATCAGGGTGACTCAAGCTCACACAAAATCTTTTAATGACTTTCCGGTAATCACTAATTTTACCCGTTTCAAAGTTCAAACTAGCAAATTAGTGAAGTGAAAGCGTCAAACGGTGACTGAAACTTCATCGGTTTGTTTCATCCCATTAATGGCGTTCATGAYCATTTTGCACGGGGATGTAAATCATATCTGCTCTAGAAAATCCTTCAGCCGCACCACCGCCTGCAGCGTTGTGAGTTTTCCATTTCTCGCTCTCGTGAAATATTTACAGTGCAGACGTTCCTGCCTTCTGCTGGGGAAACATGCCAGAGTGTGACAGTAAGTCTATGGGATCKGACACGTTTTCCTTTGGACAACCTCTCATCGCTCCATGCTTCTTGTGCTCTCAGCAGGCTGGTTGCTGTTCTGACAGGTGGACCTTCACCTCATTTTACCGCTCATCCTTAGATCACATTTGGGATCATTATCATTTACTGCCATGAAAAACAGGCAATAATGTAATTGTCTTTGTACTTCTTTGTTAGCATGATTTCTAATGAAGCACTGAATAACTTTTAAAGGGGCAATATTACGTGTTTTTCAGGTATACATTTYAATACTATACCATAATAAAYTATCTGTCACCTTTAGTTGTTATTAAAATGCTGTTTTGTGTTTAAATAGAAAATAAACTTATCTTCTCATCACTTCCTCTTCTAAATGCCTGGAAATTGGCCTCTGTCTCTTTAAGAACCACCTTCCGCTTCTGTCCCGCCCATTTCAGTGCGGGGGGTCACGCGCGCGATGTGATGTAGTTTACTTGGCATCTGAAAATACATMTCCTCAAAGGTATTTTCAATCTGAAAAGAGCTTCACTGAGTGAGCAGTAGTGTTGAGAGCAGCAGACAGTTTAAGTTTCACTTTCAATTTGCTCTGTTACTGCCGAGAGCCTGCAGGAGTCATGGGCGGGGTGTGTGTGTGTGTGTGTGTGGGGGGGTGGGGGTGAGAGACACATCCCAGGGGCATTTCTGGTACCAAAAGATGTTTCTGGTCCCCACCTGTCGTTTTGCTCCTCAGCATGGCTGCCTAAAAACGCTGCAGGATTTTTCAGACATGCATGAATGAATCAAAGTAAGGCTTTGGGCATGTTTTTTTTTTTACGAGAGTATAACATTATAACATGATATAAAACTCAAAAAGGTTGATTTTACATGATATTAACCCCTTTAACAAAAGTTATTTCTTGCTGAGAGAAGAGCATGCTTAAGCTTTGGAGCCAACAAGCTATAATTCTGTATAATGTACTCAAAAATTATAATTTTTAAATGTTTTTGATTATTTCAGGCTGTGTTTGTGATGATATTGAGGACTGCTTGCACACTTCAGGTCAGTAGCAACTCCAGTGGCATGTCCGGAAACGTTTTAATGGGGTGGTCACGTGGGGGGGGGACCAATTTTTTTAGGGGTGCCCATTTCCTGACCCAAATTAAACTACCAGTAAATATAATGAAAGCTCTTGGAAATCGTTGAAAATTTGCAGAATTTTAATGGCAAAAATAACAGATACCACAGGCTAATAAATTTGAAGTATGTTCTTTTGATTTAGACTGTTTCATAGGGCCGAAGTTCACCAGCAGGAGTAGGAGAAAAGCGGGTACTGGCTCCAGTCTGCCGTGCGGCCGTGGCCCTGTTGGTTGTAGTGGTAGGCCCGCTGCTGGGTGTCTCGTTCGGGGGTGGGAAGTGAGGGAGGTGGAGGCTGAATCGTGGTCTGTGCTGGGGTTTTGTCTCCAGAAGGGATTCTGGTGTACTGCACATGCCTAGAAAGAGGAAACCTCGATGTTAAACACCACGCCGTTCATGCAACAACCACTTCCTTAAGCAGGGAGGTGCAGTACACTATTTCCTCATTACTTAAAAGTTCTCCATGTTCTGTTTGATATTCAGACCTGTAAGGTCGGTATGCTGTTGTTGTGGGCACCATCTGCTCCTCGCAGCTGTAGTCATACTCGTGCAGCTCCGGGGGCTCGGGGTGTGGGGTCCCAGAGGAGTCCTGCTTAGGGCACCAGGCTGTTGAGAGGTGACCTCCCTTCAGCGGCTGTGGTGTGGAAGAAGACTGAGAGGTGGAGGGCATCCTCTGCAGGCCTGACCGAGAAATACAGCATCCAGTTCAGAACAAAAACCAATCTACTGTGCTGCAATTATTATTCCATAAGATATTACAATTAATACCTGGAGAACGGCTGCGAGAATCTTTTTCTTTTGGGGGTTGTTTTGTAGGAGGGATTTTCTTTGAATGGCAGCTGAATAAATAGGAGATTTACTATGTTATTTTAAAGTTGACACTCATTTGGAATTTTAACAATTGCTTAAAATACCACAAAAAGCAACAGATATTTAAATATATATGTCTATGGTGAAATGCAGGTACAGTATAAGCTGGCTCTCTATTTAGCAGGAAATTAGACTGAAGTGTCCTTTTAATTTAAAGCTCTGTGTTATAATCAAACCTTAAAGTGCCTGCGACATCAAATTTTTGTAATAAATATGAGTGTGTTTTTGGAAAGAGAACATTGATAACATATTTCAAAAACAAATTTCACGCCATTGAGATGAACAATTGTTGAGATACTTGCATGTGAAGAAACAGGAAGTGATGTCAAAGGGGACTGTGTGCAGGTGAACAGAGCGATGCTACAGAAATTAGAGACAAATCGAATGTTTCTTTGGATTATTTTGAGTCTATCAGAGTTGAAGAAGAGTTTAAATAAGATTGTTTCAATAAACAAAGACTAGAGAGTTTCTTTTCTTAAAGAGTTCCCCTTTGATGTCACTTCCTGTTTCAATTTGCCGAGCCAAAGTCAAGAGAAAATATGCCAATTATGAGACAAAATGGGTAAAATAATGTGTATGATGCTATTTTTTTAATATAAAGATGTTTTCTTTGACTTTTTGTATTTGAAGGAAAAGCGTGTCACAGGCCCTTGTAATGTGGAAGCAAAAAAACCTACATTTGACTTTGGGAACTGGCGTCTCCTTTTCGAAATCTTTTGGCAAATGAATTGTTGTCAATCTTCAGTTTGGTAATCTAAAAGATGAAAATAAATGTATTACTTGAAGAGAATATAAATTTGTGTTTGCTTTATTCTTGAAAAAAAATTTTTTTTGTCACCTTTGGATTTTGGTAAGCAGTGACAGCTGTAAAAACTGTTTCTGGGAAGGAGAAGGTCTGAAAGTTGCCCCTGCAGAGGCTGTATGGATTGTCAGCCTGAACCACATGAAAACGTGGGTAGTAGCGATGCATGGAGTGAAGGATGATCTGATAAGAGAAAAGAAAGTACTTGGAAAAAAAATAACCAAGCAAAAGTAAAATTACATGAACAAAAGATGACTTTGGTAAAAATAAATTTCACTGATGTGAAAACTACTCAAGTAAAAGTCATAAAACTGTTCACAAAAACCGGGAAAGTAAAAGTACTTTTACACACTCTAAGAAATAAACTGTTTAATTTACTGAACCAACTGGTTCCACTAAGCCAGGTTGAGTAAACTGAGGAATAWATGTATATTCTTTGCTCAATTTACTCAACTAGGCTTAGAGCAGCCAGCTGACATGACTTTGTTGAGTAAATTCAACACTTCATTTTTAGAGTGCAGAAACATTTCATGATGAGTTCAAATTTATTTAATTTAGTAACTAGGTGTTACATTTCAAAGTAAAGAAGTAAAAGTATCATTTTTAGCTTTAAAATGTAACAAAATAAAAGTAAAAGTAGCTATTTGAAAAAATTGGTAAAATGACAAATCCTCAAAAAAACGACTTAAGTCTTAGTTACTATAAACCTCTGGAAAAGAGCAGAAGTAAGCAGAGCATATCCAACTTTTCATGGTTTAGTTGTAAATAAAGGGGTTTTACGTGGCCATGCTGGTCCAGCATGTTGTTGGTGAGCTTCATCTTCAGGAAGGACAACGACTGCTTCATCCAGTGACTTCCAGCAGCGGGGGAGCTGGGGTGTATGTACGTCCGACATGGGGGCTGGGGCTCGGCCTTTCCTGTGACCTCCCACTGCTTCTTCTTCCACTACAGAGGGATAAAAGAGGGGTCAACGCCGCATTAACACGTGTGAGACTTCAGGATATGTGGGATTCATCCGAATCCACCAAGAAGCATGACATGCTTCTTGCCTTGGTTCGTGCCTCATTGTTTCAAGTGTGCTGAAAGCAATAACTGACCAAACAGGCCAGAGAAAATAATGAGAGCTGCTGAATAAACGCGGAGCAGGCCGCTCCTTGTTCGTTGACTGTGAATGAGGAGGAATGCTAATTGATTGGGCTTCCAGCCGGGAGTGCACAAACAGGAAGCAGCGAAAGGCTTTGATATGCAGCAGTGATCGGGGCTCAGCCAGACTGGGCTGCACCGTGTCTGGCTGCAGACCTCTAACCCTCATCGTACCTTGTATTTGAAGGTGTCTGCAGGAACGATGTCCACCATGACCACATAGTTTGCAGAAGGCTGGAGTCCAGATAGACTTACGCAGCAGTGGGGAAACATTCTCCTAAGACAAACGCACATCASGAGCAACATGGTAAAATATATTTAAAATATCTGCGATAGAAGCTAGAAATAATTCCTGTAGGAGTTTGTTACCTTCCATGCTTGGTTATAATCATCTCTGTCCCAGTTCTGTGGAAAGCCTTCCAGAGTTCTGCGTTTTCTAGAGTCATCCTGATGAGGCCTTGCTGGTAGCAGTGAGGTGCTGACGGGGACCGGGGTCTACTTGGATTCATTCTGCTTTCTGCTTAAAAATTGATCAAACAGATTTTTTTTTTTTTTTACAAAATATGCACACATGAACTGCTTTTTAGTTCAATGTAACCCAAATGATCGACTTAACGCAGGATGAAAAAAACCTGCACTTTTGAATGGTTGCAGAACTTTTTACTGTCTCTAATAAGTTTAGTTTAGACCAAAGAGATAAAACTTCACATTTATCTCAGTAGTTTGTGCATCCATTAACAGCCTTTTTAACATGAAARGTAACCAAAACAAACTAAGTTAACATTATTTAAACGCAAGTAGTGAAGAAATTTAGCTATTTTTAAAACAATAACATTCATCTTACCTGAGATGCTGACTCCAGCCAACACCACATGGAAAGAAACAACTGCTTTGCATGAGAGTTTTCACAGGTTCCTGTCCAGGAATGGCCTGAGGCGTGAAGCTCATTGGTCATTGAATAAAGGGGTGTGGTCTAAACAACCCAATGAGCTTTGGCCAGAAAGGACACAGGTGAGAGGTTGAGTGTTTTTTGTTTCTTCGAAATCTGCTAAATCTGTTACAGTGATAAGATTTTTAATGCATTTTTATCAATAATCTTAAAAACTGCTGTTTGTTATTACAGTTTGCTTCAATAGAAGAAAACATGTCTTTATGCATTAGGTTCTAAAAACTATTGTATGTTCTATTTTTTTCCACTGAAAAGCAAAAAATATCAACATTTTTTGGATTTTCATCATGATWATAACTGTTCCTTTTATTAGCCACACCTGAAGACTGTGGACATGTATTGATGCGTAAACTGTTGCTTCTTTTTGGCCCTGCAGCCCAAACAGCAGCCAAGTGATTTGAATTTAAAACAGTCTGGGGGGGACAAACAAGCCTCTTCCCTGCAGCTCTGAATGCGTATTGAGTATAAAATGGAAGATTACAGAGGGTCTGGCTTTGACTTTGGCCAACTCTCCTAATCCATCTAAATGGTCTCAACACCCCCGTCCCTGTGTCAGGATGTCTTTTAAATCCCAGAGGGCTTTCCAATGGTTCATTTACCATTAAAGTATGATAGAAGAACAATGTTCATAATCTTAAAAAATACTGGATTATTCACAGAAACTCATTCTGGTTAATTCAATGACATTTTTCCTGCAWGAGTTTAACTCCAGCTCCTTGTGAAAATTGACCACTGTGTGATTTCTGAATGAGAGTGCTTGATGGCAGTGTGAGGTGAGGTTGTCTGTCTAACACAGGGGTCCCCAAACTTTTTCCTGTAAGGGCCACATAACTTTTCCCTTCTCTGGTGGGGGGCCGGAGTCAGTTTGTAACAGAAAAAGTGTGACTATTGCAGGAGTGCCTYAATGTAAAAATTTATTGTTTTCCAGAAAGCACAATCAAATAACCCTCTCTGGGTTCTTCACAGTWTGTATTCTGCTGAGCTAACAGTCCACTTTTAGCTTTGAGAGTTTGTTTGCTCACATTTGGCCCTGCAAGCTATCATACTTGTCTTTGTGACGGGATTCATAGTGTCGCTGCAGATTGTACTCTTTGAATACCGCCACCGCCTCTTTACAGATGGACAAAAAAAATAATCGTTTGTCCACTGCAGCTTAAATGCCCTGCATTCTGAATCAATTTTTCTCTCACCGAATCTTTTTGCCATTATTCCGTTCTCTCTTTGAGAGGGGCGGGTTTAGGATTTTTTTCTGGGGGTTGCCAGATAGGGGCACAGACTGCAGAAGGGTGGAACAGAATGTCACGTTAAATGTGTCTATGTATGAAATAGTTACTAACTAATAATATTTAATAGTGAAATAGTTCATAACTTAGGAACATTTTATTGCAAAAGTCCAACTTAACAATCAATTATAAATACACATATATGAAAAAAAAACTAAATGCTTTCTGGTATTGTTCTGGGGGCCAGACCAAATGGGGAGGCGGGCCGTATCCGGCCCGCGGGCCGTAGTTTGGGGACCACTGGTCTAATAGATGAGAGGAGCTTTCAGCTGGATAATGAGCCTAACCACAACATTAAACCCACCGTGGACTGACTCAGAAGGTTCAAAAGGCCAAGCGAAGCCTCGACTTTTAGTTATTAAATACACACATATATACACACTGTCACCAAACTATGTAGAAATTAGGGAAGCAGACACATTTAAAAAAAAAATCCAGAGTAAAAGTTGAGCTAAAAACTAACAAAACACCAAAGAATTTATTTCAGTAGAGATACAAAATATAGCTCAGTATTGGGGGTGCAACAATACATGTATCTGTATCAAACCGTTCAATACAAGCTCAGTACACACTGTGTCTGAAACAATACATACAGGATACAGTATTTACAATTTATTTGATCAGCTTGTCTCCTGAAGATGCTCTGTGTTGAAGGCTCAGTGGATCTGTGTTCAACTACTCCAACTATAGGCTGCATTGTCGAGCACAGATTCACTGAGAAACTTGCTGTTTCAGCAACATTTAATGGAAAAACAGTAGTTTTGAGTTTTAAACAAATTTTCATAATTAATTTAAATAAATTACAAAATAAGAAGAGCATAAAATGTATTTTTTTCTTTGTATCAGAACAATATAGAACCGTGAGATTGAAGTATCGAACCAAATCGTGAATTTTCTATCGTTGTACCCCTACTCAGGATACATTTTGGGTATTTACCACATGCATACCATTCACATACTTGGTACTGCAGGAATGCATGCTGTAAGTAGCCTGTAAGTACTAGGTACAGACCGTGCAAGAACCTGTAAGAACCCGATACTTGCTTGGTAGGGCCTATGTACATTTCTAGTATGTAATGGTATGTACCAGGTGTTTACAGCAGGGGTTCCCAAACTTTTTTTCTTCTGACCCACAAAATATCCATGGCAAAAACTTGTGACCCCAAATATTATTGCTCTGAGTACACAAACTTTGTTAATAACCCTAAAAACACAGGCCTTTTGACAATCTAAACAGCTTGTACACAAATATAAATACTTGTTTATACTTTTTTGTGTTTTTGTAATAGTTATAGGGAAAATATTACATCAGCAATTATTTTATTACCCTTTAAATTGATTTCTGGAGATTATCCAAGGTGCTTCATGACCCATAATTGGGTCCCAAGCCCAACTTTGGGAACCAAAGTGTAGTGATTCCCAAACTTTTCAGCTTTTGACCCACAAAATAACAGTAGCAGAGACCTGTGCCCCCAACTATTTTTGGATGATAAACATTTGTATCAGGTCAACWAAACATGGGCATAGTAACAATATTTTTATACTACATTTATCCATTTTAAATATACTAACCTCACTCCTTTGTAACAACTAAGGCAAAAATGTAACTAATTTAGAAAATCTTTTCGGGACCCCACTTTGGGTCCCGACCCCAACTTTGGGAAACACTGGTTTACAGAGTCTACTTGGTGCTTTGCAGGACCACAACTTGTACATACCTGTTGCAAACTTCTAACTTATCTGGTACAGAGTAAGTACCATATAATTACTGAGTAAGAACMTGGTACTTAACAGTTATGTGCCTACTTGGTACTTAAGTAGGTACCTATGTGCACACATTTAGACTCAAAAGTTGGTAATGTTACATTTAAGCAGAAATCACTAGTAAAAATGTGTTACCATTTGTAACATACCAGGTACAGAATACTAAACACCCTGCAAGTATTTGGTAGCTGCATATAAAGTAACCAGCTTTGTACCCAGTATGTTGTAACATGTATTGCTGCCAGCTGTTTAGTAATACTGCCAACTGTATGTGTGAGTTCATGTGTGCATTAACTTTTCAATAAAATAATGATGAACATTGTGAACATACTGTGACACGGTACAGTAATATCACGTTACCTGTGTGTGAAACAACATTCCTGAGATTGTAGAGCTTCTCTGAAAGGCCRAACTTCTGGAGTTTTCTGTTCCATCAAAAGACAAGTCGAAACATTTCTCCTCTGCTTAAATCAAACTGAGGCTTGAGGATGGAATTTGCTCTGCTCTTGCCTGTGGCATGCGTCACCTCTGCAACTATGCAACCCACATCTGCCTCTGCTAATAATCAGGCCGAGCAGCACTAATGTGGGTAAAACATTGCGGCTGATTTTGCATTCCGGTCTGAGCAAAAACATCAGAATGTGATGCAATGTTTCGCAGAGAGCACAAGAACTTAGAGAACTGTGGATGTAAAGGTGAAAAAAAAAAGTTTGTAAGATGCTGAATAATGTTTGTTCTGCTCGTTGAACTGCATCACTTCGACTGCGGCAAAAATATCTTCGAACACAGGAAGCGCTGTGGTTTAAACATGTTGGGCTGCAGCTGGGAGGTGCAGAGCACGACCCGTGTGTGTGTYTGTGTGTGCTGGAGGCTCAGATGTGGCCGAGCGTTCGGTTCACCACTTGGATGCAGRTTAAACACAASTGGGTGGGAAAGCTCTGTCATTGTGAAGGTGTTCCCAAAGAAAGGAATTTCATTTCCAGAGAAAATAATGTCTTATTTTTATTTTATTTATTTATTTATTTATTTTTTATCTGTGCCAGCAGGAAAAAAAGTGAATTTCTAAAATAGCCACAGAAATCTGAAAACAGATCTGATGATCAATACACATGGAAATAGTGGATCTGAGAAGGAAAAGAAGATTCTGTTTTTACAATATGTGTTTCAGTCTGTACACTAATGAGAGATATTTATAATGTTATAATGTTATAATGTTTAACACTGGCCATAAAGTTCTTTAAGAAGAAAAATAAATGTTCAGAAACTCCAGTAAAGTTACAGTTTGTCAGTAGCGCCACCTACTGGACCACTTTGTAAAGTAACCTATTATTGATGACCAAAGGATTTTTTTTGTTGTTTATTTTTGAGTTTTTTTTTTTGGATTTTATTTAGTGTTTGTTTCCTTGTGTTTTCCATTGATTCTTCCTTGTGTTCTGTTCAGTTCCTCGGGACCTGTCCACTGTTCCCCTCAGTCGCAGCTGCAGCCACTCTTCTCATCAGCTCCGCGTCTTCATCATCTCTCAGCCTCATCACACTCCAGTCTCTTGTTTTCTGTGCTTATGTCATGTTTGGGTTGCTCTCGTGTTTGCATTTTATTTTGGATAGAAAAGGATTAAGTGGACGACGTTAAAAAAGTAATTACAGCTGGATTAAACGGGAATCTTGAAAAACAAGAGAGGATTAAGAGGAGGAAGGATGACCGAATGAAACTTGCTGAGGCTGAAGAAGACAGCTGAGGATGAAAAATTTAAAAACACTGTAAAGAAACTTRTGAATAATTCACAAAGACAGCTCATGGAATAAAAACACCCCAGAAGTGTAATTAGGGTTTAAAACTTCCACAAAAAGATCTATGTATGAATAATGCAACTTCTTTTTTTTTGACAAGTCAGAAACCCAAACTCCCTCAATCATCTGCGACTTTGAACTGAAAATCACACAGAAAGGTTTTTAAGCAAGAGAGATCCCACCTGGAGCCCCTGCAGGTCTCCACGGTGTTCCAACTGCCTCATGAAGAATCTGGGGTCTAATGAAACCCAAACAGGAGGCTTTGAGTGTGATTATCAAAAGATGATGCTGTGACATCACAGRGTGAAACTCTGAAATGACTTGTTTATTGAAGATGTGCCTTTTTTAATTGAATTTTTTGAACTATAAACTTTACTAATTTAATAAACAAAATTATATATGAAATAAAAAAAGAAAGTACAAATGAAATGAAATGAAAGGTGGCAGAGAAAAGAAAAAAAATCTTATATCTGCCCCTTTTTTCCCTCAAATATAGAATCAAACTATAAGGATCTTCAGTTAACAAAACAAAACATTGAAACTTCCTTGAAAAACTTTTTGATTGCAGGCAGGGAGAAAACAGTTCAAGACAGTGTTGGCTTGTGACAAAACTTTATTTTTTTAAACAACCAGCAGGGGGCAGCACAGTACAAACATAATGGAGAGACGTGTTTCCGGTAGCTGTTTGCACATTTTCAATAAAAAAAAACCTGAATATTTCCCTTGCATGTTTCATATATTGACATCCACAAAGCTCATTTTTAACAAAAATACCACAACCTACAGTATGTGCATTATCCAGCAGGAGGCCTAGTGGTGAAAACAAAGCCACCCTGCTTTGATGATCCATTCTTGTCAGTGGTAAAAAAAAAAAGATGTAATTGAAAGATCTCATATATATAGTGGAGGATTATTTTTCTATATAGGTGCTGCATCTCCCAGGTAACAGAGCACAACATCCGCTCAGCCCACCCTCACCACACACTTTCCAGGTTTTGGAGGAAATTGCTCCAGCAGCAAATATTTCAGCCTCTGCTTGGTTCAATTCAGGCTGATCGATTGGCTCTGCCCGGCCTGCAGGAACTCTGCCAGTGACAATAGGAGCAAACACCTTCAGGTGTCACTTCCGATTAAAGAAAGGGCTCCACGGCCCGCCAGAAGTGCTTCATGTATTTAAATAAATTTCCATACTTGTAGCGCTCATCACTTGCGAGATGCTTCGGATGCTGTAAGAGAGCTGATTGTTCAGATTTCTAACGTTCGCTAAAACCTGACCTATAAGGGCTGAATTCCAACGAGTCCATTCGTCTTCCTGTAAGGATGCTTTTATTTTCGTGGTTCCATTGTTGTRCAGAAACAAATACCTCAGAACCCAATTACCTCAAACAATTTCCCATGACTTTAGATGTTGTTCTGTGTTAGGCGCTCAGAGGGCCGTGTTGTGTATTTCTGCACCTGCTCCAGCTTCAGGGACCCACCTTTGATGTGTGTGAGAACAGGCGTGGAGCTTCATGGACAGCCGCAACAACAGCTGCTCCTCTCCTCTCTTCAACACCAACTCTCATTTTGTGTAAAAGCAGGGGTGCTATCCCAGGAGCCCACATTTGGACACTAACCCATATGCACATGCTTATCAGCACTGGTGAAAAAATGAGTGTGAAATTGGGAGTATTGTTCCAGTTTTAGGTCCCTGCTGAGAGTAGGTGCCTGGTATCTGAAAGGCTCAGACCAGCGAGCTCACGGTGGTCAGATAATTGGTTCTGCATGCTGTTAGCTAAATGAAAATGGGCTTTTTTGAAAATGTGATAGTCTAAGATTTTATGCTATTTCTAACAACCTCAATTCCAACTAGACATGGGTTTTTACGATGTAAAAACAAGTGTGCATTGCCATGTAGCATGGCTTTGCCTGCAGCAGTGCACTTGTAGAATGAGCTACGACCAAGTTCAAATGTGTTTTTTTATACCAGCTTGTGCTTGTCAAGTCAGCAGGTATTTGTAATGAGGGTAATTGTGTGACAATATGAAGTTTGTAGATATTTTCTGTTAAAGTTGCATTAGCTGGGTTTTGAACCCTGTTCTCCCACATGAAAGTCCATGGCATTGAGCATTAGACCATTGGAGCTGTGGCAGAGGGGATTGCCAGGGGTTGGTTTGTATGTGTGCAGAAAGAGGCCACATTGCCAATACAATTATTTACACTAAACTGCATAATATTACAACAATAGAGCAGTATTAAGACAACATTATGGTACAAAATCAAAATACAATCATARTAGTATTGTAACCACTGAACTATTGAGATCAAAWATTATTAAACTATGGTTCAGTACTGAGTAGATACAGCAGGGGGCAGTATTGGACCAATACAAGGCTCTATTGACTCCCATTATATATTATTAAACATTAATATTTCAAAAACTAAAAGTTGTACAGGCACCAAAAGGCATAGCCATCATTTGGCACAGGACCTTTACATATATAAATTAGAATGGCTGCTGTAGGACAAAGTATGCAGGAGGAGAAGCGTGCCAAAATGGAGATAACTTGGATGGGAAACGAATCACAATAGTGTGCATTGCATTGGCAATGCACACTGATGAAGATGGAATGTTGTATAAAACATAAATAAAAATAGAATACAAGGATTTGTCCATCTTTTTCAACCTATATTCAGTTGAATTCTCAACAAAGACCAGATATTTAATGCTCAAACAGATAAACTTTATTGTTTATTTTTTCAAATATTCATTTATTTTGAATTTCATGTCTGCAACACATTCTTTAAAAGCTGCAGGGGTGTAAAAAGATGGGGAAAGTTGAGGGATGTTGAAAAAAAAACACATTTTTGGAGCATTCCACAGGTGAACAGATTAATTGGAAACAGGTGAGTGTTATGATTGGGTATAAAGGGAGCATCCCTGAAAGGCTCAGTTGTTCACAAGCAAGGATGAGGCGAAGTTCACTACTTTGTGAACAACGAGCAAATAGTGCTAAATTTTCCAATGTACAACTGCAAGGAGTTTAGGGATTTCATCTTCTTCAATTTTCATTTCTTTAAATTTGTTTTTTTGTTTTAACTTCTTTTTTTTTGGTGGGGGGAGGTGGATATCAAGAGCCAGATGGAGATAATTTAGGAGCCCAATCAGAGTTTGACAGATGAGGGATCTTTATCGTTAATGCCTTTTTCTCAGGTTTTACTTTTAAATAAATTAAATATTCTGAGTAAACCTTGTCTAAAGCTTGTTTTTCCAAATATTAAAAAAGCCTTCCCAGTCATATTACTACATCAGTTTTTAAATAAACTGAACAATAAGCTGCTGTGGAAACAGTTCTCTAAATCCCATCTGGATTATGTGTTTTTGCAGCTAAATTGCTTCCTTATCTTTGCCACCYTCTCTCCAGAGATCATGTTTCATTTTTCCTTTGCCTCCACTTCTGTGTGTGTTACTATCTTTTGTTCTCTGGCTTTCAGTTTTCACTTTTCGCGGGTGCGCCTGTGTCTAACCTCRACATCAGTCTGTTCCAGTGATTTTTACTTCCTGCCCAGTTGTTCTTCCATTTGCCATATGCTGTCTTCCCATCAGCCATTCCACTGCAGGCTCTCAGCTTTGAACCCAAGTTCCACCTAGTCTTGAATATTTTAGTTACAGAGGAATCGATTGGTTCAGTCTGGCGGGATTCAAAAAGTGACAGTGTCACACATCCACTCTCCCTGGCTGGATATTTTTTTCCTAAAAATGTTTTCACTTGTGTTTTTTTTTTATAGAATGGCTAAATTAAACACATGAGTTTATTAATTATTGCCTTGTTAGAGCACCCACACGGAACTTGACCCATCAGTGCTGCATTTGCCTGTGGGTGCAGGTGCTCTCCTGTTGGCTGCTGAGCCTCTCCAGTTAATTAATACCAGCGGAGTGTGTCAGGAAAAGGGAAGGAAACATGCTGCCGTCGGCAAAAGTGCCGAATGAGTGACTCTGTAAACTTTTAAACTTAATTTTACCTCAAAAGTATAGCGGTAGAGGAGTAAAGTTATGGGCTGCAGTCTGTGGTAGAAAACATCAACAACACAAATGCAGTGTCGATTGTAAAAAAGAAAAGAAAAGAAAAGTGCAATTGGTAGCATATTTATTTTTCTGTTCAGTGGGTGACATCAAATTCTCTTCTGCACAAGAGTCACTTCAGAGCTGTAGACTGTGTTATTCAAGACTGGTCTTGGTCTTAAGATCACTTTTTGATGATCTTGACCGCATTTGTACTTGATCTTGGCCGTTGAAGACTCGGGGTTTCATTTTGAGACCAGTCACTATCTGTAACTTGTCAGAGTATTGCAGAATTTATTTGTTGACATCCTTGCTTTCAGGGATGTAAAACATGATTCAAATCCAAGCGTGAGTCATTGCAAATGATGTGTTTTTGTTCCTGCTGTCACCCCACTCGTGCCTGGCACTCCAAGAAAGTGAGCAGTGGTTGTCTGGGAACGGGAGAAGATGACTATAGAATCTTTGGTAATGCAATTAGGCTGCATAGATCCTAAAGAATATATCTGTAAAACAACATTCAGAAGAAAGCACACAGCGACTTGTAAATTCAGCAGTGCTTCACTTTCAGAGACGATTGGGACTACATCCAACTTTTATCATCACTTTGAAAAGAAGCACTATAAAATGTAAGCTATGTGCATTAGCAAAGCTACCTAGCTAACGTCAGCAATCTGCCTCTGTACCAGATTTCTTTACAAGGCCCTCACAAAGAGATTTATTGGTCAATATTAGTAACACATATTAAGTTGGGTACCTGTGTACAGTATTGCTGGCTTGCTGATGATGTGGTATTAACGTCACGYAATGCAGTCGGGGGCAGGAAGTGAATGCAGCCCTTAATTCAGCATCATTCTGTGCCATGTACCATTTTTGCAACTGCTCCAATCGGGAGAAAGAGAAACGTTTTTTGCARGTTCTGAAAGTAGTGTGTCAGAACTAAGACGACAAAAGCCACGTGACTGCAACCCAGCAATAATGTGGGCAATGATTCCCAACTAGGGGTACATGTACCCCTTGGGGTATGCGAACATGTTACAGGGGGTACGTGGAAAAATTTCTCAGGTGTGTAAAAAATAAAAAAAGATAACAAAATAGGACTGAGACATGTAGGACCCTATCTTTATATACATCGTATATACATTTACCTAATTTCCCTCTGYGATCAATAAAGTATTTTTGAATTGAATTGAGTTAAATAATTTCCACAATGAATTAAAAGTTCTATTTTCGTTTAAAAATCAGTTGTAGTGCATTATAGTTTTGGAGAATCATTATTACGTTTTTGACTGAAGGAGTACGAGTGGTATGACAAAATGGCCCAGGGGGTACACAATTCTAAAAAGGTTTGAAACCACTAGTAGGGCACTAAGTTCCATTTTTTTTCCTGGTCTTGGTCTCGACTTGGTCCAGCCCCCAAATGTCTTGGTCTTGTCTCAGTATTGATACACTTTAGTCTCGACTTGGTTTCGATCTTGGTCTTCTTGACTTGGTCTTGGGTTAGGTGGTCTTGACTACAACACAATTATACTGATCACACCGTAGCATGAAGGCTCAGTTTTAAACTTTAAAATAAAAGAACTATTCCTTTAAGACACCCCATCACGCTGTGGAGATCCTCCGTCAGCAGATCTCCTTATAAAGCCTTTCAGAGTGAACGTGTGGTTTGATTGATTCGGTGCGATTTGCATCCCTGATAAACAGCAGCAGTGACCACTACAAGACAAAAACATGGCCTGGGTGAAGCAGAGAGACGGAGAGCAGCTCCTGTCGGTGTCTGCAAAACTGCCACCTTATCTTCATCTGTTAAAGCCTCTCTTTTACACCGCATTAAAAAAACACACAGGCAAACTCAAAATAATTCATCCAATAAAAAGCCATGAAATGAAGTCGTTCGTACATATATATTTTTTAATTTTCTACAAAAATATTATACAATAAAAACACGGCTTAAAATATACACAGTCCACTTGGTGTTGCAATACCTGCAAAAACCTCTCAAGTCAAATATATAAGTTTGTAGGTAAATACATCTTTACAGCGATAATAAATCCCATAATGATGTGGCTGGAGYCAATAAAATAAACAGGAATAGGAACCTTGAATTGACAGCAGGAAACTTGTTAGGAAAAATGCTCCCAGCCCACCGACGAACAAGAACAGCGGGTTCTCGTTTTGGAGCCGAGTCAACAGATTTAAGGTAAGAGAACAGGTGCTTCCACCTCCACACGTGAAGCTTTCAGACATCATTGTAAGCCTTTGAGAGCTCATATTTTATGGACATATGCTTGAGTGGATTGTGGGATTTAATATAACGGCTGCTCCTGAAGTCTATCTGGTAATGRGTGATTGTGCCGACGGTTTGGATTTTTATTTTCTTCAGCTTGTTAGCCTCCTTGTAAGTGAATGGAAAGTGGTTGGAGCACACAGTTGGAAGGATATTAGTTCTGATTCACAGCAGCGCCCCCGGTACCCTGGACGATTTCCAGACCTTGTTTGTAACACCCCTCCCTGCACACTCTCTGGCCTTGCTGTGGCAGTGCCAGAGTTTTTTTTTTCCTTCTTCTATAGTTTATGAACCTTATTGTTCTCATTTGCTTTGGTGGGGCTGCAGTAGCTCCACGGTCAGTGCCACAGTCCTGTAATCCTGAGGCTGCAGGTTCAAGCCCAGGTCGCATCGGGGAGAGGATCTGCTGTGAAACAATAGTCAACTCCCTTGTGTGAGTGCGCTCYTTGTGGCTCCCCCTGCAGAGGGGAGCKGCCAAAAGAAAAACAACTTTGTCCTAATTTGCTTTACTGGCTGCTCCAAGTGTAGATTGTGGTGAAAGCATCATCACTCACACTGGTTTGTTTGGCCTAAACTGTTCAACTTGTTTGGATTTTTATCAGCTGCTGCTGGAAGTCGAAGATGTGTCACACTTGTGTGTTTATCTATCCGAACCGTTAGCAAAACATCTCGTGCCGGCTAATGAATCTCTCGGAAAGTAATCACTGGATGTCCCTCTGCAACTGATMKARTTTTGGAGCCGASCTGATTGGACATGYCTGCCACAGCTAATCAGATGTTTTGATTTTAAAAAAAGATCCACTTGCATCACACTTAAAGTGCGAACTTCTGACTCTTTGATTATTTTGAAGAAATTCTGAGCCAATTTCTATAGCCTGTAACAAAGAATTGTCTCTGCTGTGTGTGTGTGTGTGTGTGTGGGGGGGGTGCCCTTGTTTTTGCTACTTGGTGGGGACGATTTTTCAGGAAAATGCAGCCTCGTGGGGACCGGATGCTCAGAGGCTGAGTTTGGGTGGGTGGGGGTTTAGGTTTAGGACCAAGGTGTGAATTGAGTTTAGGTTAGTTTTAAGGTTAACCTGTGAGGTTAGTTTTAGGGTAAATGGTCAGGGTTAGGATATAAAAGTTCTAAAAAATGAATAGAAGTCAATGGAAAGTCCCCACAAGGATAGAGAAATATAGTAGGTGAGTGCGTGTGTGTGTGACTTAGCACAGGATTCCTTTCTAAATCTGCTGACATGAGTTCATTGGTGTGTTTGGGGTCATTGCTGCTGTAGCCCTGATGCACATAAAAATAAACAAAACAAAAACAAAAATTTGGAATATATTTCTTATTCAGTACATTTTCTTTCTTGCAGAGATGCAGCAGTCTGATTATTTACTAATAAAAAAGGGTAAAGCATTAACCTTTTAGGTGCTTCTGCTTTTTCTAGAAGCCCCTCCCCCTTCAAATATGACATGTTAAATAAATAACTGAAGGTTCAGAGCAAAAAGGATACAAAAATGGTATAATAATAGTTTCCAGTTGTTGGATTGTCCGTTTTATAGAAKTTAGTCCCCATGCTTCAGCATCATAGCAGTTCGGAGCAGAGGGTCAGCAACAGCGTCCAGAGGGGCGGCAGCAGCCAGGTGGGAGGCGGGGAGAGGRGGGAGCCTAAAGGCGAGGCGGTGTCAGAGGTGCAGGAGCACACCTCGTATCCGTTCTCGGCGTGGTCCGGGTGCACGTTGACTCTCGTCTCCGTGCTTTTAGCTTCCGTGTCTGGAGCGTCCGACTGCATCTCGGTGCAGAGCAGCCAGTCCTTCGCGATGAGGCGGGGGTAGCCTGCCTCCACCTCCATGTCGCTTCCCGGCACTCGCCAGTACTCCTTCCCTTTGAAGAAATAGGACGAGCCTTTGGAGACAGGAGGTCATAAGTTAGAATCATTGCCATCAAGAATGCAAAGGGTTAGAGTCTTGATGTTGCTCTAAGGGACATTTGTCTGAAAAAAGTAGAGGGGGTGTTRAAAACAGGTTGGGATTGCTTCATGTTGATTTGAACAAGATTATCTGTAATGAAACACAAACAAGTGTAAAAGCATCTGCCTTAGCGGTTTGCTGGCAGATAATTTCATGCGTAATGAATTAGGAAGAAATTCAATTGTAGAAATTAAAAAAAAATCTTGATCTGATTTATCATAAGAAAAAGGCTCACAGTGTAATTTTTCACTTCTGCCACATCCTGCAGAGTTATGTTAACATATTCCAGCCAGCAATTATGTTTGACAGCAATAAAATGGGGGGAAAAAACACTTGAGTAATACATGAAAGTAATTTTCTGACACAGAGTAGAGCACGATGTGAATTAAAGCACAACATGTATCCTACGGGTACATTTTATTAATAGTTTCTATATGTCCTACTTAATTTATTGGTTTTATTCCACATCAGTATGGGGCAATGGTGGGCAATCATGTGCCTGTTTGTCTATTTGTTAGCAAAATATCTAATGAACCACATGTTTTAATTAAGTTTCAGAACGAAATCACTAGATGGATTCAAAAATTCCACGACAGCCAATAAACCTAAGAGAATCCCCAAAATGGCTAGAAATCGACGAGTTTGAGAGATATTGAGTTAATATTTGGTGTGGTAGTAGCTGAGGGTCATGCCCAACACATACTCCAAGCTCAAAAAAAATCAGATAAGAGCTTTGTTTAAAACTGAGGTCTTTTTCTTTTGTCAAGAAAAGTTTATATTTTATAATTTACACAACTTGTCTAAAGAACAGAACTGGATCAGTGAATGTAGAAAATACATTTGGGTAATTCTGAAACAAAAAGTAAACAAAAATGCAAAGCCTTACGGGGGATTTATGCTTTCATTCAATATTCTATTGCTTTGTTACAGACAGACCCACCACCATGCCTTTTCTTGCACTACAGGGCACTTAAGTTAATTAGAGTRAGCCGAAGTACCAAATGGGTTTTGGCACTGTGTGCCCCTGGATGGAAATACCACCCTGTTGTTTGCCAGTAACTGATGTGATGAGGTGAATATTAAAGAAAATATTGAGTCAAAATGAGCTCTGATCTGAATCTAAACAGCTACACAGTGCAATTCTTGAAAACATTACTCCTGTTTGAGAAAAAAAAGTCTTTACAATCAAGTTCAAGGCGTATGTGCTGAATGATAAATTCAGTGAAGCACAGTTCAGCAGAAATTTGATGGTTTATAAAATCATCTATTTTCCAAAAGCTGGAACACAGATTTTGTTTTTAACTGTCCAAGGCTATCCTATTGAGAGAGACAAACAGACAGAGAGAGAGAGAGAGAGAGAGAGAGAGAGAGAGAGAGAGAGAGAGAGAGAGAGAGAGAGAGAGAGAGAGAGAGAGAGAGAGCCATTAACATGGGATAATATTGTCTCTCATTAATATGAGGCAAGAGATAAACAAGAGAAGGAGCCAAGTGAAGAATGTCCTCTCATTGGTAATAGCTCTGAAGCTCCCATTGAACAACTCAAGATCTGTCATTCTGTAGCTTTTGAGTGATTCATTTTTGTTCCAGCTTTGTGACTAAGAGCTGGTGCCCTTCATTTATATTTCCATCCTATYGCCTCAGAATAAAATGGCAAACACATCACACAAAACCTTTACAACAAAATTTTAAAATTGTTWAGTTAGCTCGTAAGGGAATATGTGGGATGTCCAGTGCTGTAGTCTAGTTTTTGGAAGTGTGTATACTGTGACCCTCACTTCATATTTTTTGAGTCACAACCATGACTTATAGCTTATTTGCATTCACACAGTGCACGGTATTTATTTTCAAATGCAATGTATCTTTTTTAATGAATAAGAWTGTGAAAAACACAAAACTTTGTCCTTAAAGCAACTAATAAGTTTAGATTGAGATAAAAATTATTGACGTAACTGAAACAAAATTGCCAAATATAAACTATTAACACACATTGGGTAAGGTAGACTGATGCAACAAAGGTAATCTGTTATTATTAATTCATCTTTAAGAGTTTTTCAACTTACCACCACATTATTATGACCCCCACATGCAAAGTGCGGGTCATGTTGTTTTCGTACTGTTTATTTTGTTTCCCTTTTATTTTTTCAGAGTTTTGCGATGAACCCCATATTTCAAGTGGGGGCGCCATTTCAAGAGTTGGTGTCTGGACATACAAAAATGCTTGRAGCTCTAAAACTATTTAACATACCACATTTGACAACCCACATATCACKTTTGAGCTTACTAATGTGCATCTAGCCCATTATCTGCAGGCCATAGCCTTTTATTGATTGACAGTATAATCTTGAGAAAACACTGGCAAAGCAATAAAACCACCTGACTAACACAAGTTCAAAACGCCTCTTATTAACAGCAGAATATTTAAGTCCTGTAAACTTTGAGTTAAAATCTCTGTTTTCTTTCTTTAGAAAGAAAACACACAGAGACACCCCCCCCCAAAAAAACAAAACAAAAAAAAAACAAAGAAAAAAAAAAACACCAGCACTAAAATCTGTGATCATGAAAAGATCTGAGCAACAGCTAAGATTATTATTTGATTGGCCTCCTGAAGTGCCCCTGTCCTGTCACTCATCTGTCCTTTGCCCAAGAGCAACGATGGTGGATGCAGTTCCACATCCAAACACTAGAGGCGCCAAAGAAACCAATAGAAAAGTCCAGCATGAATCAAGCTGACAGAAGTCTTTCTCTTTTCTTAAAATTTGAACAATCCTGTAGAAAATCTTTCAACTCATGATGGTTGGATTTTCTCACATGCTGTTTGTTTGAAAGTATTTTATCTATGTGCTGTAAAAATGCATTTGAAATTAATAAGGAGATTTTACTGTGCAAGCTTTTTTAAAATTACAAGTGCTTAAACGTGTGACTGGTTAAATATATACACCTTACCAAAACCAGCGATTTGTGTGCAAGGATGTTGAACAAAGACTTGGCCCCTCTATAAATATCGTGGCTCCTTACACAGAAAAATCCTAGATCCGCCACTGGTCTGGCAACATAAAAGGTGGCGATCATACAATTACCTCTGCATGTGTGTGTATGTTTGTGTGTCTCTGACTGTCTAACAAAATATCTTCATTCCAATAAAAATCTCAATGTAATCATCTATAACTGATTAACTTGRAGAGTCAACCCGATTGAAAATCATTGCTGCAGCTAATCAAACTTAGCTAACAAAAAAAAAAAAGGTACTTGGTTATCTCAGCTGATCTATGGCATTAAAAAGCATTACTTATTAAATATTTCTTTTTGTTAGACTTCTAGCCTCATAGACAGTTTTTACCCTCAAGCAGTCAGACCTATGAACAGAATTCTAAATGGGTTTTTATGCTACATTTTTCTTTACACATGCTTTCATTTTGTTATAGGTCAGTGTATCATTTTAATTAGTTTGAATTATTTATTGTTTAAATATTTATCACAGAAACTATGTCTTTGTTGGCTGAGTAACAGCCAGGGCAAAACCCAGTTCAGAGCCTTTTTATGTACACAGTCCTTAACCCAGACCAGTAAACCTCAAATTGAACATTAAATTGAATTTATTTACGTTGGTAGCTGTTTTAGACACTTAAATTGCCAAACACGTTGAATTAGTAGCTGCTTTTTTTTAATWGCCACAGCCAGAGCCAGCTTATCATTGGACATATCAGTAGCTGGCACTGGCAGAGAAATAACCTCCAGCTACCATAGTGGTGCCAACTGTTCAATAGTCTTAATTTTGTTCTTTTTACTGCGCCATAAGTTTATCCAGAGGAATTTCGCTGAAAGCYTCACACTGCCTCAGCTTGGTGGTCTTTCCTCATTTACTGCATCTGTTCTTTTCCTTGTGTGAATATTGTACCAAGCTTTTCTCAAAAAAGCTTAATTTGACAATACAATATTTAATGCWAACGACCCTGTTGCTGTTTCACTTGTTTATTCTTGACCACGATCATTCTCTGTTTAAGAGAAAGACTCAAAAGAAAAACTTTTTCCTGTCGTCGCTGAGACATGCAACCCCTCTTTTTTTTCCCCTCTCACTACAACACATCAGTTTCAGACCACCGCTGCTGGTGTTTTCCTCTTCGATTTAAAGCCCCATGGAAAATTAGGGAAAATTAGTCCATCGTCTGTCTGCGAGACGCCTGTTTGAGTTCTGAGACGAAGTGTGCTGACAGGGGAGTGAGGTTACAGTTAGGAGGAGGAAATGTGTTTCACACGCATTCYCACACGGAGCGCCTTTCTGCAAGCTTGTGTGAAATGGAATTCCACATAACCGCTGAGAAATAACCCCAAAGCACRGATTATTCCTCAGATTCATTGTTTTTCTGTGTAAATATTGTCACTTTCTCTCCTCATTTGTTGTGTTGCCCAATTTACCACCACAGCCTGAACTGTGTCCTGAACACTTCCTCACAAAGTGAGAACCAGAAATAATTGAAAATGCTCCACCAAACAAATCCCTCCGGTAATTTTAAATGGGCTAACTTCTCATTCCCCCCAACTTCTTGTTCTTTCCAGTGGGGATAAAGAAGAGAACCCTGAGAAAAATGCAAGCYTGGTAAATTATATTATTTACTTAATCAGGTAAAACTTTAGCCCATCGAGCACACAGTGGAATAAAAATGAATAATTCCTCACGGTGCACTAAATGTCCTTCTTCTGAGGACAAGCTGTGACACGAGTTTCTCTCAGCAACCATCTTGTCCTGTAAAACTAGGTCAAACAGCTTTCTCACAGATGACGGATGAAAAAAGAACACTCACCCTTTTTAATTGTTTGTCACCGTCATTTTAAGTCCAACTGCAAAGAATTAAACGTCACTTTTTCTCCACATCTTTTTTTGTTGTACTTTTTCTCAAAGGTTTGGAAAGTTTTTCAGTAAATTTCAAATTACCCTTTTTAGTCTAATAACATGCTTTCCCCCCTTAAAATAGACCAAATTTAAGTTAAGGGCGGTTAATTACAGGTAAATTTGTTAGTTTCTAAATAAGAACTAAAAATCTTACTACTAACATACAAAGCTCTTACCAACCAAGCTCCATCATATATTAAACATCTTATTGCTCCATACTTTCCTAACAGAGCACTTCACTCTCAGACTGCAGGTTTACTTGTGGTTCCTGGAGTTTCTAAAAGTAGAATGGGAGGCAGAGCTTTCAGTTATCAAGCTCCTCTCTTGTGGAATCAACTTCCAGTTTCTGTCTGTGAGGCTGAAACTCTGTCTACTTTTAAGATTAGACTGAAGACTTTCCTTTTTGATAAATCCTATAGTTAGACTTAGGTTTCCTGAATTATTCTTCATTTCTGCTGCTGTAGACTTAGACTGCTGGAGCACAAACTGAGCACATTTCCTCACTCTGCTGTTGTCTTCAGTCTCTCTTCTCTAAATGTTTACTGTAATTATTTATATCAACATGTTTTTTTCTTTGACTCTTCCAGAACAAGGTGCACCTGGACCAGTTCTTCTGTGTTTACCTGTGTCTCTTTCCTGTCCCCCAACCCAGCTGGTTGAGGCAGATGGCCGACTGTCCTGAGTCTGGTTCTGCTGGAGGTTTCTTCCCGTTAAAAGGGAGTTTTTTTTTTCTGTCCACTGTCACCAATGTGCTGCTTAGGATGGGAGACTGCAACAAATTGAAGATTCAGTACAGTCTGCTGGCTATATATAACTGAATTTAAATAAATAAATAAATGTAGGCATGTATGTATGTATATCTTTATATATATATGGGTATGTGTATATTTTTATATATGCCCTCTATGTATTTATCCATTTATTTTTCAGGTGAGTGGACAGATGTTGGGTGTGTGGTCCTGTGTTTTGTTGGTGTATATTTAATATACTTCTAATCGCTATTTCAGTTTTTCTATCTTTCTAATTACTTCTCTCTCTCTATTTTCTCTTCACAAAAAAAATCACAATGGTGTGGAGAGGATGGCTATAAGGGGAGAAGGGAGGCCATCCAAAAAAAAGGAAAGAAAAAAAGGATGGGAGACTGCAACAAATTGAAGATTCAATGCAGTCTGCTGAATTTAAATAAATAAATAAATAAATAAATAAATAAAAACCTAAGACTAACCTAAAACCAAGTCCAAGCCAAGAATATATAGCAAAAATGACGTCAACTCAAAAATGAGAAAGCAACCCAAAGATTAAAACGTAAACCAAGAAACAACGTATTTCTATACAAATCATTGCAACCTTAGATGCACTTACATACCCAGAGGTTTCATACAGTTCTGTGACTACAAAGATGGGTTTAATATGGGCTGAGGAGGGTACACTCCAGCTGTCCCTTTTTTCATTTTATTTTTTGTAACAAACCATTATTGTATTTTCTTTTTGCTACCATGTCACTTTTCTCTCTCACCCCACCCCCCTCTGTCTCCCTGCCTCTCTCCCTCCCCGTGCCCATGTCAATCTCTTTTTCTTGTCCTTTCATCTGGAGCTGGTGAAACAAACAGAGAGCGTGCTTTGATGTGGCTCCAGTTCCCAGGCCCCATGATCTGTCCATGTGCATTTGTGCGTGTAGGTTCACCCTTCCAGGCTCTGTGGTGATAATGGCTGGAGGTGAAGCTGACTGAGAACCATGCAATTGACTGGTCTTTTCTCTCTGTCTCTCTCTCATTTTGGCACTCTTTTTCAGTAGCGCGCACACACACACACACATGCTGCTACGCTCATCAAAGAGCTCTGAGACCTCAGAGTTTACAAGCTCAGTCAATACAACACAGCCCACAAAAACACCTGACAGGGAAAGAGCTTCCTCACATGCACATGGCCTGCAGAGAAGTTCAGGGACACCTTGGCTTCCAGTGTGTGTTAAAACCAGGTGGTGTGCGCGCGGATGTGTGTGCATGGGGTTATTTCCGAACATAAACCATCCTTGAGCATCATCCAAATCCAACCTACAAACCAAACATCATGCTTCCATTCATCCATCAGAAATATTTAAACATCATTTGATTACTTTTCTTGCACGGGATCCAATGACTGTATCTGTCATGACCTTGGTACAGTGGGAGCTGCGCAGCGTGATTACACTGGGCGAGCTCCAAGGTTTGAGTGTGTCTGAATATCTGAACGTGAAGCAGAATGCTGACAAAAAAAGTGCAAGTGTGCTATGTCAAAAAATTAAAACAGATAAAGGTATGAAAAAACACGTCTGTTGGCACAAAAACTCCCCTAAAACCAAACGCTCTAATCAGCACATTGCAGCTACGCCAAAGAATCATGTGAACTCATTACATATGAATAAATAAACTGTATGAACGATAAAAACAGCTTTTCTCAGGTGAAATGTTTTACCATCAGAGACGAAAGTTRATTGAAACTAATGAAAATTTCAACAGCTTTTTACGCTGTAAGATTATTGACGAATATCAAACTTTTTAAAGTTTTTCTCAGCACCTCTCTTCAGAGTTTTACTTTTTAATAATCCAACAGGACATTTAATCTYGAGAAACTGTATGTCTTTGTAACGTAAACCCACCGTCAGACCACCTCATGGCATCATCCAGTTGGGAGGGCAGCCCCTTCCAGAGGACACTGTCTTTAGGGAAGCCCAGGTCCATTCGTCTCAGGTGGTCGTCGTAGCGCCAGTATTGTTTGTCCTTGAAGAAGTAGGTTTTGTCGTTATGCAGCCAAACGAAAGCTGCGTCCACCCCCTCCATGGGTAGGCCAAAGTCACTGATTGGACGAGGGTAACCCTCCTCCACGTTGTTGTCTTTAAACACCCAGTATTTTAAGCCTTAACAAAGAGGACACAGAGGGACATGTCACAAAAAAATGTTCCAAGTCTGATTCACTTCTTAAAATATTCTATTAAAGATAAATTTTAAGATGTTAGAAAATAGGTTCACTTTGAGAAGTATATTGAAACTCTTTAACCAGATTATTTTTTTTGTAATTCAGGTACTGTATGTACTGTATTTCACACATTTGGAGTTTGGAAGRGGTACCTTTAAAAAACACTATTTTGTGGTCCCCGGGTCTCTCGTACACGGCATCAACACTGTCCAGGTTGGTTGGGAGACCCCTCCAGAAGCGATGGATCTGTGCGGGACGAAGAGATACCAGGTGCTTCTCTCTTGTTAGCCGCCAAAAGTACTTTCCTGTTAAAAAACAAACAAAAATACTGAATATTACAGTTTGTCTCTTGTTAAAGGAGACATATCATGTTTTTAAATCCTTGTTTTTCACATTTAAATCATTCAGTTGGGGTCTTTAGAAAGTGAAACTGCAATGCTTTGGTCTGAATTCCTCCTTATTGTAACTCCACAAGCCCCTCTTCACCRCTTTTTCAAAGCGTCTCAGATCAACCTGTTTTGAGGCTGTCTCTTTAAATCTAAACGAGGCGCTTCACATCCCGCCCCCCTCCAGCTTCCAGACTGGTCCATTCCAGTTTGATAAAATGGTTTACGACTATCTAGCGAAGCAGAAACGTTTTACTTACAAATTAATTAAAAGACGTCAACAACAAAAGACTTGCCCATCCAACCTTGCTGGAGCCAGAGTCTGACCCAGAGCCAGGGGAGAATGAAGGCGAACAAATTGTAGTTGGTAAGTCCAGACCTTATTTATCAGTTCCATTGCAAATACTGTGATGTAATAGTTTAGAAAACATAACTGAAAATACAAAAAACTGAACAGATTCAAAAATATGACCCAGCAGAATATAAAGATACGTATCTACGCAGCTCAAGCAGAAACTAATTTAAACTTTTCTGCACTCCTAGAGACTCCAAGTACACAACAAAATGTATTTAGTAGTTAATAAAGTGGATTTTGCATATGTTCCTTTTAAGTACACTTCAAGATAATATGCATGTTTCACAGAATTGGAAAAAAAGCACATGGTTAATTTTAAAAATGGGACACTGATTGACCTAACAACAGTTATACATTTACCCACATACAGCATGTTATAAAGCAGCTTGAACAAAAAGTAACATCTACTGTACGTATATCTGTATTATTTCACATGTCTTCTAAACCAAAAACAAATTAACTATGTGCACCGATGCATAAACTTTTAATTGCTACATTAAAAACACAAGAAGGTCTTTCAAAAGAAATGCCAGCTAAAGTCTGTTTCTTGTTTCCGTTGTCAGCAGGAAGCTTGGGGTCACCTCCGGAGGACAAGCATGAAAGACTGATGTAATTTTTGGGTCGTAGTCTTTTGGAGRGCAAAGGCCTCAGTTGGGTGTCTGTGCCCCCCCGTCCTTCAACATTTCTTTATGCTCCCTTTTACTTTGGATTTTCCTCTATCCCTGCTTATTTAGTGCTCCATCTTCAMGGGGTCATCCTCCTCCATCTCACTCTGTCCTCAGCATGCCCTCTCCTTACTCCAACCACCTCCATATATCTCCTCTTTAGCCGCCTCCCCTTTGTCTTTTCTACTTGTTTAGCTTGGTGCCTGTTCCGATTCCCACACTGTTGTGTAGCTTTGCGTCTGTATGTTTCCATTTGTGCCGTGGTACCTTTGAAAAAGAAGGCCTCGCCGCGTATCTGGGCCACTGCATCAAAGTGACTGGTGCATCTGTCTGGGGCATCTCGTGCTAGCCTGAGAGAGATGTCAAAAAGAAGCAGAAGCAAGAAAAAAAACTTAATAGCTGCAAAAAAGGTGATAAAAAACGGTCAAATGGACATTTATGTTCAATCTCAAATGTATTTAATGTTGTTCCAGTGCTTTCAAAACCTTTAACATGCTTTTATCGACCCACATTTTGTTCCGGATGATCCACATGTGCCTGTGCATGAATTAGTGATACCAGCTTAAACTAAAGAGAAGGCCCTATCAGGCAGCGAGATCCCTGGGTGCATTAGTCCCCGGGGGTTTTGAAGTGATTTAAAGCTCTGACGTGGTCTGCCTGCCAATGATGAAGCTATTACCGCCACAGGGCTGAGAGTGTGAGCCCGCCAGCCCTTATATTACCAACAAGGGTCTCTATTCAGAGCTCCATTAAAACTACATCACTGCCCAGTGGACAGATTGGTGCCCTTGTCACAACTAATCTAGCTTCCCCACTCATCGAGTTGCGATGAAGTTAACAGGAAGTAATTAATAAGGCCAACAACGGTGTGGAAGCTGGAAAAAAAAATGAAGGTTAAGTATTTGGGAAATGACCTGTTACTACATCCCATTGTTGAGTTTTAGAAGTCCACCAAGTAATTAGTTCCTGAAAGTTTTACTCATGAGGTWTTCTGCTAAAAGACAGACAAAACAAACAGGGCAGCTACACGATTGCTCACCTTGAACAACAAACCACCAGGTAGACACTTCATTTAAGTTTCTGTATTGACAAAACTTCAGCTTGAAATGAATAAAAACCATACAGTAAAAAATGTTAAATATTTGATTTTGCAAAAATGTCTACACCTGTTTGCTTTTGCTAATTCAAGCCCCCCAAAATAACCAAACAGCACTATTTGTGCGTCCTGAATTGACCTGGAAAACCAAAATTGCAATTTACTTTCATTGACATTCCTGTCTGCTGCTCTCTCCACGCAGTGTCAAGCTGAATTARATTTTACTAACTGAATATTGGAACGGGTGGATTTGCACCTGGACTTCTGCATTTCAGCTAAAACGTCTTATCAAGGCTGTGGAAGAGGCTTAACGTTTGAGCATTATCAGAAAAGAAGATCTATTTTTTTTATTGTAGGAGAAAGATGAAGAGTAATCCTTTTATACTTACAGGACAGTGGATCTGTTTTCAGGAAGATCAAGAAGAACGGGCGGCTCAGGGGTCTGGGAGGGGTTACCTGGTTGATTTGTGTGAGACACAGAGTCTCTGACACCTACAGAATAACGATACATACTCAGTTATTTTCTTTTATGAACCGTAATTCTTAGTTATGTCGTCTTTTCTTTATGCCTTAATTTACTATATTCTCTCATTCTTTTCCTTTTAAACAAGCTGTAAACTGTTTGCATCTCTCTTTCTTTTGTTCCTCATGCTGACACTTCCTGTCTAAAGGCAAGGTGTAATAAGGTCACATTCTAAAGCAAACTCCAATTAACGTCTTTCATGTTTTAATTAAATCAGTATTCATGCTTTATGGAGTTCATCAGCTGCAGGTTCCTGTGCAAGAAGGCCTCCGTACCTCAAGTTTCCTGAGCCACACATACACAAATATTCCTCGCAGCACCAACGAACACATAAAGACAGAACAGGCTCATAATTCAAGGCCAGAAGAGAAGGATGGTATATAAGCACCTGAGTGTTGGAGAAATTATAAATTTGGCCCGCATACATAAAACTCTTAATAACAATGACATTCACTGTATGACCAGTGGATATTACCGGGTTTTCTGAAATTCAAAGAGTGTTATTAAAGCATTCATGAATTAAACTGACTTAACCTCGTATGTGTTGTTACTTCCAAATTGTTAAGGTGCCCTTTAGAGCTTCATTTTAAGCAGCCTTTTCTCAGTACCAAATACAAACATCAAATTCATTTTAGTGATAGCATCTTTTTTGATTATATTTATTGAGAATGCACTTTTTTTCTCAATTATATGAAAAACACTCATACAGACAATTTTAGGCTCTAACAATACTTAGATTATGTTTTTGTTATTTATATGTGCTAGTTTTCTAGAAAAATGGGTGGCTGTGACAGAGTTTGGGTAGTTGTCCTGTAACTGGTGGGTTGCCAGTTCAGTCCCCCATTTCATCCATCTCAGTTATTGTGTCCTTGGGCATGACATTTCACCTGCCTGTATGGTAGCCTAGCCTCTGTCAGTCTGCCCCAAGGCAGCTGTGGTTACAATGTAGCTTACCACCTTAAATGTGTTTATCAAAAGGTGAATGGTTAAAGTGTAAAGGTCTTTGTAGTCACTAGGGACATGATAATATTCTATATAAGTTCAGTCCATTCACCAGTCCAAAAAAATCTATTTYCACAGACTGAAAAAAAGAAGAAAAAAATCCATTGAATGCTGAAATACCCTAATCATGCCACTAGATGGCAATATCAGTGACAACATTGGCTCTTTAATCTACCATAGAAAGAGGTTCTAAACAGTMGTTGCTATTGTCTTTCTGTTGGAAACAGTTCACCCTTCTTCTAAATTATTAACKTTTTTCTCATATGACCAACATGTAACAGCAAGAGTTAAGTGGCCACATGCTCATTCATACCGTAGAGCTGCCAAACACGAACTTTGTCTTCGTAGGGTAGATCATATTTCAGAGGGTCTCCCACAGGACCTTGGTAGTACGGTCTCATGATGGACTCTATGGCCGAGGTGTGGACCAGGCCGATGGCGTGACCGAACTCATGAACTGCAACCGCAAACAAATCCATCCCATGGGAGTCTGGGAAAGACAAAATGAAACGGAGTCAACAAACCACAGTGTGGTGGAAACCGTGACCATAAAAAATGGAGAAGGGATTACATATTGTAGGTGGGGTTTTATACTTTAACTGTAACAATTGTTTGTTTCTCTTTAAACTCAAGTATTTAGACCTTTCCTATTAGTGAATGTTCACATGCTTTCATATAATAGATTGGAGGCAACCTGTACCTATTTTAATTTGATGGATGTAATGAAGAAAAATGGTGTATATTGAGTTTCATTTAGAGCAAACTGACAAAACAAGCATTAGGAAATGTTGCAAAACACTCAAAACAGACTGGTCATCTTGTGTGTGTTTTTGTTTTGTTTAAATTAATTTTTTTTATTGTGACCAACAGCTTAGTTTGATTGTCAGGTTCAAGCACACGCAATGAACTCCTTAGTATAATCCATAATGACAATGACCTCTCAGCTCTAAGTATGCATTCTAAATTGATCCTCTTCAGGAATTTTTCATCTCCTTTTGAAGCAATTAAAGAGGTATGACAGCTCAGAAAACCGAGTACAGTCAGGGATATCTAGAGTAAAAATGTCTGAGATCCTCAGCCGCCAGTCAAAATCCATTCACAGAAAGACACCTACCGAGGCCACAGGCTCTTAGAGCACCTTCCCTTCTTGTTTGGCCAAAAACATGAAAAGAATCCTCTGAAACTCCTTGTCTGAGTCTGAGAAGCAACATAAAACCTTGAGCTTGGAGACTCGGATTTGCAAATGTGTGAAGAGCTAAACACATGGCGCAGAGCTGGCTTAGAGTTCCTGAGTGGGATGGCTCAAGTCAGCATTTAGTTAACCTCGGGRTGGCTTCAGCCTGGGACATGCCGTCACGCTTACAGTATTCACCTGGGGTATCCAGGAGACAAACGCCGACTCTAATCTACAGAAGCACATGGTGCAGGTGAACAAAGGGAGGATAAGGGACAGAGGCCGGGGGGCTCAGTGCAGAGGCTCTACCATGTCATGGTATTTATGGCCCGTGTGAAACTGGCAGAATAGATGTGACGCCCGAGGACAGGGTCGAAGCAGGGAGAATCGTGCGGATGAGCCAGATTTGTTTTGGAAGCCAGGGAAAGATAGAGAGACAAAGTAGAGTTTTGTGTAGCTCTGAAGTCTCAGAGGCTCAAGCTTTGTTCTTCCAGACACACCAGTGACCCATTAAGTAGCTTTTTTATTAACTCAAATGTGCTTCTTTCATGGTGCTGAGAACAGACTAAAAGCTTCAGTCACTGTAGCTTTTTTACATGGTCAGAGGGAGACCCTCTCAATAAATTATTATGTAGATTCATCTAGATTTCATACAATGCAACAACAACAAACTTGTTTATGAATTCTTTTARGCTGCAGATAAAAATAAACAAGGCCTCAGTAGCTGCGTTTCCATTGCAAATGTGTGCAAAACTTTGTCGATTTTCTGTTAATGTTGACAAAACACAGTTTCACAACTGTAGTGTTTCCATTAAGTAAGAAATGCTATTAAAGTCACGTGTGAATATGTTTGTTCTCGCAATAAGTCATTACAAACATGGTGGCAATGGATGTAAACACATAGCATTTTGCTACCACGACACTAGCGCTCATCATCAGAGGAGACATTGGTGTCTTTTATCGAGGCTTTCCAGCGACCAGTCCCTACTTGGGAGCGACTACGTATGCTGTGTTTTTGGGAAYTTGTAGTCGGTGAGTTTACTATTTAATCTTACTACGTCTGTGATATTACTACTACTTCTACTTCCTGTTGTCTTCTTTGTTGTCGTCTTTTTCTCCAGTAGAAACAGCCGGTTGTTGATCACGTGACTCCCGTGATGCGAAAAAAGTGTTTCCATTGCAGTTTTGCGAAAAACACCAATTCCGATACGGCCGAAACACCACCTCATCCTTGCGCGAAAACATTTTGTCGAAAAACTATTTTTTTTCCTGAAATTGATGTGCTTCCATTGAGCAAATTTATTTTCGAAATTCTAATTTGTGCATTTTCATGGTCAATGGAAACGCAGCTAATATTTGCTYCAATTGTGAGAAATGCATATAATCAGGCTGGTTTCAATGTTTTTACAACAGAATTTTATTAATATGTTTCAATATGAGAGCACAGAAGTGGGGATATAAATCTAATCCACAAGCACATCTTTACAGCTGCACTGAGATTTAGAAATAGGAACTTAGTGTTGAGATGCACACAGAACATTTCTAAACCTGACCTTTTTGTTTCAAACTCCTGACCTCAGTTTTCAAAAATGAGTCTCCAAGATTCTTTTAGACATAAAAAAAAAGAAAAAAAAATCACGCGATGGAAAAATCTCACCTGCTTAATAACACTTTTGTCTAAGTCGGGGTAATGGTTTTGCAGGAGCAGATTGTGGGGCTGAGTGATAATTAATACATGCAATCTGCTGCCTGTCAAAGCGAAAACAAGACTTTCCCGACCTCCGCTCATTTGATCTCGCTGAYACTCCACCTCTCTCACTTCTAACAAATGCCAGTAAGAAACCTGCACAGCAGGGGTGGGGCTGTTCTACTAAACGTGCTGCTTAATTTCCTCCATTCAGCATCGTTGTACGCGTTTAGGAGATGAASTAAGCGGACCTGGATTTAGGGTCCCACTGAGAACAGTGAACCAGGAAGRGGGGGACTGGAATTAGCAAAGGCAATTATTCAGCTATGGATTTGTATGATAAGCTCTTTTTATATAAAGATGATTACATAGCTCTGCAATCTGCTGAAGCACTTTTTACCTTCTGGCTGACCTAACAAGGTTATATCTTTTCAATGGATTGTCTAAAAGAAAAGTTGCAAAGAACACACATTTAGGAAGCTGATAACTCCATGGGGTGGGGGAGTTGTGTTGTCTTAGAGGCAGGTTCAGATGTAAAAGCAGCAGATTTGCAAACGCTGATGACGTTGGGCGAGGATGTTAGATAGCAGCGAGGTSAGAGCGGCAGAGTGTGACGTGAAGAAATTAGGAGCTGTTTAATTAACGTCTTCCCCTGAGCTCCGGAGCGTCGGTCTGACAGCAACAGTGTGGCGGAGAAGGRGAACTCAGCAGCTAAACGAAACGTTGAAGTCCAGAAGGTGAGTGGAACTTTACTCCAACGCTACAAAAAGATCCTACAACTTTTTAAAAATAATTAATTGAGATCATTTTTTCTTCCGTATGTTTTTCGACACATCTCTCATTCTGCATTTTTTATGCTATTTTATGGATGTTTTCAAAATCCATAAAACTCCTCAAATATAATCACAAATCTTTTCTGCACTTTTGATCTTTTGTTCTGGTTCTGAATTTTTTTTTTTTTTACTATTTTGTGCAAATTTCAGCTTCCTTTTGCTTCTATTCAGCTGAATTAAACTTTTTAGCTATCCTTTTCACATTTTCTATTCTGTGAATTAACATTTTTGATTTTCTTTCAGCTTATTTCTGCTACTCTAAGCATTTTATGCGGTAACAATTTCTTTTACAGTACCCTTATTACCATGTAATTACAAGGTAATAAAAGTAATTAAATGTAATTACTACC
>NW_013952415.1:815594-827657 GCF_001266775.1 Austrofundulus limnaeus | reverse complement strand
ATTTAAATTACTAAAGCCTATATTTTTTGTTTCATATAATTTTATTTTAATTAACATTTATTTCACATTGGCAAAGAATTGCTTTGATTTTCTTTCTGTCATGGAAAAGTTTGCTCCTAAGGGGRGGATCTTTCTTTTTTTTTCCTCTTGACTTGGTTGGTTAAATCACCTCTGTGTTCCTGTGAAAAACCAAAGAGCCTTTGTTACGTTTCTGTTCATTTCTTAAAATTTATTCCAAAATCACTTACAAGATCTAATCTGGTGGAGTAAAGATCAAATGATTTACATTATATCCACATGGACAAACTGTATGGAATTGGTCTTGAATTAATCTTCAAACAGACGATCAAACATCAACAAAGCTACACTGAAAGGAAAAACCAAGCTGTGTTTGCTATCTGACATTAACACGCATGTGTGTCCTTTGAAATGGTAAACTGCATCAAAAATGATGRCAACCGCAGCTCTGAGCAAGCAAAAATAAAATAAAATAAATTGTGTGTTGACAGTAAATTTACACAAAAAACAAATATTTCTTTTACTGGTTAAGTGTGAAGTCCTAAGACTTGCTTGACCACCCAAAACACCAAAAAGGTCAAAAATACATTAAAAATAGCATCACTTGCAAAATAAAAACAAAACATTCATATACAAAAAATGCAAAACTCAAAGCTTCATACTGAAAAAACTGAGTGCAGTATATTTTTTTAAAACTTGCGGAGACTCATGAGAGTTCATGAAGGGCCTCAAGTTGAAAATTACTGTCAAATTTATTGTCAGAAGAAATTAAATAAACCATGCAACATCAAAACCAAGTCTTTGATGTCTAAAAACTTTCCACATTTCAGATGAGGACGGCACTAAAAACTAGGTAATGATATCATACATCAAAAGGTGGAGTTGCTATCAAAACTCTTTTATGTGGAGGGTTTGACTAAAAATTTAATTTGAAACACTTTAATGGATCAGCAAAGCATCATTTGAGTTTTTTATTTTATTTTTTTTATTTTGAAGTAAAGTGATCTTAATACCTCCTGAATATGAATAACAGCAAACAGCAAAAATGATTGGCGTTAAAAAGTTTGGACTTCCTAGTTTTGAGGTACAGTGAACGCAACGTGATTTGACACGAGATAAGAACAAGGGTTTATGATATTATTTTTTGGATTATATTCTTTTAATCTGTGGCAAGTTCTGACAGAAACAACTCTCCTTAAAAGAAAAAGCCAGCAAGTGTGTGGACGCTAGCTTGGCCCTTATTYTCCAGCCAGAGAGTATTTGTGATCTTGTTTGATTGACAAGCAAGTGCAGAATATGTTAATCTTTTTAGTCTGGAAATTTTCTTATTTTAACAAGTGAACTAAGTGAAACTATCTGCTCTGGAAGATTTCACTTAATTTGAGACGATTCAGAATATAATCTGGTATTTGAAAACTTATTTTAGCTGTTTAATTTTTGCATGTGTACAGCAAAGAAAAGTATATTTCTGACCCTAAAGTGAACCAACATCCAGTCCGGCAGCTTCGTCTCTGCAGCTGCTGCATAAAAGGATAAAACGCTTGTTTACCTGCAGATCAGTCTCCCAGCTTAAAGAGACATAACTAAGTGATTTTGTGTCCTAAAATTATCTTTCATTGCAGGAAAAGTCTTGTTGGGATGCTGTGGGTGACATGAGGGGTAATYCGTCCTGACAGATTGTCTGATTCTCTCCGACTCTTTTGCACCAAACAGCAGAAAAGCTTCACTATGGGATCAGAGAAGGAGTAATGATCCCTCTCATGTCACAGATTTTCTTTTCTTTTTTCTTTTCTTTGGCTCCTACTTATCTTCAGGAACTTCTGGCGATAAAACCGAACAGTTGTAGCAATGATTCTTGTCCTGCTCAGATCCTTTGATTTTATTAAATGTTAGTTTAAATAAAACTGCATGAAAACACTAATAAATATTTAGTAGATGTAATTAGCTCAAAATGCACTTTTAACTTTTAACAGAGTTTAAAAAAATCCATAAATATTCTCCAAATTTGTTTACGTCTCGACACCAGACTTTCTTAAGCTGACTGGATGTGTGCTTCACGAGAAGCACCCACTGTAAGCTTCTCAGATCATTCATCACTGCCAAAACCCTTTTAGAACTTCCCGGTGTTGGACTTGAGCAGTTTGTGCTGACAAACCAAACAATTCAACGAGCGTGTGCGAGCGCACCACTGTGAAATTAAGCTGCTCATGATTTTTGCTTCAGTGTATTTGGTTGAAAAATAAGGAAACTCCCGCTCTCCAAATACTGACATCGTTATCTCTAGTTTGTTCCACTTCACTGAAGTTTAACAGCCTCTAAAAGTTAATCAGTTGTAGATGTGCATCCAGTGATTAATTCCTGAAATTTTAAATTAATTCTGTGTAGTGCTTCAGGAAATATTTTGCTAACAGAAAAACAGGTTTGACTCAAACAGGTAATTCAAATGTCATAAGCAAATATCTCGAGTACCTCTTGTCAAACTTACTGAATTATAGTCATTTATGTGTTTTCTATGTTRAGGTGGCTGTGGTGGCCATCTTAAAATTGATTGGTGCCAAAAGTTAATCAGTTGTAGAGATACATCCACTAATTATTTCCTGAAAGTTTCATTAAACTATATCAAGTAGTTCTAGAAGTATTTTGCTAACAGAAAAACAGGTTTGACTCAAACAGGTAATTTAAATGTCATAAGCAAATATCTCGAGTACCTCTTGGAGCCAGTGTTGTAAATGACTGTCAGCTACTACCAAACCAAATTTTAACACATTATTTCTCAAACTGACTGAATTATAGTCATTTAAGTGTTTTCTATTTTCAGGTGGCTGTGGTGGCCATCTTACAATGGATTGGTGCCAAAAGTTAATCTCTTGTAGAGATACATCCACTAATTATTTCCTGAAAGTTTCATTAAAGTATGTCAAGTAGTTCTAGAAATATTTTGCTAACAGACAAGATCATCTAAAACAGGTAAAATTTTAAATTTTAAACAAAACTTAACACTTAAAACCATTTTTGTGTTTTTTTAAGGATGTTTGGCTGTGTTGGTCATCTTGGCACAAACAATATTTTGCTAACAGGCAAGCAAACACAGACTGACAACATTATCGCCCCTCGCTGTTCGACAGTGGGCGATAAGAACCGTTTTACTCTGTCAAACAAAGAAAACTCATTTTTGGAAGATTGCGACGTGTTTGAACAACAATATTCATCACACTGTCTACTTCTCCTCTTATCGTTTCAACTCTCTGCTGTACATCCATCATTGAAAAAGGAGGGGACAAACAGAGGCAACAGACAGAGAAATGAAGGGTCAATTTAAGTTCACTCATCCAGATAAGGGCAAGAAAGCAAGTCAGAAAAAAAGGAGCGCCGATGATTAATGCTGTCATTTGTATGACAGTACTGATGCCAGCTGATGCATTCAGTAGACTAGATCATTCCACCCGGTTATTACGTCTGGATGAACGGTTCCACAATGCCCCCACATCTTTTGCTGTTTCAGTATATTTAAAAAAAGGCCAGTTAATAATAATAATAATAATAAAAATGAGTTGGATGCTAAGTGAGAAGAAAAGGGTCTTGCTTCATTTGCACCGCTGAGCACACAGAAGATGCTCTGAAATGTACTCCTAACAATAAAATATTAAGAGTTTTGCCAAAGCAGGGAATGGAAAAAAAATAATGATAGGTGAATGAATGATAAAGTCTCGGATGGATATACTGACTATTGTATTGTTAATGAGTGAGCAAATGAATAATGAATCAGTCATTAGAAGAGGCTCTGAGACAACAGGARTGTGTTCGCTCTGTTTTCCAGAAGCGCCTCAGAATGAAGGATATCTCTAATATAGGCTCATCTATTTTTGATTGGCAGATCTGATTGAATTCCAGTCAGAGCCGCCGTCACCATGTCCTCATTTCAGACTCGCACGTCTCTCTCCGTGGGTAATAATGTGCTTTCAAAACATTTTGATGAGGAGGAATTTGGCCGCATCATTAAGAACGGAGCACAAACGGGTTTATTAGCCCGCTCCACTCCAAACAAAAACACTAACTGAATGACTTTGATTGGAATCATCACAGCTTTTGACAGCGTAAACACAGATAACAATAAAGTTAAATAGGCAATTATTTAAAAAAAAGTGAATCAGATCAAGTGAATTGAACAAACTATTTTAGTAAAAAAAAGTTCCTTTTAAAGTCTATTGAATCATCACCAAAAGCAGGTCTTAAATTCCACAGCACAAACTAGTACCATCAGAATGAGCCACTAGCTTTGTAGCTACTATCGCTAAGACAGTGGTGGTTCTAACACAGAAAGACCCCTAGGGTCCGTCCTTCAACGCTGGAGCAAAATCATACAGAACTTAAATTTATAACACAAACATACTTTTGTTATTTGTTTCATAATGACGCCTCCCCCGGCTGAATGTCTCCGAGGTTCTGGGGTGAATTTATGCCCTGTCCTCTTCCACTTCCCCCTTCTTCCAGAAACCTTACAAGCCTGAGAACACCATCCCAACTGTGAAACACTTACTGTATGTTGTGGGTACAGCCAGGAAGTTAAGGCTCGGACGCAAATGGGTCTTCCAAATGGACAATGACCCAAAGTATACCGCCAAACTGGTTGCAAAGTGGCTCAAGAATAACAAAGTCAGTGTTTTGAACTGGCCATCACAAAGCCCTGATCTTAGACCTGTTGAACATTTATGTGCAAAGCTAGAAAAGACATGTGCGAGCAAAGCGGCCTACAAACATGGCTCAGTTCCACCAGTTCTCTCAGGAGGAATAGGCTAAAATTCCTGCCAACTATTTTGAGAAGCTTGTGGATCAATATCCAAAAACATTTCACCCAAGTCTTACAGTTTAAGGGCAATGGTACCAAATAGTAATGAAGTGTATTTTGACTTTGACTTTGAAGAATGTAATAAAATGCCAAAGCAAATACTGTAGAAAAATTTTTGGTAATCCTAATTGACCTAAAACGAGAAAAGATTATTTTGATTTCACATCAGTGTGAACATATGGTTATGGTTAGTGAGGACGGATATAGGATCCATATGAGCTGTGGCCTCGTAAGTGGGCCCATTGCTCTCCCCAAAAAGACACTGGTTTTTATTTGAACCTTTGCATCCATTGGATGAAGGACACAAGGTTGGAAACACTCAGTGTTCTGAGCTTCTCAGGATCCATAAAGGGGTCCCCAAGAAATCTTTTCCTTTGACTGCTCAGAGCAAAGCAGTGGCCTAAGTAGTGCAAAGAGGTCTCTAATCCAATGCTACAGGCATCATCCAGACCATTGTCATGGAGTACCATCTCCATTTAGTGTTAGTTGAGCAGATTGTGCCCAGTTAGAACTCCAGCCAGTGTACTTAAGAGTTTTCCTTGCCAGGGAGATGAGAGCTTTCCCAAATCTTAGATTTGGGCCGTTAATCAGTTCCTGTGCCTGTCTACAGTCCGCCAACTCTGTCCAGCAGATTGAGTGTTGACGTCTAATCCAGGCCTGTAGGGCAGTCCTACAGACTGTTGTTGAAATGCTTAAAAGCTAAAAGCTGTCAAAATAAATGTTTGCGTAAAACTCCTGCAGTGGCAAAAACGTGCCAAAAAATAATAAGCTTGTTAGATTAAATTCAACTCACCAGGTGATCTGAAGGTCCAAGCCTCATCGTCATCAAAGTGTGTATCCCCGGCTGTGAACCTCTCGCCAGGGAAAAAAGCGTGCGCTACTGTTCCACCAGGACCGTCGAAGGGGTACCCATCGTTGTGGTCAGCCTTAGTGAAGTCGATCTGAATGTCTGCGTTGCTGCCGGCCACCTCGTGGAAGTTCAGGGGTGCGATGTCGCTCCAGACCTTCAGGGCGTAGTACATGAGGGCTCGGACCGTGTCCCTGCCCAGCAGGGCTGAATCCTTCGGGTAGGTCCTCATTCTGAGACAGAGATGGGAGAGAGGAATGTCTGAAATAAAGGGTTGGGAAGTGATGGGAGGGTTGAACAGAGGCTGATGAGGAAAGAGGATGAGGAGGTAGGAAGTGGTGGGCAGCGCTAATCCAAAAATTAGCTCRGCAATTTCTAAAGTGCTTAWAAAAATATTTAGGTCCGCGACTTCAAAAGCGCTTATGCATAGAAAAACTAGCGAAAGCTAATTTTAAAGCACAAGTTCAATTTGATACTTACTAGCTGACATCAATTCATGTACAATATATGCACAACACTGCCAACTAGCGGTGTATGAACTCTTTTACAACTTAATTCTACAACCGCCAATTGCTGGGGATGTGATTTCCTGAAACAGACCTTTAGCTCCTGGTGTAAAAATTAAAAAGTTGTTGGTGATTGTTAGTTCGGCTGATTCTTTAAAAAATTGTTGAGGATTGCTAGTTCGGCTGCTTTTTTGTCTTTTTCTTTTGTTTGTTGTAGATTTTTCATCAAAGAAGCATCAATAAAGTAATTTTAAAACTGTTTCTTGGAAAACTGAAGCGATGCATTCTGGGTACATGACGGATTTGATTTGTGACGGGAAACGAAAGCATGGAGTACAGGAAACTATCTTCACTTCAAAATAAGAGATTGGATTTTAAAGTTTTCCATGAAGTTGCTCCAGTTGARCACTAGATGTCTGTCTTCATCAGCATAACATCTTTAAATCATTTCTGAGTCTCTAAACCCYTTYGCCGATTGCTTCGACCAATTACMTCAAGTATTGAGCTCCAGCGTTTAAACTCTTTTTTTAAAAAACGAGCTCCGATTGTAAAGTAAAATAAATCAATACATAGAAAATTTTAGTGTGGATTACAAACGTTAACTGTTTTTGCTATTGCCTTCCTGCTATGTAAGCAGACATAAAGCATTGTGGGAAATGAGAACCCTGACCCAAAGCAACAGTCAGCAAGGATGTATACCTTCCCAATAAGTGTGTTTATCATGGAGGAGTGTTGTTGGACAGATCARGTATGTTGTGATTCATTGACAGCTATACCTTCCGCTGTTCAAGATAATGATGACTGGTAGATAATTAGTTATRAGRGGTACTGCATTTTAATTTWAGAAAGTTTTAGAAATTTTAGAAATCCGCTTATGWATTACAAAAATTAGTAAGACCGCTAAAGCACAAATGAAATAATCGGGTCCGCAATTAGCGGATTTGCGCTTTAGCGGGCTGGTGCCCACCACTGGAGGCAGGAGACAAAGACTTTGTGRTACACCAGAAGTTATCATTAATGGTTAAACAGTTTTTTCACAAGGGCATTACAATTAGAACACGATGGAAAAAAAGCTTCACATAGAGCTGCAAAATAAAGATTTTTTATGCTGCAGCATTTAAAAAAAGCATTAAACATCTGTCTGTCTGCTGCAAACTCAAACTGCAAGTATTTCCTTCAACAGCAAAACAGGCACACAAAGATAATACTTATATGTTCTAGAAAAAAAWATATATCTGCCTTATATAATTTGGCTTATAGATGAAGAAAGGAATGGACAGTGGAGTAAAGAAGTGGTAAAAAAAAACAGAGAAAATCAAATCAAAAGGGAGTGGATTACAGCGGAGACAGGCAGCAGAAAAGCAGAGTGGAAGTGGCACTGAATATATAAAAAGCACAAAAGCTTAAAGGTCAACTGCACAATGTTTGCCACTGGGACAGACCTGCACAAAAAGTCCTGTTTGCATATTTTCTGTAACTCCGTGGATTTTAGTATTTCATGCTCAGGTGCTTCTGCTGCTTACATTTAATGTGCTGAGCATACAGGGTGCCTTTTCAAGAGATTAWGGCACTGGCTTCTGGGCATAACTCGCAAGTTTATTTTCATGTCTTTTCCAGTTTTTTTCCCATTAGTTTGTCAGAATTCCTCACACCACCTTAAGAACTCTCCAGCCTTTTATTGCTATTTTTGTTTTTTGATTTCTACAACAGAAATAAACAACCACTCAGACATCACGCTACACGAGCTCCTCGGGTATATTTCACCCATTTTCTCATGTTTTCTTTCCACTCATCAGTTTTTACATCCTCATATTGCACATATTTGTTTCCACAGGATGTGCTTGCCTTCTTTCTCCACACGCTTCGTCTAAAAAAGCAAGGAGCAATGTGGTCCCTGCAGGCTCCTGTAGGAAATTTAATCAGCGACTGAAACTGAAGGAAATGTCAGTGGAGTGACCTCTGCCTGAAATAGGTTGCTGTCAGCCAAGAAATGCTTGAAGTGAACTGAGAGTGATTCTTGATTTGATATAAATACGTCATGAACAAGGGAAGGCCTACTGTAGCATTCCTTGAAGGAATGCATATCACCCACCACCTCTTATGCCAAAGTTTTATGTTGGGAAATTACAAAGTTTTGGTCAAACTTAATAGTGTTGGATGGAATCTCATGCAGCATGTGCTGTAAATAGTCATACCAAACTTTAGCTCAATATTTGTWAAACTGACTGAGTTATTGCCACTTCTGTATTGGCTAATGTTGATTACTAGAGGCCATATTAAATCAACTTGACCCCAGCACTCAATCAGTTGTAGATATAAATTCAAGTATTGCTATCATAAAGTTTTCTTAAAATCCAATTATGTGTTCATGAAACACACTGCCTGGCCAAAAAAAAGTTGCCACCAAAAAAACAAACAAACAAAAAAAAAAGGGTCACACACTCTAATATAATAGCTTTGACTATGGCACACATTCACTGTGGCATTGTTTGGCCAGGCTTCTGCAGTGTCATCAAATTTACTTCCATCCATTGCTGCATTCATTTTTCACCAAGATCTTGCATTGATGATGGTAGAGTCTGACCACTGCATTAAGCCTTCTCCAGCACATCCCAAAAATTCTCAATGGACTCTGTGGAGCCAATCCATGTGTGAAAATGATGTCTCGTGCTCCCTGAACTCTTTCACAATTCCAGCCCCACGAATCCTGGCATTGTCATCMTTGAATATGGCCGTGCCATCAGGGAAGAAACAATCCATTGATGGGATAACCTGGTCATTCAGTATACTCAGGTCAGGTGACCTCATTCTTTGAGCACAAACTGTTGTTGWACCTGGACCTGACCYACTGCAGCAACCCCACATCATAGACCTTAGTTAAATCCAGGGYGCAACCTTTRTTTTTTGGCCAGGCAGTGAATTTTGCTAACAGACAAACAGGATCGACTACTAACAATTATACCTGGAGTTTAAAGCCAAGACTTTTGCTCAATGAGTGTGAAACACTCTCAGCTTCAAACACACCACATTTTGGCATAAAATATCTGTAAACTTGAATAAATTACAGCTCTAGTTGCTTTTTCTGAGATCAGTTGGATGTTGCAGCCAAACAAAGGTTAAATATTCAGACAGGTCAGAGGTGGGCAGTGACACAGTGAAATTATTTAAGTACAGTTTTTGAGAATTTGTACTTGAGAAGCAAATTTTTGAAAACTTATTACTTTCCCTTAGACATAAAGTACTTGAAAGAAATAACTAAGTAAAAGTAAATATAGAAAATTATTTTGGTAAAACTTATTTTCACTGATAAGAAACATAGTGAGGTAAAACTGCTCACAATAATCAAGAAAGTAAGTGGAACCAGTAAATTCCACATTTTTTAGAGTGCAGAAACAGCTCTTTTCATGGTAAGTTTTCTCACATTTAAATCAGTAATGTGTAACAGTGTTGAATTTTAAAGTAAAGAAATAAAAGTAGTATTTTTATGTTTTGAATCCAAAGACCCTGTCACACTAGACAACAAATGCTAACTCATGAAACATTTTTGTGTTTAAATTGCTAATAAAAGTTATATGTTAGACCAATTTGTTCGAATTACACTTCCATCTTCAATATGGATGTCTTTAAAATGTTAAGTTGGCATAAGTTGCGTAGTGTGACAGGGCCTTTACAGAGTAAAAGTAAAATTTAGAAATAATAATAAAAATACTTGGTAAGATTACAAATCTTAACAAAAAAAAACATAAGTACTGTAACAAAGTAAATGMACTTATACACCTCTGCTTCCATTCCACTACATTTTAATTATACAATCACACTTCTTGCTCCACTACATTTCTCTGAAAGCTTTCATTACTTGTTACTTGTTTTGGACAGGTTTSTGTAGTTTGRCTTTATTTCYTTCCACTGACACACTGTAAAARTACACACTAAACCCTTATATAGTAGGTTGTGATATGCAGCTTTAAACTGGCTGCAAGTCTTACTAGTGTTGCCTTATGTATGCATGCTTGGATCAGACAGGTGGTAATGATAGCCATGCTTGCTGTACATGAGATTGAATCTCTACCAGAGCATCCGTGGACTGATCCTAAACCTACTGTATGTCTGAGGGGGTTGGGAAAAAAAGCTGTTTTTAAGCGTTTACAGTGYACAAACTTAATCACAGCCTACAAAAATTTGCCATGCGACCTGAAAAAGCATGTGAAGAAATGTGAAAAGTTTTTCACTTTGACTGTTTAGTCTCTTTGTTCTAATAATGGATTTCTACTAAATGAACTTTGTTAAATTGTTTTGTACAAAGTAAAAAAAATGTTATAAAAACTTCAAAATTTTAAGTACTTTCAATACTTGAGTTTTTTTGAAGGCACATACTTCAGATAATTTTACAGAGCTACTTTTACTTTTATTGGAGTAATACTTGACCAGTAGGATCAGTACTTTCACTCAAGGAAACAAAGTAAGCACGTTGTCTTCTACTAGATATAGATCCACATCAAATWATTATTTCCTGAGTGTTTCACTACAATCTGACCAGTGGTTCATAAAATATTTTGCTAAAAAATGAACGAAAGTCACAGGCACACATACATTGCTGCCTAGCCTTTGGTGCTGGGCAATAAGTTACAAAGTATGTGCAGGAGATGTTACTTATGGAAATTCAGAAAATTAGTTTAAAACTACTATTGTAACTGTGTAATGTTTAAATACTGAGTGCATTTAATTTATTGAAAAYATAAATTTGTAAAAGTTATGACAGGATCTGATTAATAACGTCTCTTCTTAACTATGCAAGACATGACTAAATGAAGCAAAAATCCCATTTCCCATGCTAATTGTATTGCACAGACACAGGAACGGTAGAATTATGTAAGGCCAGATGTCCCACACATAACCACTGAATTCTGCAAACCATAACAGAAGCTGAGTCTGAGGGTAAAACATACAGAAAGACAATTTGCAAAATGAAAATGGGAGAACACCCACATTCTGAGTGAGGCAAGTCATGGATAACAGTTTTTTTTCCATGTACAGTACCAAAGCTTAACTGACCATCTGTCAGACCACCTGCATGGCTCACTTATGCTGAAATTTACATGGAGGAGGAAGGAAAAAGGAAGAAGTGGAGTCAAACCTCAGTGGCGGTTAATCATTATTGTGGGGGAGTTGAAGGTAAGCCAGTTGTGTGAGCAAAACTTCAGCTGAGCTTTCACTTTTTTTCCCCTAAATCCTAAATTAATTCCACCTTTTTAGAGTTGGTGCTTTAAACTGCCTTTCAAACCCTGATTTATTTCCAGCAGGTTTATTCAAGAGAACTGGAACAACTGGTTTTAAATGTCAAATGGTTTAAATCTGCATTGTCTCCAAACAGTTAAAGTTCACTTAAATCAGGATCATTCACTGCAATCCACTGACAAAAGGCAAAGCTCACCTGAAGAATATCACAATTTTGCCCAATAGTTTAAATCCAATGGCTGAAAAGATATATTTAAAAAGTTCAAAACTGAATTAAATTCATTAAGACTCATCAGTTTGAGAGCCAAGAAAAAAAATAGGGTAAACCTTTAGCAGATGGGTGACGTTTGATGTCTAATGGTTAACGTCAAGAAAGGATTTATTGAAACCCAAATCATGTTCTTTTCTTAAACCTAACCCAAATGAAAAAAAAAATACAGGCTAGTGGTTTCAATAGGAACCCCAGCTTACTGAATTAACATTTCCATTAAAATTCAGCTATGGTTGGACAGCACAGTTTACACTTCACACAGCTCATCACAACACTGTGAAGTTAGTGTTACCTCTCTTTAAATGATCTCATTTGCATAACAGATGTATATATATATATA
>NW_013952415.1:811118-815579 GCF_001266775.1 Austrofundulus limnaeus | reverse complement strand
TATATATACTGTATATAGGTTATAAATACTGTATAAATGAATTCTATATGAGCTGCTCCAGTTGGAATATAACCCTATATGCAGTACATGGACACACAGTGATGGAAGCAGCAAACTTTGCCAATATTATCACTTATCTTCATACCAAGAAGCTTAAGAGTAAACTTATTGCTATAATCATCCTCAGGTAAGACCAACCAAAACTAAATCGGTGATATCCCTTTCTTTCTGCTCTACCTAGTACAGACTTAGTTTTGCCCCACAACAAAAACCTCATTATTTCTGATCCTTTTAGACAAGCTGATCTAGTTATGAAACTGTCAAACTCAGATTCTGAATACTGAGGTAATAAAAGGGTTCAGAGTCTGAAACAGCCTGTACACGATGCTGACATGTAGTCTTTTTAAAAATCAGGCACCAGTTTCTTTAAACAAAATGATCTGTTTGACAGAAATTTCACTTATTTTTTCTTAACGTTTAACAAGTTCACAGTGAGTTCTGGTCAGTCACAGTTTGGACTGACGTTTCATTTTGACATTTCGTTTTTATACTTTTGGGCCTTTTTTTTAAACCAGCCTTGACCTCTTGAGTATAAAATGGTTAGTTATAACCATGGATATGAAGGAGAAGTTTTAAACCTATCACCCTGATTCRGTCTTCTGTGGCTGAAAGGCAAAAAGTTTAAAAAAAAGTCTGAGGTAATCACCTTTTTTATCATGTGACATCATCATCTTATATAAAGTGATTTCAGCATCATAGTTTAATGTCAATTTCACGTAATTCCTGTGAGTTTCTGTCATCTGCATGCAGACGTTTGTAAGTTAGACATTACTCTCCACAAACAACATGGATTATTATTCAGCTGATGTGTCAGTTATTTTATCTGCAAACATCTGAGTTAGTAGTTTAAGAACTTAACATCCATCCATCCTTCCATCCATCCATCCATCCATCCATCCATCCTTCCATCCATCCTTCCATCCATCCATCCATCCATCCATCCATCCATCCATCCATCCATCCATCCATCCATCCATCCATCCATCCATGGTCGCAGGGAGCTGGTGTCTTCAGAAATCATTATGTGAGAGGCGCGGTACATCCTGGACACAGGTCACAAATCTGTAACAGAAACTTTTTATATATTTAAGAATTTTCTTGATATTTTTACTCTTTAACTGTCTTATTTTTTTTACAAAAATATTTAAAACTAGGTCTTTCACTGTAACAAATTTTGCTGGACAATAAATCGTCTCAGAAACAGTAATATTGTTTGGAGATCATTTCAAACTAATATAATGACACACACACACACACATATGTTTGTTCTTCCATCCTCGTGGGGACCTTGCATTGACTTCTTGACTTGAATAATAATAAATAAATAAAATAAAAAGTTCCATTTATTTATTGATCATTTCTACAGTCTAACCCTGAGTTCTACTCAAACAGTGCGCCTACACTCACCTGAATATGCCAGCCATATTCTACAACATCTTATAGCTCATACAAATCAAGGCTGTCTCCAACTGGAACAGCTGACCCCACCATGCACTTCCCATAAAGTTAAGGACCCTGTGACCCAGGACTGGACCTGATCTCGAGCGAGRGTGCACTTCCTAAGGGATTTACCAACTCTGCAGACCCATCGGGCGGCAGGTCAGACCCGTCCATCCATCTGTTTGTCTGTTTTCTGTCGCTTATCCGGGGTCTGGTCTTGGGGGCAGCAGACTAAGCAGAGAGACCCAGACTTCCCTCTCCCCAGTCACTTCGACCAGCTCATCCGGGGGAATCCCAAAGTGTTCCCAGGCCAGCAGAGAAACATAGTCTCTCCAGCGTGTCCTGGGTCTTCCTCTGGGCCTCCTCCCAGTGGTATGTGTCCGGAACCCCTCACCAGGGAGTCGGTCCAGGAGGCATCCTAACCAGATGTCCGAGCCACCTCAACTGGCTCCTCTCGACGTGGAGGAGCAGCGGCTCCACTCTGAGTCCCTCCTGGATGACAGAGCTTCTCACCCTATCTCTAAGGGAGAGCCCTGACACCCTGCAGAGGAAACTCAGTTCAGCCGCTTGTATCTGTGTTCTCATTTTTTTGGTCATTACCCAAAGCTCGTGACCATAGATGAGGGTAGGATGTGGAGGAGTTGAAGTTTCTCGGGGTCTTGTTCACGAATGAGGTCGGACCCTCTGAGTGAATACTCCCCTTACCCTAAACCTACTCTCACAGGTACAAACCTGACCCAAAACCTATTAAATTTATCATGCGATTAATTGGTTCATTGCTTATTGCGACAGGCCTACATAATAATCGGAGTAATGCAGACTTTACATCAGCAACAATTTAAAATGATTAGGCAGTAAAATGCAACGAACAGAAACCCAGCAGCTCTTCTATTGCAGAAACATTTCTGACAACTCCCCGTGGCTTCATCTTCCAGAGTTCTAACTTTAGTTAAAATCACACAGCCGTTTCTGCGAGAGAGACAAGTTCATTGTTTCAGCGTTTCTCCAGGCTACTACAATCAGAGGGATTGGATCACACAGACACATTTCTAGCCCTGACAGCGAAGACAAAAGCATTGCTCGAGAAAAAAAGGGCTTTTGTCACAAAAAGGGCATAAAAATGGTATATGGGAAATGAAAGGGTAGGGAGAGAGGTTGCCCATTTAATTGGTGACACAAAGAGGTGAAAAAATTTACATTCAATAATTTCAAGTGAACATATCTCCTTAAAAGACTAATATGTAAACTTATAAAAACAATTCTTTCATGTATAAATGATAATTTTGGTACATTTTCATTAATAGAGATCTTTCCAGTGGCACATGGGATATTTTGCTAATAGAAACAAAAGGGTGACTAAATGGCAAAGTTTAAACAAATACATTATGAAGCAAAATCTGGTGCTCACAGTAAGTTATGGGGAAAAAKATCCCATCAATACTTCATTTAGCCAATAGTTTCATATTTTTGAGCCATTTAGTTCTTTTTAGTGGAGACGATGGGTTAAGAAAAAAAAGCATCTTGCTTACTGCAACAAATATTTTAGAGAGGAAATGATAAAAGTGACTTTAAAATTAGCTGGATGTGCAGAAAGCTGATTAAAGTTGACTGCATTTTCGTGACCTATTTAAATCCAAGGCAAGATTTTCAACCTTTACTTGACAAATGAGTCAGAGCTAAGCTAAGCTCCGGAAGAGGTAAACGTGCATTACCCCTAAGCTGATACAAAAAGACACCGACGCACACGCGCACGCACGCTTTCCTATCACATTTCACCTGTGTGACATTAATTTACATGTCGCTTATTTCTTCGAAACATCTTTCCACCCTCTGAAGCAGAGCTATGATTCAGATGGAGAGAGGCAGAAGAGGAGAGACCAGAAGGACTAAGGACAAAAAAAAGGCTCTCTCGCTGTCCTCTGCCTTCATCCTCTCAGCAGGTTTTTACCTCCTGTGTCTTTGCCGCTCCGCAGAGACATGAACTGACATCAAAAGTGGTGATAAAAAAAGTGCACGTAAGCACACACAGGCTCGCACATCCAAAAGTCAACTCCTGTCTTTTGCTGCCCTTCTCAGACATAAGCTGATTACTTTGCAAATTGAATGGTCATATGGCAACAGGGATWTACACCCTTATATACATTTTACACATGCACACAGTTGGAGAAACAAACACTGACAAAAAAAGAAATGCATGACAGTACGGCAAACAAGCTACGTTTTACCCAAACTGCTCATAATACAATTGCAAACACACACACACACGATGCCAATCAAGCTGAAGATGAAAGACACTAAATTAAAAGTCTGTGCATGAGCCTGTCTCTCACCCAAAGTAAGAAAAAAAATACCCATCCCCAGCCAACCTTCGCCTCTTCTGCCTGCGTTTCCTCATTGTGTGTCTATCCTGTCTCCTACACTCATCACGTCGGTGATTTGAAATGTGAAGAGAAAAAAAAAAACCTGACAGGTCTTTAATCAGACGACATTGTTACAGTCGATCTAAAGGTTCCAACATGCAATTTCACAGGGTAGTGACCTAAAGTGACACCAGCTAAATGATGAATGAGTATTCAAGAGATGTTAAAGTGTCAAAAACTTGGTGACGGGTGAAATCAGCATACTTTTAATAAAGATGAGCTGAATTTATATATCTATATATCAGTGGTGGGCAGCACTAATCTAAAAATTAGTTACACTAACCCTAAAGCACTAATRAAAATWTTTAYYTCCCCTAATTCTAWAGCACTAACACACTTAAAAATTTAGCAAATGCTAATTCTAAAGCACTAAAATCCCAGCTGACCCATGGAACATTCCTCAGAGTCGTCATGAGACAAAATATTCTGTGTGCAGAATACTGTTAATATTTCCTAGTGGTTCTTAAAGTTGGGGTCAGAATCTCTTTGCGGCTCACAAAACATCAAGAGGGTCCCCAGATGATTTCCAGACATCGATTTA
>NW_013952415.1:807728-810989 GCF_001266775.1 Austrofundulus limnaeus | reverse complement strand
AGTTTGCATACGTAAACAAGTAATATATGGGGTCATGAGTTTCTGCAACTGTTATTTTGTGGGTCGGAACCAAAAAATGTTTAAAAAACCACTGATCCAGTGGATAAGTGACACTTAAGACACTCAGCTGCTGACAATAATGTTGATCAATTATATTTAAAGAACTAAATTAGTGCTTTTAAATTTAGCCCATAAATTTAGCAAGTGCTAATCCACTAATAAATTAAGAAATTAGCAAAAGCCCTAAAGCACTAATTAGGAAATTAMTCCCCCTATTAGTGCTTTTATGCTTTAGGGGAACTMTGCCCWCCACTGCTATATATTATATACACTTTAGATGGTGTCATCATCCAATCAAAACACAACACTAGTTAAAATTTTAGCACTGATTATTATAACCACCTAGGTGAAGGCAGACAATAGTGTTTCTGCCTATGTGTGTCTGTGTGTGTTTGTTACCAAAACATCTCAAGAACCACTGGTTGGATTACAATGAAACAGAAAAGCCATATTAGATGTACATCTACAGCTGGAGTTGTCAAGCTGGCTGCAACCTGRTAGTTTTCATTAACCAACACAAAAATCACCACAGCTCAGTTAAGTTTAAAGATATTGAGTTAGGGCTTTAATATTTATTAAACATGTATAATTTCCCATCCCTTCATTAATATTAGATGTTGTGTATTAATATTTAAACAGTTGCCCGAACAAACCTGTCAATCTGTGTAGCAGTATTTTGACGTCTGTGCATCTGTGCATTTGATGCCTCTTACATAATTTATTGCATCAGTAAARATTTTTCTAACAAGGTGTTGATCTCAAGCCCAGGTTTCAAGTATTACGTYATGCAGCCAGACATTCATTTTTGAACAATTTGTTCACACCGAGAGAAATATCTTTTAGCTTTTGTGTTGCTGCTTTTAGCTCGTAGCTTCTGTTCTTGTGTGTGAAAAGCGTTTTCTCTAGTTCTTGACTTGACTGATGAACATACGCTGAGACCAATGTGGACTGGTGTTTCCTTAAAACGTCTCACAATTTTATTACACTTCATAAGCCTTTCCATCACTTCCAGCATCACTGTGTTTGTGTTTGATTTAGACGTTACCTCATCAGTTGGTCAGAATTAAACTATCTTTTCTTAACAATTAGGTTGTTAAAAGCTGTACACAAAAAGTATAAACCTAATTGTTCTTAGCGTTTCCAAAGAACCCTGCCTCAAAGCAAATAAACTTTAGTTTTTAAAGTCCTGTTTCAAAAGTCCACGCGTCAGAGTTGTCGCCATTTTTTCCAGTATAGGAACGTGTGTTAAATATTTATACTYCAGCATGTAAATATTCTTTAAAAGGCCTAATATAAGTGTTTATATAGCTGGGAAACTCATTATAAAGCTCTTTATTGAGCTCACGTAAAGTTAAAATACAATTTAAGTTCAGACCACCAGTTTTAAACAAACTGATTCAAGTTCCTGACAGCAATTATTCAAATCCTTTGCTTAAATGAACCAAAAGATGGGAAAAAAAACTTTTGATTTTCATGCTGCAGTGGCCCGGCTATCAAATGTATCCACTTTATGCTATTACTTCTTATATTTTTACGACCCCCATGGTGCCTTTGGTTACATGTGTGGTATTTCTGAATGTTCTTTATTGTTAGTACTCTGARGGATTCCTACTGCTGATTTATGACTACTGCTGGCTTTAATACTCTCATTACCAGCCATCTTGAACTTTAAAATATAGCTTTAGTGTTTCTGAACATGCCTTGCTGGGTTTGAAGTTAAGGCCTAATAAAAAGCTGGCTTTAGGATTCAGAAGACTGGATTTTTATATTTGTTCAGCCTCCACCACTGTTCAGTAGATGCTGTGCAAACTTATGGAGACAAAGAAGTGTTGGTGAGACTATAATTTAACATTTAGAACCAGTTCAACTTTGTATTTTTTACAAGGTAATAAAAAATGGTTTCTTTTTTTTTATTCCATTTTRCCTCATTTTTGCTCCCATCCTCTCCTCGGCTTGCTCCACCTATCTGTCTGTGTTATCAGTCAAAGTCTCTGATGACTGCCAGGCTGTCTGCTGTGATAATGGGCTAACAATACGAGGTAATGGGTTAACTGTGAGCCATTACACACCTCGGCTTTTAATGCCAGCGACACGCTCGGCCAAGTGCAGCACTGTGTGTCGGAAAAGTGAAAAAGGAAAGATGGAGTTAAACTGGGATTAAGAGCTCTGCCTTGTCATGGAAGCTCTTAGACACAATCAACGGAAAAAAAAGAAAGGTTTTTATTTCTATTAAGAAAAATACAGTTTGAATTCAAGTTCCCAAAATGAATAGGTGCTCAGCTGAGCCTCTTATCCTTTCTTCCCTTCTGTGAAATAAATGACACTCAGCACTCAGCATGAATGCTGCACGCATTCAGAACATAATGGTGTGAGTGACGTGTGCGAACAGGCAGAGGATGGGGTGCCTTTCTGTCATGTGTCAGTTGTGTGGATGGAACCCAAATCAGGACAGAAAGAAGGAGCTGCTACTTCCTGCTGTAAGTAAATGGGATATTTGAATTGAAACAAATGCACACGATGTTTTACTRACTTCTATGTTTGACGTTTGGTTTAGTTTTGGAACAGGAAATCCCATAATGCACCAGATTTTACAGTTAGTGCCGCAGAGACTGCATGTTTGTGATTATCTAAATAACACTTCTTGTTTGTGTTTGAGCATCAGAAATCTTTGATCACATCAGGAAGGACACAGTCATTAAATCTAGAACATAAAACAAGTGTGCTCATTGCTTATCATTATAATGAGTTTGGCCCACCAATGAGGTTCAATGGCCCGGTGTAAAACAAAATGTTTAAAAAATGCCACCAACACATTTTGAATTATTTAGCTCACTGTTCTTACATTTTACTAGCTTTTACTTGCTTTTGTCTCAGGATGATGACATCATAACAAAAGCCGAGCGCCAATGGCAAAGGCTGTGTTCTGTTACAAAATACTTAAATGTAAATTTCAACATTTAAGATTTAACTTTGACATTTACCAGTTTAGACATTTAGATTTAGAATATAAAGGGGACATGCCATGCAAAATCCACTGTTACCAACTACAATTTACTCGTCTTAATTCTCCTCTGGTTCTGTGTCAGAATCTGGCTCCAACAGGTAAGGCTGGATGGACAAGTCTTCTGTTCTTGACATCTTTTAATTAAATTGGAAATAAGTAGCTTGTGCAAGCTAGAAAACGTACCCCCGGGTGGGGCG
>NW_013952415.1:799615-807362 GCF_001266775.1 Austrofundulus limnaeus | reverse complement strand
TACCCCACCCATGACTCCTGCAGTCTCTTTGGTGAAAGTGAAAGTGAAACCTAACTGCTGAGCTCTCAACATTAGTTCTCACTCAGTGAAGCTCTTTTCAGATTAAAAATACCTTTGAGGAAATGTGTTTTCAGATGCCAAGTAAACTGCATCATAGCGCCACACCCCGGCACCGAACGGGATGGAACAGAAGCAGAAGGTGGTTCTTAAAGAGACAGAGGCCAATTTCAAGGCGTTTAGAAGAGGAAGTGATGAGAAGATAAGTTTATTTTCTATTTAAACATAAAAACAGCATTTTAATAACAGCTAAAGGTGACATAGATACTTTATTATGGTATGGTATTTAAATATATGCCTAAGAAACACATAATATTGGCCCTTTGAAGGAACAGTAACCAAACCAGTTATTTTGAGACACACCTTAGAAAAGGGTGAAAGAGGGGCTGTGAAGTTAGAATAAGGAGGAATTCAGACTAAAGCAAGACCCCAACTGAATGATTTAAATGTGAAAAGGAAGGATTTAAAAGCATCGTATGTCTGCTTTAATACATGTATTTTTGTGGTGTTTTTACACTTGGCACCCCATATGTTTGTACGTTCATTCATGTGTTGTGTTAGCGCAATTTATAATTTCTTCCTAGCCTCAACCCTGTCTTTTTTGTCGTTGTTTTTGCTCACATAACAATAAAAAATGAAATACAGTATTAAGGTCTACGTTATAAAACCAAGCTGTGAGGTGATGTCTGTAAAGGTGGATTGACATCCACTTAAAACACGAGCAAAAACAAGTACTGGGAGAATTAAAAGGGAAGCCAGTTTGAGCAGGATATACTGTAAATGCATTTTTTTTTCTCAAATTCTGCACCGTGTGAAAATCTCTGCGGGTTTGAAACTGGAACATAATCCACAACCTGTTCCTGCGCGCAGGTCTACAAATCGGAGTGCCGCGAATACAAAGACGTTTCACCGGACTGAAGACACAGCTGTCTCATTTTAGAGAGTCGTGAGCTGACAGGAGAMCTGGATGATTGGCAGCAGGACAAYGAAGAAAATGAAAGTTAAAACCCCAKCAGGAGGAAGGCGTAGCATGCACACACAGGCCTGTGTGTAGGAGGGTATATATTTATCTGTGTGTGAGTTTTGGTTTTCTTTATTTCTCACTTCGTTTGTGTATTTCATCATATACATATGCTGACATGAGATTTTAAAGGCTTATTTTTGTCATTTTTGCAAGAGCTGACATTTTTCTGTGCTGCTTTCTTCTAGACAATAWTAAAAGACAATCGATTTCTAGATGGCCACCAAAGCTAATCAACCTTAGCATATGCATAAATTGTTCCTGAAATTTGCAGACATTGAAATATAATTTGGCGTAGCAGTAACACAGTCATTTATAAGTACTCCAAGTGCTAAGACCTGTGAGATCACACAAAACTGCATGGGATTATGCATAATGTTTTTAAGACTGGACCAAAAATAACTTGAAGTTCATTATTTATTAGCAGAAAATGATCTAAAACTCCAGCATCAAACCACAGAGATACGCATTTCYTCAAGGATTTTCCAGCTTTAATGAACCGTTTGCTAAAATATATGCTTTCAGACACAAATATGTCTATAATATGTCCCGTCGAATCACTTCTAAWAACATATTTAAACTAAGCAAGGAGCAGTTGTTTATTTTCTCTTTTCAAAGAAGCCATTTCTTAAATGGTCAAAGATGTGCATTTGGTTCTATTAAGGGCCAAACAACTTCATGAATGCTCCACCATTAATCCAGTGTCACATAGTCATTTGCTATTGATCGYTAGCCAAACAGCATGATGACACCCTTTATAGTGTGCGGGAGKAACAGAGGAAAAGAAGCTCCGAGCTCATTTTATGAGTCTGAAAGGTCAATGATAACTTTCATAAGAAATTATTATTTTACCTGCGGCGGATGGCTTCTAGAAGTGCCTCAAACGAGAGAATCGGAGAGCTAAATTCTGAGCGGATTGATGAAACGGTGGCTATTTCAAGCAGGGCAAAGAGCAGAAATCAAAATGGAATGCTGTGACCTTAAAACAACTCCCGCTTAATTTGAAGGCAGTTCCTCTGAACACTTTTCTATCTTTTTAAGAAACTTTTACAATGCTGTGAAATTTTAATGACATGGATATTTAGATTGAATTAAATGGCCATTTGCAAACCCAACTAATGAGAGCAGCAGCAGCAAGCTGCAGCACATCTGGTGCCGAYATGGCTTTTGGAAATGTTTTTGTCTTTTTGTTTTTGTCTTGTTTGTGCCTTCCTCTGAAAAAAAAAAAATCAAAATGAAGTGGTGGAGTTTTAAAAGGACAGCAATCCTTTGTTCTTGATCTTGCTCTGACTAAAGGTCTAAATCTACCTATCTTCACTTGTGCTCCAGAAGATTAAATCATAATTGTGAGGGCAGTCGTTGAGGAATGAAATAATGCACACATCCTAGTGTTGTAAGTTATATAAGCTGTGCACCCCCCCCCCCCCCCCCATAATTTTCAAACTACGGTTGCTAATGTTGCTGCAAGGCTGCACTGAGTGTAAAACTTGTCCGTTTTCTTGCAATACTGAGTCAAGTCTAACCCATTTTCAACATTTGTAGCCACAACTATTAGCTAGCTAACACCTTAAAAACTGTTCTCTGCATGCTTGGGTAACTGTTGATATTAAAATGTTTGTGTGATGAAATGTGCATTGTTCTCATTCTCTCTGCATTAGCTCTTCATTAAACTGACAAGGTTCATGCTGCGTTTTGCTCAGTGGTAGATGGGATAGCTCCGGCTCTTCCCCACAACTCTAAACAGGATAAAGTAAACAGGTAAAATGAAGCTTAACGTGCCTGAAAACAGAAATAGAAATCTGTGATAGAACTCCCCATGCAGCTGCAAGAAAGCACGCGAGCTTAAAATCATCCTCTGCTGTTTGTCGGCATGATCAGTCCGCKTGCGCTGCACAGATTATCTCTCTTAAATAATACAAATGAAAGAACTAAACGAAGCCCTTTTGGCTGGGCTTTTTAATGAGTGAATTTAGCTATAACTAATGCAGTTTGGAATTAGCTTCCACGGTGACAACAGAATAATTACGCTGCAGGGGAAACTCTGCTTTTAGCTACATTATGTTTTAGCTTTGCGCAACCATTAAAAGTCCACTGGAATTAGGAAATTAGTTTAAGATAAACTAAGCTGAGGATCAGAGAWTTCCTTAAAATGAAGAAGCTGGTCAGGCTCTCACACTATGAGGCGTCCTTCCTTTGAGCCAGAACTGATCAAATAAAAAAAGGATGCTGAGATGAGGGGAGAAATCGGGATTGTTGACTTTTCACTGACATGTCAATAATGTGGTTCTCTGAACCTGAATTTTAATTTTTTATTTTTTTTTTTGTTCAGCTGTATCATCTCAGATTTGTCAAAACAGAAATAATTACTAAAAGCTGTTCGATCAACCTAACTAAAATCGTAAAATATCAGTAAAGAAGAAAAGAAGGATGTTCTTTGTGGATGTTGCATTCAAGGTTTGGCAAAAAATCTGCTGTTTCTCATTACAGGATGATTTTAGTCTAAAACTCTAACATGAATGGTGGCGGGCAATATCCTTGAAGGACCATTTAAGGAATGCTGGGCCTTTAATAACACCAACATTCTGCTGACTTTAAGCTAACAATTGTAAACAGACTCAAGTCAGTAAAGACTGAAAGCAATGTAGAGCTGCCCAAAGGACTGAGAGTTAATTTTCTGCTGAGCTTTAAGTTAAGTGACTTGTGCGCAGAAATCATGTGAAATCAGTTTCTCAACATAACAGCAAATCAAGCAATTACTTTAAGACAGAGGGAGGAGGGTGGGTCATGGTTTTGTATTCAGCATAAAAGTGGACTTGAAAGTTACTGAATGCATGAAAAGTTTTTATAGCTTCTGAATTATTTACAGTCAGTCTAACATCGCTAATAAAAAGAGGCAGTTTATTTTAAAAACAGTTGTTGGACTGTTAAAAGTACCAAGGAGGAGATCAAAATTTTCTAATTTTTTCTCATTGACTGTGTAAAATGAAATGTAAAAAATCACCAGCATACTCTTAATTATTTAGCTCACTTTTTGAGTGTTTAAATATTTCCTCTAACGTTTTATTGTTATTTAGCTCACTGCGCTTACACTTAGCTTATTTTTACTAAATGTTAAATTCATGTGTTAAGAAATACATTTAAATTTTAAATCTAAATGTAAAAATTAAACTTTAAATGTTAAAGTTACATGTTGAAGTTCACACTTGCYTATTTTGTAATGGAACGCAGCTTTTGCTGTTGTTGCTCGACTCATGTTATGATGTCATCATCCCGAGACAATAGCAACAGCTAGCACTCAAGCTAGCATGCACAAAATGTTTCCAAATGTTTTATTAAATCAGAGAAATAGATGAAGACAAGTCCTGTTTGTGTAAATTTGGAGTAAAAGGTTAATTTGTATCATGCTACTTAATGAGATCAAACTAAAAAAAGATGCAGTTTTTCTTTTATTAAAAAATGTCTGATAGTTTTATAATCCTAAAAAGAGAGTTTAAATAGATCTGACTCCAAGTTAATTCAAAAGAATAAAAGAGTATGTCACTGGTTTCTACCTCCAGGAAAGATGCCTCTTATTCCACTTATTTGGAGGAATCAGACTTCTTTTCCTGCGCTTCGTCGCTTCGGCCTGAGACACATCTGGCAGCGAACATCTTGGTGTTTTCATTAGTCCCAACGTGGCTTGGTCTGTAGGAAAAGAAGAAAACATTGCGCTGACTCAACTTAAACAGTTCTATCCTGGAACGCTCATTAGTCCTTTGCTGCACGTTGACTCGTTTGAGAAGAAAACTAAATAAATGAATAAAAATGCAGGTCTCATCCCAGATTGCCCCACTATAAATCAGGCAAAATACCTAAAACTCCGGTCTCCTTTAACCCTCCGAACTTCTGCATGGCTTTGATGGCCTTGGTCAGGGCCTCCTTGGTCTGCAGCTGGCCGGTCACCGGGTCAGGGGGTGGGAGGTAGCCGAACTTACTCAGCCAGTCCTGGGAGGGAAATAAACGGCAGAGACACGGTTCAGCAGAGATCCTTTGAGGCATGCGAAGGACTCMGAGTATTCTGAAGAATAGCTTTGACACCTGTGCATGGTTACTGTTTGTGGGACTTTGTTGCTACCTTCAGAAAAGTCCWCATTCTCAGCTGCAAACACGTCTCATATATTCAGTATATTTTAATAATAGATGTCAGGCAATTATAATAAAGGAAGATATTCATATGGAAGTTTGTATAACACTGGCTTACGCAATAACTGTACAACACTAGTGTCGATTTTGTCTGGTCTATATCACGTTTGATGCTTACCCATATATGGTGTCTGTTTTTGCACTACAAATCCTGCTGCTACTGTCCATAAATACTGCAAAAACTGTAAATACCGGTCTATAATTCTGTATACAGTGTCTTTTTGCACTAAAAAAATCAGCTGTCCAAAAATAATGTAAAAACTGTAAATATCTATAATTCTGACCACCCTACTTTTGTATTATATTGTACTTTATTTATAATTTCTCAGACTGTCGGTAACTAGAGGAACTGCAAAGTAAGAATTTCATTGCACTGTTCACATGAGTAAATGTCATGTGAACAGGGGGATGTTGAAGAAATTTATTTAGTCATTTAGAAACTGATTTTAAAAGCACCACACCATATTCATAGTTTTCCTTTTTAAGTATRGATTCTTATAATCTATTGTTTGACTATTGTTATGTCTTGATTAAAATAGGTTTAGATACATGACTGAAAACACCATCACAACACATAAAAAAAAAATGTCAATAAAAACATCAGGAGGGCATTGCTGTTKAGAGTGTCTGCGATTCAGCCGTAGGCCTGTAGTGGGCGCACCAGGCACTGAAGAACCATGTATTTATAGACCGGGACTTCCGGTTTGCATTCAGCATTGGTTTCATGTCTGCACAGAGAGCATTACACCACTGTTCACTCCAGTAACTGGTGTTGTATGGTCCATCCCTTCACATTTTAATCTATTCAACYTTCAGGTGGTTTCGTCATGATTTCAGTTAACYAACACTAAKTTTTCTTACAGCACAGTGTAACTGCTTGTATGCTGGGCATATGAAAATAAAACTCTTGAATCTTTATGTGATGCTCTTTTAGAAACATTTGTTTTCGGCACCAATGATATCTTGTTTCTCCATCTTTCCTCTTCCTTTTTATTCGCCTCAGCTTTGTCACGGCCTCCCTCTTCCTCCATCCCCACCATCTGACAGCTAATTCACCAAGGCAGATTTTAAATCGGATTTTGATCGGCCCTCATCYGAGGTGAGTGGCACAGATCAATAGCAAGGCTATTTGAAAAGGTGTCTAATCTTAAACCAGACGTCTCTGTTTGAGGAGACACAAATCTGGAAAAACCAACAAATCTTGAAAAAAGAAATCTGATCAGTAGAACACCAAAGTTGATTTTACAGATTTGTTTTCCCCCATGTAGCAGACAAATACTGAGTGAATTGCAACCCTAAATTATCTCGTCACACACACACACTGCACACATATTCTGCATTTCACTCGCACAAAAACGCAGATATACTGTAATTGAAGCATGAAAAAGTTATTATAAGGTCTGACATCTCGGTAACAGACCGTGCGTGTGAAGGATAATTTACCTCCCTCTATAATCCTCAACACTGGCCCCTTTAATCTTTTGATACACAGTGAAATACTGCTAATTTTAATATCCAATGACAAAGCAAAGGTACTCCGAGATAAAGGGTCTATAAACAGCACTGGAGGAGCATTTAATATTCAGATCAAGTGGGGCCCACTTCTAATAGTGATGATATATTTTCCAGCAGAGTATTGATAAGTCATTACGTTGTTGTGTATTTATAGTATTCATGCGACAAGCTTGTTGATGGGAGGCAGGGCAGTCTGACACAGAAAAATGACCGAGACATAACCTAATTAAATGGCTTCCAACAGAGAAAACAAAGTGGGACAACCACTRATTGTCTCCCTGCAACAGAGCGGCTTGTTCATGTTGAGAAAAAGAGGGGGTTGAAAAAAATAAAATAAAAAAATCAGACCTCGTGTGTGCGAGACAGTGATTAATGAACTGCTGATGCATCAGTTATTAGTATGTGTCTTTGTCTCACAGTTTTTCTTTTGTTTTCCAAACAAGACGCGGCTGAGATTCATGATCAGCTTGTGTTTGAGGAGAGATAGGACAGGAAAGGTGATTGTAGGAAAATAATTTTTTAAATATATTTTTTTAATGTGTCTTGAAAATAAAGTTCTGGGGAGCCTTGAAACTTTCAGAAGAGCAGGTAAAATTTCTTAAAGGCATACTTTTCTCATCGTATCTAGCTCAAGAGGATTCTCTAAACGCTAGCTTAGTGCAAATTTTGCTGGATGATAAACTGCCTCTGAAAATATTTGCAATACATATTGCTTGGGCATTATTTTAAACTCACTTACAGATGTAAAAATAAAATAAAAAGTAGTGAATTGCCCTGGACCAGAGATTAGGAAAACAACCCACAACAACAGCAGCTAAAGCTGTAAAATCTCTTCTATCCAAACCGCCACAACTTATTTTTTATGTCTTCCTCTGGCTTCATAAAATATTTGAAGTCACCTGAACGCTGCTTGTGAAGTTTGCAGAAGTTTAAGAAATTTACCTAGTGTTAAAACAAGCAAATGATAATAAT
>NW_013952415.1:758325-796064 GCF_001266775.1 Austrofundulus limnaeus | reverse complement strand
CCCCCCCCCCCCCATGACAGGAAATGACTCACTGGGAGACATTTAACCCCATGACCTTGCTGACTCCTAAGGGTCACAAAGTAGCTCGCTCTGTTATAGTGTTTACATTGTTCCCTAATACCTCGAGCATGAGGTCAGAAGTGTCACCCCTGGCTTGGACTTTTGAAAGGTTTGAAGCTATTTGATGTAGAAAAAAGTTTTTCTGCTGTTATTGAAAAACAAAGTTTTGAATTATCACCTTAAGATCAATAATCAAAGTGATTTGAATATTAAAATCAACGCCAGAGTTTTTATGGTTTCATTTTGTGCAGAAAGTTATACAGGCCACCAGAGTGTTTTATAGATAACAGCGGAGATTAAGTTATGAAATCTGGAGCTACTTTTGTAATAACATCCAAAAGAAACCAAGAGAGGTGCACCAAACAGAGAAAGGCTTCAGGCTGCAACAGAAAACTGAAAGAAAATGAAAACAAAACAATTCACTTAATGAGAACAAGATAGCGCTGTTTTTGTCTGTTTACTGCACAATCTGCATAACTAGCTAAGAGGCATAAAATTAAGAATCAGACATTTCTTTAATATTTGATTATCTAATTATTTTTGTACTATTGTCGCCTGTAAAACTTTTTTGTCCCTTTAGCAACCAGTTAAACGTCTAGTCCTGAGATTTCATTTATCCTTCACTGTTCTGAGCTGTTTCCACAGAATAATGATGACGCTTTGATTGTGGTTGCCAGAGAAAAGTCTCGACCTTGTGCGTCTTGAGGTGCTCCATTGTGGCTTTGGAGCTGTGGTTTGGATCACGATCCTGACGCAAATGCCATTTTTTCTAAAACTCTGAACAGATGTATAATTTTACATCCAAGTTTTGCTTTTTAATAAATCAAAAATTCATTATTAACCAGCTGAAATATCATGATTAGTCCACCTTTGTGTTTAACAGCTGAGATTTAACAGCTACAATTAAATAATCCTAAATATTAAACTTTCTAGGCTAAAATGTGARCCATCATATCAAATTAAGGATTAGGTCAAATATGGTCAAAATGACCAAGTTTTCAGATTCCTGGCTTTAAAAGCTACATTTTGATACTTAGATCATTCTGGTAAAACTTTTAAGAGATTATAAAGAAAAAAAACTTAAACAGTATTTGAATATTGAGATTTCCCAGCTGGAAATAAACTTTTGCTAGCTCAGGGWATATCTCAAAGTTTTAAGGTGTTTTTCCTCAAAATAAGCTTTTTGTTTCTTTATCGCACGGTTTCATCGGCTGTACGTTCTGCAGATAAACATSAAGGGAAGAAAACAGAAGGATTAAAACTTATRAAAGACAAAATCCAATTATTATATTCCTGGTCTTTATTTAAGACATTGTCAGTCGGACTGATTGGCATATTTGTGATGAAATTGAAATTTGGGCAACTATTCTATAAGCTCAAACGGTTTTTAGAAATTACATCTTCCTGTAGAGATGCTGAAAAAAAAACCATCTAAAACAAACAAACAAAAAAATGTCTGGTATGTTTTTAGTTTTGCTTGTTGCCACATTTCCTTCAGTCTCCTTGTAATTTTATTCGCTCACAGATGTTTTCATGTTCAGTTCAGATTATTTTTTTTGTTCACTTCCTGTTTGGTGTGAAGTTATTATTGTGGCTTTGATGTCCAGACAGTTCATTCATGATACATTGATAAGGCATTTATTCATATTTTGACAAAATGCAATTATTGCAAATATTTTAATCAAAACACAATATGTGCCTATTTCTCCACAACCTAGATTTAATCCTTGTTTCGATGTGACAGGTCACAAATTTATAATCTAAAAAATAGCATTTTTTGACATGTTTGACGTGTAATTGACATCTGCTCTTTGCAGTCACAGTATTTGGTCATTCAGCAGTATTTATAACAGTATTTAGAAAAGGCCGATATACTACTTTTGTATTTATAGGTGTAAGTATTGAACTATATTGCACTGTATAATCAAGTCAGTTGAGTAAATTCTTATTTTTTATTTGTTGGATGCAATATTTGTCATATCAGTGATTTTATCAAGCATTTTATTTATTTTATTAAAGCATTTATTTATTTATTTCTACTWTTATTTTTAATTATGGCAGGCTCAGTCCTCCATATCAGTGATGATGCAAGATATTCCCTAAACGTTATAGAAAATATTCTATTTTTCTCATCACGACTTTACATTTCAGTACTGACCAGGGAAATCAAGTCAGCTTCGCAATCTGGATTGTAAGATCTGAGATAGCAGATAAAAATGAAATCAGACCAAAAAAAAAAAACATTAAAAACGAGCCCAGATTGATTTTTAATTAGAAACAGCTTGGACTACACAGAGATTTTGTTCTTTTTAAAATTAAAGAAAAAAAGTGTTAAAAAATCTGTAGGAGACAGAAAACATACAGTATCACACAGATTTAAATGTCTCACATCAAACAATCCTCAGCTCGCTCTTCAGTGAGACTGTTTCTTTTTACGGACTTTCATCAGAACATCTATAAGTTTGCAGCAGTTTCAAAGGTGCTGTCATCATTCAAAGCAGCTGAAAGGAGTTGCCTTTTTTAATATATCAGCAGCTTATCCCAAGAGATGGTTTACTTAAAGCGTTACAGCGGGAAAAAAAAAGTGAGGATCCAACGAATGCGAGCTTCCTTCAGGGTGTTTGACCGAGAAGCTGGTGAAACCGATCKGAAGGCACGAGTGTAAACATGATTTAATGAAGAAGTCAAGAATTTAGTCATCTTCTCACAAACACATACGATCAAAGAGGGAGAGCGCCAAACTGTGATGTGCAGCCGGGATGACAAATTTCATCAAAGAGAAAATTGAGACAGGACTAAKGATAAGGAATCAGTCCATGTCTTTTCTTTTAAGAATGTTTCCCCTGAATGTGTGTTCACTGCTAAAAGCTAGATCGAAATTCAACAAGAGGAGCTCTATTTGTTTAATAAGACATGACAAAATGGTAAAAGGCAAAAAAAAAATCAATTATATTTTACTTTTCATTTTATTTTTAACACTTCAGTTAAAAAATGATTGTTAAAAAACAGAATAAAAAAGCACCATGAAGATGTGGCTACTGCAGGCAGGGCTTGGGTCGACATGAGTCATGGATGAAATAGAGTCAGTGATGGTTTGAGTCGTGATGACTGTTGATTRGGTGACCAAATCTCACTTTCAAAAAGCCGTGCCGGCATGCTGAGCTGTCTTACTGCTGCCTGAAAATAAATGCTGAAAAGAAAGTCTGATCTCAGCGACTTTAGTTCTCATCTCTCCTGCCTTAAAATGTTACAAAAAATAAATAAAAAACAACAAATAACAGAAAAAAACATATCCATTTATCTAAATGTGATTTAGATTGTGTTTTCTATAGATTTTAAATAAATTTAATTGAAATTCGATGCTTGGTGGCTGTTTACAACTAAAGGCTAGTAGCACGTTGGGTACCCTCGCCAGTGATGGAGGTGTTTATACTTGGCACTTGCATTGTTCTYGTATTCTCCAAAAGGACATGTGGCAGTACACTTTATAACTTGTGAGATGTTGTAGGATAGTAAAGCAAAAGCTTCACGAACAAACAAACTGTTTGAATGTTGTGTGGCGCACGCAGCTTTTGCAGAGTTGCAAAAATTCGGAGGTGAACGATCACATGTTGGGACACCGCGCTGGGACAATGCAGAGAGGCGGAGACAGTGCCATTGTACCACTTTTGGTCAATGCATCTCCTCTAAATCTACCTTAATATAATGTCATTACAAAGGTACCTCATAATAAACATTCAACCTTGCTAAAATATACAATTGATGAGAAACTACATGTTCTAGAGACACCAGTGATGCAAAATTGTTTTACCTTAAACACTAACAAAAACTGCCTAATTAGAGTCTTCATTTTCCGCAAAATGTCTCTGACCTGCACAAAATGTGATTAATTGCTCTATGAGAAGGAACTCTCTGAATCACCGGTTAAAATTTGGCAGCACAATATCACCAACGCCTCACAGCAAGAAGGTCCTGAGTTCGATCCTCTTTTCGGACCTGGGGTCTTTCTCTGCAGAAATTACACGTTTTTCTCGTGCTTGCGTGGGTTTTCTCCAGGTACTCCGGTTTCCCCCACACTCCCAAAACATGCACAATAGGTTGTCTTCAGGCCCAGGCCTCCTTTGAAAAAGAGATCTACAATGTCAATGGGATTTGCTTGCTTAAACAATGGTAATATAAAATAACATTTAAATAAATTTAGGGCTAGCTTTTGAAGGAAAAACAATCCATTTTAACATTTAATGTATTATTATCAAGAACAAGTTGTTTTTATATAATTTGATGCTGTAGGACACAGCACTAGGACCACATGGCACATAGCACCATTGCTGCTCAGATTTGTGACAAAGCTTTCTTATTAAGTACTTGTCAGAAAGGATACAGAATGTAAGCTTTAGTAGGATTACATATATTTTTGTATTTTAAATTAGCACACTTTTTAAAAAGGAGAAAATATGTTTCTTCTAAAGGGATTCAGAAGCGTTATACTGTATTTCATTACAAAGTTCTAAATCCCTACAAAAAGTACATAAATGGTYGGATTGCCATTCACAAAACAAAGTTCTCAACTTTTCAAAAGACCTCATCTTCACTTACAAAAATGTCTAATTTCTGCATGAATGAAAAGGAAATGTTTTACACACACAAAAAAAGAAAAGAAAAGAAAAAACGAATGCCTTACAATGGAATTCAGTGATAATTTCACGGCACTATTTTGCAAGCAGATGGCCCATGCACCATCCCGCCGAAACACTCCATCACTTCACTACAGGAAGTATTTTGCTTTTCTGCAAACACAAAGTGCATTTAATTTAACACAAGTCAGACTTGTTGACAGAATGTAAAACATTCTGATGGACGAGTTTATTTTCACACCTTGTGTTTTTCTTTTCCTGCAGTTGGATTTGTAGATGTTGTTTCCTTGACACTTTGGAAGGAAATCTGTCCTCATTTGCATACTTGTATGCATGAAGATGTGACAACGAGGATTAAAAATATGTCTGTAATCCTTGGTTTAGAAAACAGCTYGTTCTACAGTGAGAGGCAGGACTCCATTCTTGTCTTTTCCCACTGGACGCAAGGAGGAAGGTGAAAAAAAATGTCAAAGTAAAAAAAAGACTAAAGAAGAAGCAATTCAGAGGCAACAAGGACAAGAAAGGAAATGGAAGTTTTGCAAAAAAACAAAATGTTAACCGTTTTGAGAATAAAATCATGGTTTAAGTTAGATCATATTCTAAAGATCATGTGAACGTTTTGCTAACATTAGCACTCATCAGKTAGCATCTCAAAGATTTCATCCTTCAGCATGTTTTCATCCAAAGCACATTGAAGTTGAAAAATGTACTAAACAAACCACTAAATTACCAGTTGCCACAGTTAAAGTGCAAGTTAAATCTACATTTAATAGCAGAACACAAGTCCTTGCTGCTGAATTCCATTCTATGTGTGTAAAGCAAAAAAAAAAAAAAAAAGTTTCCCCCTCGTTTTCCTAAAGCAGATTTATTACAGTAGCATTGTTACAGATCTGACCTTCAAACATTTTCATGTCATGAAGGGACGTAGATTATGGTTAGACGCAGAAAGATTTGGGTTTTTAGAACTGGCATGGTACTGAAAGACAATAACTAGAAAGGCAAAAGATTAAAGATGAACAAACTGATGGAGCCAATTAGAATAACCCGCTACAACTGGATTTCGTTAAACAGACGCACATTTCAGAGCCTTCACTGAGGGGGAAAAAACCCTAAAACTTCTTTGAAGGTCATCTCTGTGTGGGTGGTAATGCAGCGTGACACTGAGAGAAAACACAGAAGACTCAAAGACACAAGGATTCAATAAAATATAAAAAGCTGTAACACTCACATTATAAACTGTCATGGTCAATCGTTAAGTTGCTTACTTCTGTGTGTCGATTTATATGTGTTTATATTCAGCATGCCCAACTATTAATACTAATTTTAAAAACGTTTGAGCTATCTGCAGCTTTTGAAGAACAAAATCGACATCAAGATTTAGTGGCAACAATCACCTCTTTGTTGTGTCTCACCATTAGAGATAAAATATAAAGCYCACATGTTAGAATCTTCCAAACTATTGTAAAAGCTTCACCCGAGTGGATCTGTCGAATAACAAACACTTTTGTTAACAAGCTCCAGATTGTTGTCAGCAAATGTTTGTCACATCCTGGACTTCAGATGTAATGGGAAGATCTTTAGCTCTAAAAGACTCAACGTGCTTCATTCGTACGACCGAAATCGGCTCTCATTGTTGCAGCTGAACGACAAAAACTGGGTCATTTCGAGTTTTCCACCACTTCTTGTCACAACTTCCTGGGAGAACTTTTCACCCCCGCATAAGAACTTACTGTGTGATTGGCCAGAAGTTTGTTTGTTTATCCTGAAAGCACTCAGACGCTGCCTTTTGCTTCAAATACTCYCTTACAGAATCTGACTATTGTACCTAGAAGAAGACATTTAAAAAAGATAGTCAAACGGCCAAAAACTCATGGATGGAGATAACACAGTTGTTAAACACGGAGGAATCTGTCTGACAAAAAGTGTGGAGCTTTAACAGACAGATTTGTGGTCAAATAARGACAGATATTGGAGTTTTTGTTTTGTTTTTACCAAGAATGTAGACTCTAGCAGGAAAAAAAAAATTATGCAGTGACATATCCTACAGTGGGAGGAGTTTCCCAGGAACTCCAAAAGCTTGATGTGTCTCAGAAGTTATGAAAGGTGTGTGTGAAAAACAAACGTCGAACAACCATGTGACCACACCTTTACTGTTTGGCTTTGGCTCGAGTATAACAGGCCCTTAAATTGTCGATGAAAACCAACCAGAAGCCAATAGGTTTGGATGGGAAGAAGCAAGAACACAACTGGATTTCTCAGGAGACCACGATTGAAAAGATGCATCGACGCAAAATGACTCATTTCTTGACATCAACTATTTTACTGTAATTATGTTTTTTAACACATAAATAAAGCTGGCAAGTCTTTGTACACGAGGTCCCTGAAGTATTGCTGAATGTCTGTTTCGCTTGTGTCTTTTGGGTGTTGCATTCTGTCAAAACTTTTTTTTTTCAGTCAACATGTTGCATTGGAGCGAGGTCTTTCAGTGAAAGAGAGATCACACTAATTGGCTGTTTAGGGTAGCAAATGAGTGCAAAAAGACAAGGAGGTGGCATTTTCTATTGTCCCCGATGTAASACTTTTCACAAGAACTGAAGAAGCTGCAGAGCAAGTGATAATGAAGTTAGAAATGGGTATGATATTGACTWAAAAAAACACATCATCTGCTTTGTTTACTTTGTTTTTTTTTCTCTAAAGCAGTCTTCTGATTCCCACATTAATTTGCACACTCATACAAATGCATTGGGTCATTATGTTTCTTTGTGCCAGCACAGATCATACATCCAAGCCAGAGGTTTGAAGAGGCACTTCTGATGTGTTTAAGGGCTATTTTTTGCCCAAATGCAGCCAACGTGAGAAGACACAGTGAGAGCGGCTGTTGTTAATGCTCGTTCCTGACAATGGCTTCGTGTTTTAGAGCTATTATTTGGTCGACTCTCAGATGATGTGAAGCTTTGAAGGGTTGTGTGCAGCGAAGTTGGGTGTAGGGTGTTTTGGTTTATGACAGTTATCCACCTGTTTTTTTTTTTTTCCTTTTTTTCCTCATTTATCAACTTTGATGGATCTTAAATACAACAGGATGTCATACAGCCAACTTTTAATTTATTCATTTATTACGTCAAAAACTCTACAAATCAATGTCACTTGTAAATTGTATTTATGCTATGTGACCTTTTATGTAAATGAAAAACTGTCCATCAAAGTTTGCTTCATTGAAACTACAAACAATAAAGGGTAATTACAATATTTTAGGAGTAACAGGTTGCATGTGATTTAAATGACATAACCAGGTCACACACACACACACACACACACACACACACACACACACACNCACACACACACACACACACACACACACACACACACACACACACACACACACACACACACACACACGCACACACACACACAAAACTTTGATCAGAAAATAATGTAAAAAAGGCCAAAATGCTGAATATTCTTCACTATTTTCATAGAAAGTCAACCTTTTAAGGTTGTTAGTGTTTATAACATCAAATGAATGAATGTGTATGCTTTTAATATTGTCATGAAGAAAGAACTATCCATCCATCCATCCATCCATCCATCCATCCATCCATCCATCCATCCATCCATCCATCCATCCATCCATCCATCATCTATACCCGCTTCTTGCCCATATCCAGCAGTCACTGTGCGAGGGGCGGGGTACACCCTGGACAGGTAGCAAGTCRATTACAGGACCAATAAYTCCCCGCCTCCACGGGTGTGCCTGTATGAGATCCTCCTCGGTTCAGCCTCGGTCAAATGTGAGTCCATTWCCCGTTCCAACCGCACTTCCAGAACCACCTCTGCAGTGGTTCCAAACAAGGACAACCGAGTATTGTGAGTATTGCACGGATTGGCTGACCTGAAGCAGAAGTTTGTGAAGGTGAAGGAGATAAGCACATACAGCTTAAAGCTGGACAGAGCAGTCTAAAATAAGCAATGCGAAATGGTTTCAGACAAACTGGCCACCCACAGTCAAACACGCACTGATGGACAGTGCCACGACAATAAAAGAAAATCAACAATAAAATTATTTGGCTTACGTGCTGACAATCCACCCCGAATCGCCCCAGAAAGGAACATTTGTTTCTTTAAATTTAAAAACAACAAARGGAAGATGAACACATTCTCGGAGTGCTAACAGATCGCATAAATCATGGTTTTAAACAATGGTTTATGAAAAGGGTCCCTACACTGCCTGCTCTTCAGCAGCTCTTCAAGTTCTGCAGAAGCCTGTCAATCACTCATTCATTTACATCAAGTTAAGACAGGGAAATGTCTAAAACAGGGATGTCCAAAGTGTGGCTCGAGGGCCATTTGTGGCCCCTAACTGATTTTGTGTGGCCCCCTGACTTCAGTTCAAGAATTATACAAATTTGTTTACCAATTTGTCCCCCCGGCCCAGCTGTTTGATGTAGATGGAGACTTTCTATTTGTTGGGGCAAATTTATCACAAAGTAAAATCTAACAATAAAAATATTGGCAACAATACCAATTATTTGTCTTTAAACAACCAGACTCATAGCTTTTTCCACATCTATTTGGTGACTTCTACTCAAAAGCTGATTTTGCTGCAATCCAAACTGCTTTAAATTATAGAATAAATTTGTCTGAATACAGCAAGTATTTTCAACAAAAGAGTGACATAAAAACTGATTTTATTGATCAGAATAGACTAAATTCGTTTATTTTTTTTCCCCCTCAATCGAAACCTAGAAAATTGCAACATTTCTTTCAATAAGGGAAACCTGCAAAACACTTTTAAAGTTCTGGATCTAGATTAATTTACACATCCATTTACAGCAATGAATGCGACTACTTTATTTGTTTAATTAAAGTATTCAATGCTTAGTTTATTGTTGAGCAGGTAAAGGAATCATATTTTTGGCCCTCAGGTCCTTCTGATTTCATGATTTTGGCCCATGTGACAAAATGTTTGGACACCCCTGGTCTAAAACATGTGGGGTTGTGGTCCTCGAGGACCAGGGTTGGTTTAAAACCTTGGTCTGCAAGTGTGGGTACAAATGCTAGTTTCAATTTAACTCTCTTTAAGAAGTTCAAAAAGGTGAAGGGGAGAAAATACATCAGGGTGTATTTATGGTCTACCCTTCTACACACTTTATAACGCTTTGAAAATAGACGTTGCTATAGTGGTCTTTACAATGTCTCCCAGGCGTTAGATGTGGAATGCAGGCAGCTGGCATGTACACACCAAGTGTTACAGAAATACACACCGGACATATACACAGTGGCATATGTGTGTCCGTCTCAATATGTGGTCAGTTCTATTTTAACCCAGACCCTAAACAAGRCTAGACCTATTCTTAACATTAGCCTAAATGCAAATAAGCCCAGTTCAGACTGTCCTTCACAAAGTCAGAAACACCACTATTCACGCAATAATGAGTGCCCCCTGTATTTCTGAGAACTCTTAGTGGCTCATTAAATTRACTTGAAAGGAAGTTGAGTATCAACACTGCACTGGAGAAAGTAAGTCTAATTGCCAGTGATAGCTGGATAGAGACGCAGCATATTTCTGCCACCCACTCTATCGCTCTCTTCCTTGCACTCCTGTAATTCTCTTCAGCTCACTTGGACCTTCAGAGAAATGGGATCGTGAACGCATAATTTATACATGCCGTGAAGTCGACTCCAAAGACGATAAGCAATCATCTTCATCTCTCTCTTTTTTTTCAAATCATCTGCTCCACTTGCTCAGAGACTTGCAATTTAGAGACAAACGATGAGATCACCAGTGTAACGTCGCGCACAAACGCCGGCAGTCGCAACATGTACACACAAAACCACATTTATCATAACTCTACCAGCTCCTACGAGTAATTCCAGAGTGGCTTTGTTGTTGCTTTTGTGTTTTTCTTGATCCAGCTATTAAGGCTGTCTATTGGCAGTTCAGTTGGCGAAGCTATAGATTATTTCAGGCGACGGCACATGAGCCAGCACAACACCAGAAACCGCCGTAATTACAAGATCCAGTCAAGCTTTTGAATGGAAACGGCAACCAAAGCCTTCATGTGGTCAAAGACCAGAAGGAAGGCGAGGCTCCGGCAAGTTAAAATAGAACTGCCCACATGGAGTTGATTTGAGGTTTTCTATATGGGGAGCCCCGGAGTGGGTCCTTGCACAAATAATGAAGTCAGTTCAAYCCAATGGAAAGAGAACATTGCATGRCACTCTGCTCTGTCGCAGAAAACAGCCCTCACTTGGCCATGATATTAAATCTATCACTGCTGTAAAYTCCAGGAAAAAGAAAAGAAGCTTCTCAGTTAGCGCTGCAGATCAACTTTCAACATGTAAATCCCAAAAACACATATTGGAATTATTAAATCAGTGCAGTTTTGACCAGTCAATCACTCACATCCTTTTACTTTTGCAGAACATTTGTACACYTAGCTTTAAAATATAACACAACCCATGAAAATACATGGTGGTTACACACTYCTCATTAATCTTAGCACATAACTCAGAAAAATGCAGAAAAATAAGTAAAGACCAAGCATTCCTTAAATGAACACATATCACCCACCACCGTTCATGTCACCAGTTTAAAGTAAGACAATCTCAAGAAATGATGACYTTTTAGCTCTTTTGMTCAAACCTTAAAAATAACGCTATGTGTGATTACAAGATCTTGCGTGATCTGCTCAAATTTTGTGTTGTGGACAATTTTCAGCTGCCACCACCAAAGTTTGTCTAACAGACAAGAGATGGAGGCAAACACATCATCTGTAGCTAAAACGTTGAAATGAAGGCAGCTATGCTTTGGTAAAAGCAGGCACGATGATGGCTAAATGTCCTTGTGTAGTTAGTATTTTCTATTTTCTGCTGAAGTAAACAGAAGTGTTTTGATGTGGTGCGTGGTCTGTGTTTTTGTGGCTCGAATTTTTTTCTTCCCCTGCCATGTTTTTACCAACTCGCTCTCATCCGAGAGTGTCAAACGGTGTTGTTTTGTTGCAGCCTGTGGCGTCTCCTAGATACACTCAAAAGCCTTTTTTCACACATCAGATACATCATATTAATGGCTTCATCAGCCTGTTAAAGTGACATCATTAGGGGATTTACACATCGATCGCTTTAGTGTTAATGTTTCTCATGTTTCATTCAAACATGCATCATGAAAGTGAAAAMATATAAATGTGATGCACATGTAATAGTTAACTTTACAGGACTGGACACTGAGTACATGTGGGCTACTTTTTTTGGAGAGGTCTCAGTGACATCTAGCCTGGCCCTTGCCTTCCTACGCAGCTCCACTCAATTCTAGTTTCCCTTCACTGCTCCGTCTGGGACTTCTCCCATTGACAAGGATTTCGCTGGCAGATTTTTAGCCGGGCCAATCAGAGAAGAGAACGTAAATATTCTGCTCAGTGTCTGCTTGTAGTTTATTTTACCTGGGCCAACCAACAAACAGAAGGTGGAGTTTTGAATGACGTCAATTTTCTGCGCAGTGTCTGCTAGTTATTTTAGCATACTCCAGTGGAGGAAGTGAATGAAGCCAGTCTGTGTTGATAAGGCTTCCAAATTAAATTAAATTTGACAAAGCAGCAGCTCTCATTTACAGCCGTCTCGTTCAGTTCAGTATATTTCTCCTCTCAGTAGGGTTGTTTACAGCACACGCAATTTATGGTTAGCTTCTTAGCTTAGCCTCCATCACAGCGACAACACACACATGCTTCAGCAGAGGCCACGCCTCCTGCAAGAATCACTTCTCTATGCATCAAGTCCAGACCCTTGTACYAAACAAAGTCAAGGACAGGGTCTGGTTTTAACCAGGCTAAGTGGCATCTTTTTCATAAGGGTCTGAGCAAAAAGCTGGATCAATTTGGTCTTCTCTACATGTTTATTGTAATTATTTCTATCATGTTTTTCCTTTGTCTCTTCCAGAGGAAGGTGCACCTGGACCAGTCCCGGACCAGTTCTTCTGTGCTTGTCTGTGTCTCTTTCCTGTCCCTCAACCAGCCGGTCGAGGCAGATGGCCACCTGCCCTGAGCCTGGTTCTGCTGCAGGTTTCTTCCTGATTAGCAGGGAGTTTTTCCTCTTCACCGTTTGCTCAGGATGGGAGACTGTGATGAAGTAATTCAACGCAGCCTGCTGGTTTCTTCTTTAGATAATTCTTTTTATGTGCAGTGCTCTGAGACAATGTATGTTGTGACTTGGTGCTATATAAATAAACTTGAACTTGAAAATGTTTTGCAGTTGTCAACTGATTGATATTTTTACCAAAAAAAAATCCCAATCTTATTATTTTACATTAAACAATAAATTGTCACATCTTGTTTCATGTATTTCATTCCAATGATAACTGAACAAATACTGCATTGKTTCATATTTAAGAAAAATCCATTTATTTTACTCAGCTGAACTCAACTTTTTACTTAACTGCGTATTTTTGACAAGTTGGTATGACTGAAACACTAAGGGGTAAACTGGTGGGTGAGTGAGGCTTTTAGGCTGTCAGATCACAWATGGACCTTTTGTAGACACATTTAAAATCTCAGTTTGTGCTGTTTTTTTAACACAACTTACCAAAGTGTTGTGCTTCTCACAGTTTCAGTTAGTGTGGTATAGAAATTAGGTTACAAAGACTCTGAATTTAGCTGGAGGGAGATATTCAGGACTAAATCAGGGCTATAAGTAGATCCAACATCAAAATGATGTCTGCTGGTCTCTTGATAGTTGCCCGCTCTAAAAAAAATGGCTTCACTTTCTTTGAGGACAATACATCTGTTTCTTTGCTGCAGTTTGTTAAATGGTAAGAAACAACACCACAGAGTATTGTACCATAAAATGTAATTTCAAGCTAACAAATACGTTAAACAACCCGTTCTGCTGTTTTTTGTTTGCAGTAGATTGAAACTGTTAAAATATTGATATTAAGCTGATTAGGAAAGTATTTATTTATTAATGCGAATTTCAGAACATTTTAATTTTTTTTGTAATGTTCTGTATAGAACATATCTAGGGGATAATTTAGARGTGACAGAGAAGTTTGGAGGTTGTCAGCTTAATTAAGTTCTGCATGTGGAAGGGGTTAAAAAGCCCTTTAACCTCTTTTTCACACATGAGCTAGAGCAACGGTGCCCTGTCACATTGGACATGGTAACTTGAGACACCAAGAGCAGTTGCAGTCTTGGGTTTTATTTATGAACAAATGACAAGCCATGTGTGTAGGAAGCTGCAGAAAATAGACTCCCAGGAGCCAAGTCTGGGGTCATTTTTCTCATTTGCTTGGTTTAAGCTAGGTTTGGATTCAACTTCTGTTTGTTAAGGGTGAYAGTGCAACGTTTCATTTTGTTTAGGCTTCAATTAAAAAGTCCTAAAGCTATTAGACTCTTGAACAGACCGGTCCAGTATTTATAAAAGGTCACAATGCGAAATATTYTCTCACAAATAAAACAGAAAGAAGTGATTGTGATCTTTAATAACAGTTTCTCTTTGCAGMTCTGGCTTCAGGTGAACAAGAATCAGGACCTCAGTGAGAGACCAAAGTTTTACTACTTTGACAAGGCAAGGCCACYAATCTGTGACCTGCAACCCACAAGTTCTTTTATTATCGAGCTTAAACCACAAATTTATCTGGATGTACCTGCTGTTTTCACAGAGGGAAAACATTGTGGAGAAGTGTTGCAGCTGCCACCTTTCACTCCCACACCYCCGTGTTACAGTGGCAGGGCCCTTTCCGATTCTCGCTCACTTTGCCTCCACAGTTATTATTAAAGGCTGACGTTCTCTGAAACTTTCAAGTCTCAAGAGATATTCGAAACTTAGCAAAGCTGCAATGACAGATTGAATAGGAAAATGTTTYAAGGACTGGCTGATCTCCACAGGTTCTCACTCTTCCTGAGAAGCTGAGAACGTGCWACATTTTACACGCAGAACTGTCTCCTCATCATTTGTCACCACACMCTGATGGATTCTGTTGTGGTGAATCCATCTTATGTGCATGGGAAATAAGCACACTCAAGTCCTGCGGTGCAACAAATAGACAACACACTTTGATGAAGGTGGAACAGCAGCGCTAAAATGATCTGCAATAAACCAAAAGCTCAGTGTTCCTTGAAGGAATGCACATGATTCGCTGCCTTTTATGCCCAAGTTTCAGACTAAGATCATCTGGTGATAATAACGAGTTGCAGCTGTTTTGGTCAAACTATGGCAATAAAATTATGTTTAATGAAAAATCAGAAGATGTCACACTCAAAGTATGCGTTAAGAATGACTCTAAGCTACTACCACAGCAGATTTATTGTTAAATTGACTGAGTTATAGACATTTTTTTTGTGTTTGCCTAAGTTTGATTAGCTCTAGTGGCCATCTTGAATTTGGTTAACTCCAAACGTAAACCTGATGCAGATCCAATGATTCCTAACAGACAAACAGTGTTGATGCCAAAAAACAATGCTGAASTTTTGGGCAAAAACATTGCACAAGAAGTGGGACTTGAATCCTTTTCGATGAATGTCTCAGCAACAATCCCACCAATTTTTAGCATAATACCTATAAAACTGACAGAATTATAGCTATTTTTGTGATTTTTTTCAAAGTCAATTAGCTGTAGCAGCCATGTTGTATAACTATAACATTTAATACATTTTAGATTTATACCAAGTGATTATTTCCTAAAATTGTCATTAAAAAATCTGGTTGTTTATGAGGTAGTTTGCCAACAGACAGTATTAGCCCCAAAWAGRTAATAGACAAATGCTAAACAAGGATTTTGTGTAATCTATTAATGCTTTTAAGGCATGCTGAAGATCAATCTAAGCTACTACTTTTTGAAAGGAGTTCTAGCTATTTTGTGTTTTTAAGGTCAGTTGGCACTGGCAGCCATCTTGACTTGAGTTGAGTCTAAAAGTTAATGATTACTTTCTGTAAATGCCATTAAAAGTTGTCTAGAGGTTCATGAGATATTACACAGACAAAAAAGACATTATTCTCTGTCTTTGCCTTGTGATTGTAATGCAAACAAGTGGTTTTTTTGCACTACAATGACTTAAATCCACAACTTTTGCTTGGTAACTTATGTTGTTCCTTTCAAGCAGAACCCAGCATTTTGATGCAATTCCTCTATTCCTGACTAGTTGTGCTGCCCGTTTCCTCAGTGAGGCACCTATTATCCTCAGAACTGTGATGAGTGGCAGAAAGAAGGCCTTCAATCTGGGTTGTCAGAAGAAAACTAAAGGAAGAAGACACCATCCCCAAAAAATAAAAAGCTGCGGAAAGAGAAAAAAACTGGTGAAATTTGCACTTTAGTGAGGCAAAGGCTGAGCTAATGAGGAGCGGTGGCAGTGGAGCTGAGCAGGCGAGTTGCATGAGAGTTCAGTATTATGAGGTCTAGCGGGGAAGGGAGAAGATGAGAGAGTGCTGGTGGAAGAGGGTGGAGGAGGGTGACTTGGGATAGGGTTTTCACTTTTTTTCCCCCCTCCTCTCCTCAATGGACAGACCAGATGGTATTCTCATTGAGGAAATTATAGAGCAAAAAGGAGAATTAGAAGCAGCCTGGCGGGGAATGGTGGTCCCCTTAGGCCTCACACCACACATTCATTTGGTTTTATTCCTTATTACACATGCAAAGCAAAAATATCAGACATCTTCTTTACTGAGGGAAAGTTAAACTAACAAAACATTTTTTTCCCAAGTTTTTACAGGATCAAATGGTTGAGGTACTTTCAGTGCCAGCTCATATGGCCCCCTCAAGCTATTTTGAGACACCTTTTAAATGTAAGAGTTGGTTTTAGTGATGGTTCTAGTGAGGTAGGTGGGGGGAGTACACAGTATACTGTATAGTGTCATGCAAGCAGTTTCTTCTTTGCTTCGATTTAACAAAGAGTCATCCATCTTATAGTGTTTGTGTAGCAAACAAAACTGCTTTGAAATCATTTAAAAAACAAGAAGAGTTGTGATGTTTGGATTTGTAGATAAACCTTCTGCTTTCAGCACTTTTATGTATTAGGAGACACAGCTGCTCCACACAAATTGAAAGGTAATGAAGCAAGCAAAATGCAGGCTAGTTGAAATACTTGATTCTTTTGAGACGTGAAAAAAAAGAAAAACAAAACATGTCAAATGTATTTTTTTAATTGTCTGAATGTTCATCATTCACAGTCTTTTCCTCATTGTACTACTATTGTATGTTTTATCTATAATATTTAATTATTTCTGCATGTTATTTTAAGCCATTCGTAAAGACTCAGCTCACTCAGGAGATGGGTGTGATGACTTTTTGATTTAGTAACTTTTCATGTTTTTCATCACATTAAACTTTATATTTTTTATACAAATACACAAGTATATTTAATTTCTTCAAAAACATTATTATCTTTAAAATTTATATTTTGATACTTTCTCTATTTTAATTTTTAAGCTACTTTTAGTTATTGGCTATAGTTTTGTTACCTTTAGGTTTGGTTAACAGACTTTATTCTCTCACTCCACACTTTTTATTTAAAATGGGACATATATTTTGTTGCATTTTGGAGTCTCTGTGAGTGCAGAAAAGTTGAATTAAGTCTCTCTGCATATATATCTTTATGTTCTGTTTGGGCCATATTTTGTTTTCAGTTTTCTCCATTTTCTATGACCTAAAAATGTTAAGTGGGTCCTCTGGACGGGTTCTTCTTTGAGAAGTTTAGTTTAGTTCATTAGCTAACTATTCTCTTTGGGGGTCCACATAAAAACATGTTAACAATAACATCACAATGACAGAAAAATAAAATTAATACAATCAATTATACAAATATTAGTACAAAAAACAAATGCAAGCTTAAAAACATCTAATAAACAATGAATATTATATTAAGATTTTCTTCTGAAGAATTACCACTTTCAGCTGTCTTTTAAAAGAATCATCATTATAAAACTGTGTAATATTAACTTAAGTATAACTTTGACAAAACAACTCATCTATAAGACCTACTTAACTTTTTTAACCTGGATTGCTGAGATGCATAAAACTATTTTCTATGACAATTTCTGAAATATTACATCAGATTATTTGAGAGGAGATTGCCAAAATCAACTACAATTTTGTTGTCTTCATTCTTCTCTGGCTCTGGATCAGACTCTGGCTCCAACATGTGAGGTTTGATGGTGTCAAACCTCACAAGTCTTCCCTTGTTGACATCCTTTATTTTATTTAAAAAAGTTTCTGCACCACTCGTCCAGTCGTATCTCTTCTATCCATCTAGAATGAACCGCTCTGGAAGCTGGATGTGAGCAGGTGTGAAGCGCCTTGTTTGGATTTAAAGATACAGCCTCAAAATGAGTTGATCTGAGACACACCTCAGAAAAGGGGGTGCTTGTGGAGTTACAATAAGGAGGAATTCAGACCAAAGCATTGCAGTTCCACTTCCAATAAACCTATAAGCTTTAGTTCTGTGCCTACAATTAGCACCAAGTATCCCAACGCATAATACATGGCTATATTTTAAAATAATTTATGGGTAGCATATTTTCCAGGAAGGGAAGGTCTGGACCATCTGACCTCCATGACTTCCATCTGTGCTTTTAAAACAAGCCCGGTTCTGTTTCTGGAAGCAAACAGGAACTCAGTCGTTCCGCAGCTGAGAACAGCCGTGACATTATAAGGAGAACACACATAGAGCAGATAACATTGTAGCTGTTGTGTAGGAGTTCCCTCGTATGCTGAAAACTGCAAATTGGTGGTTTGCAGGGATCTACAGAGCTAGATGTCGGCAAAGCCGGTAAGCGGATGCCTCGGAGTTGTGCTGAAGTTCGCAGCGCAGTTAATTATGGTCACTGTGAACCGAAGTTAAAAAGGAGAGACAGACAGCGTTGAGCGCTAAAACTCAACCAAAAGCCTTGTTGTGGCTTTGAAGTTGCAACGGGACCGTGGAGCACCAGAGCTGGATATCAGGACACGCTTCTGCGGGTAGATGACTGTTTCTGCGAGCCGAATCCCAAATGCGTGGCAGTTATGAACACAAATGGGCTGAGATGCCACTGAAACCCTCGACAACCAATTATCCACCTGTTCTCGGCAGCTGAGAGTGGTTTCATCAGTGCGGCAGAAAGTCTTATTTAAAAGTCAATCAGGTAGGCGCAGGGGAGAGGGGTGCACATCTGTCAGTCTGTGCCCGTCCATCTCTGTTCACACCAAACAAACAACGAGAGAAAGAAAACTGCTTTTGATCAGATAAGCAAAAATTATGCGCAGGAGGTAAACTGGGAATGTTGAGTTTCAGGTTGGATCATCAAAATGCAGCTTAAATAACGTGGATGATTAAAGGCCTAGCATTCATTAAAGTAATGTCTATTGGTCCCCCACTTTTAGCATCCCAATTTTAGAAGATCAGTCCACCATCAACATTTATATCCATAGAGGTCTTTCCAACAGCCAAAGTGTGCACCAAGTGCTTCACAGCACAAAAGTTAAAACAAACATTAAAAACAAATGCCACTGTGTTAAAAGTCTGCCTGAATTAAAGACCCAGAGTGGTGATGAAGCACAAGTCATGGTTCTAKAGTTACAGGGTGCAGCAGCTAAAAAGGCCTGATCACTCCAATGTTTGTATTCAGTCCTTAAGGTCCACTCATACTCACAGTACACTACTAGATCAGCTTAATAAGGTGGGACAAGACCGGGAAGAGCTTTAAAAGTCACCAATAAAAGTTTAAAATCAATTGTAAAATGAACTGAAAGCCAGTGGAGAAAGACTAAAATAGGGGTGATGAGCTCATGTCTTGAGTTTTAGGTAAAAACTCATCTGCAAAGGTTTGAACAAGTTAAAGGTCAGCTTATGTTGAGAATAGAGTTCTTGCTGTTTTGGTCAAACCTTTAAAATAACTTTATGCACAATCTCATGTGAAAAATGTGACATGTTGCAGTATGAGTTGTGACGACCCTCAGCATGGAGCCATGTCCCATTTTAGCTTTATAGAGTTATAGCAATGTTTATGTTGCTTCATGGTGGCCATCTTGAACTGGACTGACCTAAACGTTAGAGAGTTATAGGTGTACACGGAGTGATTACTTACTAAGCGCAGTGTTGTTTAAAGTACCACGAAGTGATACTTGAGTAAAAGTACAAGTGTGTTACCAAAAAAATWRTTTMGMWAAAYMTWAAGTCTCCTTTAGGAATATTACCCGAGTAAAAGTCTTAAAGTATCTGATATTTTTTGTACTTAAGTATTAAAAGTATTGATTTAAAAATGAGCAGTTAGATTTTCTGTAATGACATTTATTAGGAGGTGACCTCCCCAAAACAATGCAGAAATGACTATATTGTTTTAAAATAATTAATTTAGATTAAATTTAGGATGCATTAGTCAGTTTTAGTTTACATTCATATATCAAGGCAGCCCAAACATTTTCCCCAAAATGAAAATCRATCTGAGAGCTGRGGCCAAATGCAATAATTTAATTCATGAAATAKAAATACTTCTTAAGTACAGTKCTTTTATTTTAATGATTATGCCCTGCTGGAGTGTGACATGATTTATGTGTGTACAAATTAATATGGTATCAGAATTTTATAAATTTATACTTTTCATTCAACCACAATTAAATTCACTCTATCTAGGAGGCACAGTTGATATGGATAGTTTTTATTTTCTACAATCACAAGCTGGAAAGAAAACAAGCAAAAATGAAATAAAAGTAATGACTTTCTTCTTTTTGCCTTTTTTAAATGTAAGAAGTAGAAGTAGGCTGAAAAATAATTGCTCAAGCAAAGTACAGATACCCAAAACATTCTACATTCTACAGTAACAAAGTATTTGTACTTAGTTACTTTACAACTGTGAGTGCTTCATTAAAATCTATTCAGTAGTTTATGAGACATTTTGCTAACAAGCCAGTATTTTCGGGTCAAAAACTATTTCCAGAAAGCTAGTTTTTAGATTAATCACTGACAAAATAAAGGGGAATAAAACTAACTTTTAATACTTCCACTACATTCAGACCAAAATAAATAAATCATTTTACATATCAACATTAAAAAAATAGATTTATCAGGAAATATCCTTTAACTGAGATGTATCTAATAGTATCTAAATATTCAGCTCAGTCATTTTAAGCCTCTGTGTTTTGGTTCCCTAAAACAACTGAGAGCAGCTGCTTCAACATTGTCTCCTACAACAAGTTATATCAGTTACAAGATGGTAACAACAACATTATTAATGGGCCCAGACAGTTTCCTGAACAAACAGCAATAAATATTGGGCATGTGTTGAAAGTGTCTTCTCCTAACTTTAAGGACAGACTTAATATATTTCCAGACAGTAAGCTAAAAAAAATGAAGGGTTTACACATCCATCCTCACCAGCAGGTTGGTGCGTCACAAAGTGTGTCCCCCTGTGCAATTAGGTCACACAACAGCGTGGGAACGCAAACAGTGAAACATGGGTCAACACCTGTCTGCAGGTTTGTTAGTGTGAAGAAGATGAATGTTTGTCTCCAAGCAGCACACGTCCACTGGGGACCAGTGGGCTGGGTCCACCACCAGAAACCCACTGCAGTGTTTTGAGTGGAACTGTGCAGATGATGTTGCAAATGGCAATAAAACACAAATTCATCAGAGGAGAGAGAGCCTGTGCTGGAAGACTAATTACCGAGGTATGGCGTTGATTTAGTCGGAATGAATGAAAACAGCTAATGAGGGAGGATTTATGAGCAGATCTGGAGGTCTTTTWATCAATAAACTCCAAATATGAAGTGGAAGTAGTGTACGTGCCGGGGAAAAGGTCATGAAATAGCATTCATTTGCTTTGATACATCATCAAAATGACACCCAGGTTAATACTACACAATATTCACATAATTAGCAACAATTTTTCAGCTGTTAGCACTGATCCGCATCCTGTGAATTTAAACTGAAAGGTACTCATGGCACATTCATGAAGATTAGCCAATCTATGACATCATTTGCTACTGAGATGAACCGTATGAGATGTTTGCATGTGAAGTATCAGGAAGTGATGACAAAGGGGAATGTCTGTGTTGCTAAAATAYCTGACAACAAGAAAAATCTGTGTTTTTATGTTATTTTYAATCATTATCAGAGAGAAGTGAAGAAGAGTCAGAGTTCAAATATTATTGTTTCAATAAACAAAGACKAGTTTTCTTAAAGAGTTCCCCTTTGATGTCACTTCCTGTTTCACTTTGAGTCAAGTTTAAAGGAAAATATGCCAATTATGATAAAAATGGATAATCATGCAGTATGTCAAGGTTCTTAAACATAAAGATGTTTTTTTTAACTTATGGTATTTAAAGGATAAACATGTCACAGACACTTTAAAATAGCCTATTAAACAAAATCTGCCCATTGTTTTCTCATATATTAAAGGTTAAAATGCAAAATTCACAAATTGCATGACTCAAGATTTTGTGTGACTTTCAGTGGAGTGCTTACATTGAGCATTTCAGAATTGCARATCAATATTTATCTAAGAAACTCCTGTAAACCCTTTCAAACTGCAGCATTCCATTTCTTAGGTTTGACCACTTTCATAGATTCTCCTGTAATTGTCACCCACTTGATGCAGCGTCCCATCTTATTAGCTGAACTGTTCAGATAAATGTCAGAGTTGATATGAAGTCTGACAAAGAGAAATGACGCCTGATGCTTTAGGCTGTGGTTGTGTTGGAACTGAGCCCTGTTTGCAATCCATCAGAGCGGGATATATACACTGTCAGCATGCTGAGGAGCAGGTCGATATGTCACCAAGCCAAATGCATGTACACTTATTTACTGCAAGCTTAAACCACTCTTTGATTTTAACTTTTTTWAAWTTRCRTRRTWWTTTRKYSRTTTRKAAAAAAAAAAAATAAAAATAAAATAACATTTAGCACGATTGTTGATTGAATTTTGTCTGCAAAAGTGTGATAAAGTGGGAAACACTCAGGTTATATTGATTGCATGCAAACTTCCCACTCTCTATGATAAAAGATTGTTAAAAATATCAATAATAATAATAATTAGAAGGAAACTTACCACCCCCGTGTCCATCTGCTCGGTGGTCAGAGAGGGAGCCGCTCCGGTCAGCGCTGTGAACCACAAAATTGGCACAAAAAGCAACATCTCAGGAGCGATATTCCTCCTCCACTTGTGCAGACCCGGTGAAATCATAGTGCCCTATGACAGGTTGATCCTGCAGGGCTCCGAGACAGACCCAAAGAGCCGCATCCACGGGGTAAACCGCACCGAGCCTCCGGGAGAACGCGCCCGTCTACCTCACTGTTGAGCGCAAACACATAAAGCACATTAAAACCCCGGCGGCGCGCTTGGATTTCACAAGTTTGTCTTTCAGGAGTCATCAACTAAAACAAAAAAAAATTAAAAAAAGGAGCGAGGAGGTTAATCAGAAGCAACAGATTGAGTAGACTCCTAGATGAGGCTGTAGGAAGTCCGCGCGATTAAAAATCCCAGCAGCGAGGCGCGCGGGGTCCGCTCCTGACGGCGCCGCGTCCGGCTCTGAGGAACCGCAGCAGCTGCGTGGGGTTCCGTCCCGAGGAGGAGAGGAGAGGAGAGGAGAGGAGACCGCCTGTCAGCTCTCTCACACACTGAGGAGCGTTGGAACGCTTCAGGGGGAGGTGGTGGAGGAGGAGGAGGGAGGAGGCGAGCCCAGCGCGGCTCCTGTTGAGACTGGTGAATTCATGACGCGCGTCATGCGTAATTTGAGAGTCTTGAGGGGGATATAAGATTAAAACACAATTTGTAGCCTTTGCTGCGTGAAATATGTCGAGTTTAAGCAGCTGGTTGACATTTGTCTTAAACATGAAACAGATGAGAAAAGAAGAAATACATTTTTTGCTCTTAAATAAAGAGAGAGAGAGAGAGAGAGAGAAAGACAGCTTCTATGGTGGAGAGTTTTACACTTATGGTTCTTTTTCCTGGATTGTGCGCCCTTGATGTGGAGGAAGATGTAGTGCAGCAAAGTATCAGCCGGAAAGCCTTGAAACTGTGAAGTACAGCATCAGTTCATCTTTTCATGTGGAAGCTGTGGGGRCTGAAGAGATTAGTCAAACACGCATCACCAGTTTCAAGAGACTCTGGAGCCATAAAGTGTATTTGGGTGCCATGCTGCATAATTTGTTCCATAACAGTTTCTAGTTAAAGTAGTTTGATGTTTTATTTTTAAAATACTTTCATGATGCTCTGATTTTTAGGAATCAGTCCAGACATCCTGAACTTTCCGCAGCCAGAGGAAAAATAGGCAGTTGTTTGATTACATGTTGTCTGTGCAAAGCTAATGCCAGTCCCAGTCTCTTGTTTTTTTTTGTGCGATCTAAAATTTTATTATTTTTAATTTTCTTTGATTGATGCAAAGACAATTCAAAACTTCTCCTTTTCACCAATATCTTATTGGTGAGAAGTCAAAAGCTTTTTTTATTTACAATCAGCATCTTCTACATCCCGTTAGCCAATTTAGTGTCAATTTGTCTAAACCATTTTTTTTCAAATGACACACGTATCAGTACTCCTCACAGTGTGATAATACTGACTTTAGATCAAATACGAGCAGCAGGAATTTAAAGTTTTACATTACAGAGCAAACACCATGTAAAATTAGAAGCTGGGTCACCAAAGAGGAAAAAAAAACTGCATCTGTTTATGTAACATGGAGCTGTTTTACTTTATGTTCCTCATTACACCTTTATTTTTTTTTACCACATCTGAACAAACATCTGAGGAAACAGAGAATTTGCTGAGCAGCAGACATAATTATTATAATAAGAAATAGTGCTATCAGGCAGCAGCTCCTTTTTCTGTATAGAAAATACTAATGAAGTCTTTTTTTTTGGCTGCATGGTTGTAAAATCTAGCCGGTAATGAAAGTACACACTGTAATGATTAGCAATAACTAAGAGCTACATGACCCTATAGTATATTTTAACTATTTAAAAAGGCAGAGCGGTCATGTGATGGAATGAATGAAAGTATTTGAATACATTTAAATAAAATAATCTGAACACGGAGACTCCTGCTTGTTTTGAATTCATCTCCTCCTCATCCTTGGTGAGGAGTGACACACATGCACAAGTGCACACACTTTCAGATCCCTCACAGCAGTCATTTGTCACTTGAGGGGAAAAAAGGAAAGGAAAAAAAAAAAGGATGAAAAACACTTTTTTTTTGCTCAGCAGTGTGAAGTTTTGCAGTGTTTCTGCAGCTTCCAGCCCCAGATAGACCGGCCGCGCAGCTACAACATTACGATAATTGTAGCATCTGAATATGGAGTCTCTCAGCATGCCCGCTGGCAGAAAGAAGCTTCAGTTATTRGCTTTTACATTAAGAAAAGGTTAAAATGGCCATTTCCTCGTCTCACCCTGCTGTGCACATTTTACCTGAAGTGTTTCACTGACTTCYCACTATTTTTCTTGCAGAATTTACCTATGCTCCTGGTTAGATCATATAATTATTCAAATAAAACCCATGGGTCAGCTGGGCTGACGTTAATTTTTTGGTTTACCAAAAAGATTGAAGAGTYTCAATAATTCTTTATCAACACGTGCTGTTACAAAAAGCATTAGGCCATGAGTTGCCAAATTATTAACTTAACTTTTAAATTAACCTTTTGAGTTAACCTAAGAAAACAGATAATCAGCCTAAAACTGGCTACAGTTTAGTCAGTTTTACAGATGTAGAGCTAAAARTGGACGTGACAGTAARTGAGAGTCATCCTAAACTAAWGAGCACTAACAGATCTCATGAAAWCTTTGTTGCAAACTTTGACACACAGACCAGCGGACATTCTAGTTTTATTTCAGCATATAGGAGTATACCATTTCCTAAATTAAAGTTATTACAAATGCTCAAAGCGGGTTGTGCTCACAAGTTTATCGGGAAAACACTGAGGTTGCTATCGAAACACCATTGAATTTGAGTTATTCAGTCCCAATGTATTGTCTCTGGACTGATTCATGTTAAACTGTCCTTTAGGATAATAGATGAGAACTTTAATAACTATCTAAGCCATAAATCAGCTTTTTAAGTTTGTTGAATTTGCACAATTCCAACGGCGTTTTCATCATGACTTCAGCGTTTTACCTACTCATAAATGGCTTATTTCTATATGTTTATCTTTATTTATTTATTTTGATTATGTAATTGTAGCTGCTATGTTTTATTGCGTGTTCAGTTCATGATTTAGTAATAATTGCATGGCATAAATCATTCATATACTGACAGTTTTTATTATGTTTGATTTTATCTGTGCATGATCATTTTAGAAAATGTTCATCAGTGATGAAAAACATCTGGAGCACATCATTGTCCCTTTGTGTGTTTTGTGTAACTGACTATAAATTTCCCCTTTTTTTGTCTATCTGTGCAACCCTGGGATTTCTGCTGCTAATTTGCACATTTTAACATCTGCTTTGATGAGTAACCATGCCAATGGGGAAAATGTTTACTTTGGAAAGCACTTCCAAAAGTCCAGTCCSCACACCAAGACCAATAAAACCATAGTCGTAAATATCTAACTCAAGTGGATGGTGAAGTTCYCACCACATAAATAATGGTGATGTTGGCGTTTGGAGAATTATACTGCCCATTAGAATACAGAGTGAGATGTGACTCCCAATGTGATGAAAGACGGTCGTTAGCAAACCTTTGCTTTAAAACGTTTTAGCGTTAGGATTTATACTTTTCTATATTATATATAAATAGATATTAATAATTTTGTAGGCTGTTTTGTCCAAGTTTAACCAACCCTTTATGCAAGTAAAATATCAGTGCAGATTTAATTTGGGCATATTTCTGATGTGTTTTTTCTTAACTGGGAAAATAATAAACACTTCACTATAACATATAAATGGTGGTAAAGGTTATTCAATTTATTCTGCTTAAAAAAAAACAAGAAAGTTTTACAAAACCAAACCAGAAACATTAAAACTAGCACTGCTGTGTGCAAATATAAGTTTCTTGAAGCAGCAAATAGTTTCAGCTGATGGAAGTTTTGCATGTTTTATGGCTGTTATTGAACCTCCAATATTGGATATTATAATTGGGCTGTATTTTATGGCTGTGGAAAATGATTTTCTCCACCAAAGTGTTGCTTATTTGAAGCATAAAGCAGCATTAGAAGTGTCTCCTCTGTGAATGTGTGAARGCTAACAGTGGAAAGTGTTGGATTAGCTCGTTGTTGTAATGGGGAGGTTGTTCTTAGTTCAGTTTGGGAAACACAAAATGACAGCAGATTTCTACAACTTCAAAAAGTGATTTAAATGTTGAACCATAGTTAAACTGTCAAAAATTAATGTCACTCATTTGCACTGGTATGAATTGATTTGGGTGGGGTTTGTGACTGGTGCCATTTATTTATCAGTCTGTCATTTTGTTGTCAGAAAAGTTATCAGACAAAAAAAACTATTAAAGGTTGGTTTTTTTTACAATATGTGGAAAAAGTGGAACTAAAATAGCAGCGTATGAATTTTTGGAATGAGTGCAAATTACCAAGATGCTAGCTTAATGTCCTTAATGGAGACTGTGACTACTGCATCGATCTGCATCCATCCATCCATCCATCCATCCATCCATCCATCCATCCATCCATCCATCCATCCATCCATCCATCCATCCATCCTTGAAATTCATACAACAGTTTTTCAAAGCAGAAAGAAAAATGACTCCATATACCGTGGTGTTCCCTCAGTCATCCCCCTTAATTAATGACCAGATTATTCCAATTAGGGCTCATTTAGAGGATTTATGGCGGTGCCATGCATTATTCATTACAGGTTGCATTTGTCGTGAAAGAATGCGGGAGGTTTCAGCTGTACCACAATAATTTTCATGTTTAATTCATGAAACTCTTCAGCTGCTTGTGTGTGTTTTTTTCCAAGATGCAAGCTGCCTTGCAGAGTTTTCTGCTAAGAGGTTTTGAATGTGTGAGACGCATATTGATCCTGTGATGTTTTTGTGATTGGTGGCAAACGTATGATTAGACCCTTGATTAAATCTGTGAAAGGCAAGCTGGATCGTGGCACAGTGAGATCTGATTACTGGCTGAGAGTGGGCAGCATGCTGACAAACTACTATTGTATATTAAAGGGTTATCTTGAAGGAAATGCATAATGATCGCCACCTTTTATGTAGTTTTCAAACTTAAGTATTTTATGATGAGCAGGAACAAAGGTTTCACCTTTAGGGCCAAAACTTGTAAATCATGTGTCAAATCAAGGCCTGCGGGTCAAATGTGGCCCAACATTATATTTTGTGTTGCCTGCGACAGCTTCCGAGATACAGCGAGGAAAATAAGTATTGAACACGTCACCATTTTTCTCAGTAAATATATTACTAGAGGTGCTAATGACATGAAATTTTCACCAGATGTCGGTAACAACCCAAGTGATCCATACATACAAAGAAATCAAACCATAAATGTCCAGAAATGAAGTTATTTGTAATAATGTGGAATGGCACAGGGAAAAAGTATTGAACACACTTACTGAAATTTATCTAATACTTTGTACAAAAGCCTTTGTTGTCAATGACAGCTTCAAGACGCCTCCTGTATGGAGAAACTAGTGGCATGCATTGCTCAGGTGTGATTTTGGCCCATTCTTCCACACAAACAGTCTTCAAATCTTGAAGGTTTCGTGGACCTCTTCTATGAACTCTGATCTTTAGTTCTTTCCATAGATTTTCTGTTGGATTCAGGTCAGGTGATTGGCTGGGCCATTCCAGCAGCTTTAGTTTCTTTCTCTGAAACCAACTGAGAGTTTCCTTGGCTTTGTGTTTGGGCTCATTGTCTTGCTGAAATGTCCAGCCACGTTTCATCTTCATCATCCTGGTAGATGGAAGCAGATTTTTATCAAGAATGTCTCTGTACATTTTTCCATTCATCCTTCCTTCAATTATTTGAAGTTTGCCAGTACCATGTGCTGAAAAACAGCCCCACACCATGATGTTCCCACCTCCAAACTTCACTGTTGGTATGGTGTTTTTGGGCTGATGTGCAGTGCCATTTGACCTCCAAACATGATGTGTATTCTGGCATCCAAACAGTTCATTGTTGGTCTCATCTGACCAGACTATATTCTCCCAGTATTACACAGGCTTGTTTAAATGTTGTGCAGCAAACTTTAAAGGAGCTTCAACATGCTGTTTCTTCAGCAGTGAAGTCTTGCGTGGTGAGCGTGCATACAGGCCATGGTGGTTCAGTGCATTACTTATTGTTTTCTTTGAAACAATCGTACCTGCTAATTCCAGGTCTTTCTGAAGCTCTCCACAAGTGGTCCTTGGCTCTTGGACAACTCTTCTGATAATTCTTTTCACTCCTCTGTCAGAAATCTTGTGAGGAGCACCTGGTCGTGGTTGGTTTATGGTGAAATGATGTTCTTTCCACTTCTGAATTATGGCCCCAGCAGTGCTCACTGGAACCTTCAGAAGTTTAGACATTCTTCTGTAACCGATGCCATCATTATGCTTTGCAACAATAAGGTTGTGAAGGTCTTGAGAGAGCTCTTTACTTTTACCCATCATCAGATGGTTCTTGTGTGATACCTGGCCATCGTTTGGGACTGAACCAGTTGATATTAACTTGCACTGACAAGGGGCAGGCTTGCTTTCTAATTACTGAGAGAGTTCAGCTGGTGTCTTGGCTTTCCATGCCTTTTTACACCTCCTTTTCTTCATGTGTTCAATACTTTTTCCCTGTGCCATTCCACATTATTACAAATAACTTCATTTCTGGACATTTATGGTTTGATTTCTTTGTATGTATGGATCACTTGGGTTGTTACCGACATCTGGTGAAAATTTCATGTCATTAGCACCTCTAGTAATATATTTACTGAGAAAAATGTTGACGTGCTCAATACTTACTTTACCTGCTCTATATAACCGTTTATTCTTTTTCTAAGGTCACGGGGGTCAGTGGTGCCCATAGGCCAGGGTACACCCTGGGCAGGTCGCAAGTCCATCACAAGGACACACAGAGACAATCGAGACAGACAACCATTCACTCTCTCACTCACACCTAGGGACAATTTAGAGTTTTCAATTAACCTAACAGAAATGTTTTTGGTCTGTGGGAGGAAGCCGGACTACCCGGAGAGAATCCACGCATGCACYGAGAGGACATGCAAACTCTTCCCAGAAAGGTCTCTGGGCCAGGATTTGATCCAGCGACCTTCTTGCTGAGAGGCATCAGCTCTACCCACTGAGTCACCGTGCCCATTCAATGTTTACATTTTCAAAATTTACAAGTCTGTTGGTCAGAACAAGAAGCTTATTTGTGTTGAGCTCTGAAGAACAGGATCTTCTTCAATGATTAAGCTCCTCTATAAACTCATTGGCTGGGCTACTTTTCTTCTTGTTTAAAAGTTAATAGGTGCCAAAACAGGACATTTTGTTAGTGCTGTTTGGTCAGCGGCACAGTGACCATGAAAAATACAAAGCGCTGCACCATGAGGGGTATCAGACCAGACGATGCATCATGAAGGCCGGGCTTTAACTGTCAATCTTCTGTCTTCCTTGTTTCTCCTCATTACAGCCATCATGTCCTCCTCACACATCTGTTATAATACAGCAGTCATAGGCAGGTTCTGTAGCGGTCACTGCCTCAGTTCACCTGAGGAAAATGTCATTTTGAATCTTTTCAAAACATTATTTTTGCCTGAAAAATGTAATCGCAACAATGAAAAAAAGAGCAAAGATGGAGGCTTTCAGACTGCAAACTGAGTGTTTTACATGGCGGAGACAGTCTGTTTGACAAATCCTTTGATCAAAATAAAACCACAATCAGTCTTTGGTGCTGCGAGTACATTAGTGTACAGAAAGCTTCCCTAACATGAAAATAAACCTAATTTCCCCAGTTTATTAAATCCTGTTCTTTATTTGATTATTTTACAAAGTTTGATTCAAGCAGGCAGCAATGTTACAACTGAAGGCAGAGGGATTTGGAAGTTAATGCAAAACCCAGGTTTCAGATTGGTCAAACAACCACAGACTCCTGCTAATGCAGTCAGAGCCYAGGCAGCTCAGCAACACCCAGAGCGTCCTGAAACCCTGCCAAGTATGACATCATCACTTGCAACATTATATTTCCTGTCTGGAAACTTTCATCAGTATGTTGAGGGAGTAATGGATGGAAATAATGTAAAACAATATTCAGAAAGCGTGGAAACTCATTTAACAATATATTAACAGCTCAGTGTGCCCAAACCATGTGTTGGCCTCGCTCTTCACAAATGAATTTTAGGATGTGCCGTGGAAGTTTATTCTGGCTCTGCCGCGAGAGAACAAAAGCAAACAATCCAAGGCAAGACAAGATGGTTTTTCTCTTTCAGTCCCGCTGTTTGGTGAGGGCTCATACATCAAAAAGGGTAGGGAAGGATTGTGGTTTGGCTTAGAATGCACCCATTTCACAGAAGTTGGTCTGCATCTTCTAAAAATACTTCAGTGTATGCTCTGCGGTACCGTCAGTCTAAAAGGGCCATGACGAAGCATTAAAATCGTTTAAATTTGTGTCTTTTTCTAGGAACCTTGACAATAACATGAAGAAGATGTGCTTTTTCTTACAATTTGAAACTTGACAGAAAGAAACAAGTTTAGGTAGTGTATTAACTGCACATAAAACATGAAGTCTGTGATTTGAGGTGCTATTCTTGCATCAAACCTAAATACCATTCTGGCACTTTAGTCCAAATCATATAAGATGCTGACTCGGGATTACAGGCAGAACTTACAAAAACGACCTCATTTGGGGAAGCAATGTTCAGCTATTTTTGTTGCGGCTCCTCAGGACAAACAGAGTCAACCTTGTGGTCTGAAAGCTAAATAGTGAGTCTCGCTTCATTCTTTCAAGGAGTACTGACTTACTCACTAAAAACATTCATCTGTTTTGCATTACTGACAGTAATACAAGCTCAAGTGGATGTACACCTTCAATAAGCAATGTAAAATACAATACAAAACAAAAATATAAAAAAACAGGTGATAAGAGTCACGTCAGGAAACAAAAAAACAAAAACATTTTTTTTTCACATTTTCAACAAAAAGTCAAACTAGGGTATTTCTTTTTTCATGTTTTTAAAAGCATTAACACAGCTTGGCTCCTGTTTTATGCTTTTATGTGTCTTAATGGGGGACCATGAGTGACCCACAGGGCCAGCCTCTCAACCGTAGTATAGGCAGTAGAAGCAAATGCTGTGGGCACCGACAGCTAGGGGGTGTCACAAATGAGGGATTAAAAAAAGACAACTTTTTATCAAAGTCTGGTTGGTTTAGTAATTACTGGTTACTCAGGTTTATGAAGGTAACTTGTTCTGTGGGTTTCTCAGCTGCTTTGTTACAACATGAAGTGTTATATGGTACAGAAGCTATTTCAGGATAAAAATATCATGATTACACTAACTACTGGTGCTCAGTGTGATAAACAGAAAACAAAYTAAGGATAATGGAAGTTTCACATATGATCTCAGATAAAGTTCAGGTTAAAGTCTGGTTTTCAGTGTTCTACCTTCATAAAATACTGTTTTCGTCTTGTTTTATTAATCCCAAGCATTTAGTAAAATGCTTTTCAAATTTTGAGTAGATCTTTTAACAAAAATTTCTGGGGGACCCTGCTAATTGAACCTTCACACTCTGCTCTTACTGGTGAAATGTGCAATTAATGAAGACTGATCACCAGGCTGGTCCAATTTAACCATGAAAACTCCCACACTAAATGAAAGGTGTTTCAGTTTCATTGTCCAACCCCTGTATATATATTTATCCAGACATTCTATCATGTTCAGCTTAAAACCTGTTTGTCTCAAATGTTCAGAAAGGCTGGTGTTTATTAAAGTTTGCAAAGTGTTACTGCAAAATTTGTACCACCTAAAATATGTACTGCAAGCAGCCAAGCCCACTATTTAATACTTTGTATTAAATCTGTAAGCACGTACTGGCTTGCAAACGTACAAATATTGAATACATCGCAGCTATTAACCCATGTTTTAGCAAACAAGAGATTAAATTTGAGATTTAATCTAGTTGGAACAAATTTTAGTAGACTCAAAGTGTGGAAAGAACTCACTCACATCCAAATGTCAGAGTTGCACCAGAAAGTTGACGACATTTACAGCTTCTTGGTGATGTCTTAGGTGCGGATTTGGAATGCGGCGGGCTCCCTGCTGTGGGGCGTGAAGTGCAATGGGACACGGAAGGTCGTGAGCGTGCACAGAACTCGTGCAGTTGTGATGTTTTCATGTTCCAAGTGGAGCATGGAGACGGCGTATCCACGACGTGGGGCCTGCATGCACCGGTGTGGCTTGATTGTCAAGACTTTGAAGCAGGACGGTCCACGCAGGCCTCATACACAGACTGTGACCATGACTGTGATGAGGTCAAACAAACAATTCAGCACAGACGAGCTAGCGTGGCCTTTCACATCCTGACGCGGCCCAACAGCGCTGTGCCAGAACTGTGAGTGTACATGGTGGTGCTGCRGACATAAAAAAGGGTGGTGAGGGCACAGGAGAGGGTCTCTGGCGGGGCTGAAAARAGCAGGAAAAACCCATTTTGTGATCACTAAGAGCATAGCAGCATTCTGATTCCCCTTTCAAAATCCAGCGACATTCTAATAAATTGTGTTTGTTGAAAGCAAAGCAGCTTCATCATAAAGACAATAAAGTTTACATGATTATAAACATATAAAAAATAAAGTAGCAGAGTGAGATAATGATTTATTTAAACTTTTTAGTATTCTGCCGACGGTTCTAAGCTCGTTATCAACTGGTCAAACAGGTTCTTGTCAGTTCTACAAACCAAAGACAGCAGAAAAAGCATCGTTCTTACAGATTAGTTGTGACCTTTTCTTTGCATGATTGCATTTTTGTGGAACATATTCACTAACAATATGCTCGGGTTTCATAAAAGAATAAAAATACTAAAATAATTTTCTCGTTTGAGTCATTTGTAAAAAATAAAATAAATCTGATTAGAATGGTCAGAATGCAAGTAAACAAACTTCTAAAGAATTTCTCTGATACTTCAGAGGATGAGTCACAGTTCTTGTTCTGTCTGGGTCTTTGTCAGAGCCCAGATTGTTGCTGAATGACTTCAATTTTTTGGAGAGATAATTATAGCATGATATAATAACAATCATTGAGGCAAAAAAATAACACTGTTGGCATTCTCTTTTATTAATAAAGTTTCACGTCTTTATCTTGCATTTGTGAGTAAAAACAAAAATTGATGGAAGACTTCAGTCCTGGCAAATCATTGTTCTGTGTTGGGAGAAAAGCATTCTTCTTTAAAAAGCATGATGATAAATTCAGGCTTTTTGTTATAATTAGGCAGCGTGTCTGAAAGACTTCAAGTGTTTCAGATTTTTTATTTTTTTATTATTAATATTTTAGAGTTGAGTCCCGCATGGGTAGATTTGTTATCTTTTATTCTTTTTCCACCAAAACAACATCTAATTTTCATGAAATTTAGGAAAATATTGGCAACAAATTGAATAGATATTACAAAAGCAACCGGTGCATACAAAAAAAAAAAAAAAAAAACAATAATAGCTTGGTCCTCATTAAAGGTTGTCATAAAATCTTAACGTGAATTAGCGTGTTCATTATTTTCCCCAGAGATTTTCCTCTTCCTTATAGATGAAAGTAATCACGTGTCCACGTTTGTGACTGCTCCTTGCACTCCGCTGGCTCTTATATTTTGTTATGTTGCATTGATTTATGCTGATGATGACTTATAGCTCAAACTAGTTTGTCCTGTCCACCATGAATCAATTGACCCAACACAAGTGAGCGAGCTCTGGTATTGTGTAGGATTTATTCATATCAATAAATAACGGAGACAGCAACTCATTTGTGTGATAAGTCGATYCAATTTCTGGGCCACGGTTCACTTGACCTTTGCCTTCTTAATAAAATAATATTGCTGAGTGACCGTCTGTACTATTGTTGTGCAGAATGTCAGTGCGTGGCAGAAGCAGCCTACGTCCTCGTATCGGCACTTTAAAAGATTAAAGAATATCACGGTTTTGCAGGCTTTCAAGGAAAAGTGACATTTTTAATAAAAGCTAATTTCCTTTGTTAGCAGACACAATGGTTGAACTCCAATGGTTATTGCTAATATTTTAGGCTAACATTTGGCACAACGACTAGCACTACTACACCAAATTTTAGCCCAACATTTGTACAATTGACTTAAATGTAGCCATGTTTGACTTTTGTAAGGTCAGAAAAACTGGTACCACAAACATGAAACAGAAAAAAATCCTCCTCYTCCAATTTGACCTTTTAGTGGTGAGTGATAATAAAGATGCACATATGTTGGGCTTTGACTCCTTGTTTATCTCACTGGAAGAATGTCTTTTCACCATGTTTGACCTCTCTGCTCAGTGTTTATTGTTACAGCTAAATGTCCTCTCTCAGCAACCGTAAGAGTCGCTCGCAATATTACCACCAGCCCCGAGGTTTCAGCTGAACGATGTGGCAAATGAAAGGGATTATTTGTTTTGCACCGGTGTGGAATATTATCCAGTTTATGTTAAAAGCCATCGCTTATTGATGATCAGAATGTTTCCCACYGTACGACTTCTTCTGTCTTCTGTTCTCAGGGCAAAAAAATAAATAAAAATATATATAAGGAAAACTAATTTCTCCCTCCTGATTGTGCATTTTTGTATTTTTAGCCATAGGTTCTCACTGATTTCTCCTATTCCTGCATCTTGCTTCTCAGCGTGTATTGATTTGTTTTAAACACAATCCTGATGCCGTTTTATTACCCGGTCCTCATAAATCATACATTATCATCTTCTCCCTGTGAGTCCACTATATTTGGCCACATGTGTTGAGATACTTTGCACATCTCATTTGTAGTAAATGTTACAGTGGGSTGGAACACACCTGATAGAAATCAAAGCAGCACTAATTAATCATTTGTGGCTCTTCACTCTCTTGGTTTTACAGTCCCATCCTTAATTCAATTTCTCAACATAATTCAGCTTTTTATTAGGCGGCGCATAAAAAGCATTCGTTGTTAATAAAAAGAGTGGCCTTATGAAATGAAACTTCTGAATCACAGTCCTGCTTCTTCACCTTGTGGATGACAAAGCATCACAGCACTCAAAGCAGCGGTAGGTACCATTTCTTAGTATTACTGCTTGTTATTTTCCATGTTCGCAGTCTCATAGCCACCAAAACCACAGGGCAAAAAGTAATTAACACTACTTTTGAAATAAAAAAAAAGAAATGTGAAATTCCCAGAATTTTAAATATAGTTAGAACCTGAGTGCTGTGCAGTAAAACTAACAGCAGAAGGTTTAAAAAATAATATTTTTTAACAGTGCAATGCAAAGCTAATGTAAAACTTGACAGTGTTGTCACAGAAATTACAAAAAAATTGTTTAGCTATTTAGGAAATGCATTTAATTTTCTTAATTGTACATTTTCCTGAAACTTTAAAGAGCCTGTGACATTTTCTTTAGCAAATATGAACGCATGTTTGGACAGATAACACTGATAACATATTGACAAAAAAGATGAAGAGTTGTTGACATTTGAAGCAACAGGAAGTGATGTCAAAGGGGAATGTCTGAACATGATCAGAGCTGTGCTATAACAGCTAATGACAGACTGCAGAGAAGAATCCAGTGTTTCTTTAGATTAGATTGAGTCATTATCAGAGACATGAAGAAGTCAGAGTTCAAATAATAAATATGACCTAAGCTTACAGTTAAAACAATACATCAGAAGTCAAACAAATATGAAAATAACATCATTATTGTTACATTGTGTATTTAACGTTTCCTTCATAATAAGCATATTTGCTGTCTGTATTACCAAATTAATTCAAACTATCCAGTGAAAACCATTGAGCCAAATGTCTGTCGTGGACACATCTCTGACATCATAACAAGAAGATCAGCGTGGATTATCATCTCAGTAGTTTAGGTCTGTGGATTAATGCAGTTTAGGCCACACATTGTGAACCTACCATCTGCATTCCTCAACAGAAATCAAACTTAATCCATCCAGTTTTGGGAGTCTGCTCCTGCTGCAGCCTCTGGTTTTAGTTTTTTGGCTGAGAGGAGATGAACTCGACATGGTCTTCTGCTGCTGAACGTGCTGTGCATTTTGAGAAGTGTTGTTGTATTTTCATTTATTTATTTCTTTTTTGCACGACAGAGTAAAGACTGTTTTTTTTTCAGAGTTACAATTGTCTTTCTGTCAAGTCGAATCAGTCTGGCCGTTCTTCTCTGACCTCTCCTATTAACCTGATGCTTCCATCCTCAGAAATAGGTTTGCCACAAAAGTCACATTTTTTAATCAAAGTTAACAAGACAACATTTTCCTCACTCTGAAATTTGAAGCTCCTAACAGGAATCTGTAAGATTTTATGTACTGTCATATGATTGGCTGATTGATTAGCAGGTAGGAACATTATACAGTGTTTTATTATGTAGATGAAAATCATGGCACAGATCATGCCTCATAAGTTTTAGGAGAAGGCTGACAGCTMGTAACTTCGCAAAAATGAACTTCTAAAATATTTTTGGATTATATTTACGATACGAGAAGATAAAACTTTATTGATCCCACCGTGGGGAAATTTGCACATTGCCGCAGCTCAATACATGAGAGGGTGAGAAGAATAAAGAAGGATAAATAAAAGAAAAGAAAACAAAAAATTTCTAACAGTTCATTCAAGTAATACACTAAGACATCCTATTTTGACAAAATGCAATTTTTGCAAATGTTTTAATCAAAACACAATTTCTCCACATTTACTTTAAATGGTCTYATAATTAAAGTGTTAAATGTCCCTTTTGGACATGGACATGGAGCATTTTCCTGTTTTTGGGGTATAACATGAAAACAAGTGACCAAAAAGTACCCTGAAACAAACAAACAAACAAAAAAACAAACAAAAAACAAACAAACAAACAAAAAACAAACAAACAAGCTATATTTTGTATATCCACATAAAATGTAAAATGGAATCTAGCCATGGAGAGGTAAACTACTGGTACTTAAAAAATATGCAAGGGTCATGTTACTAATTCTAATTTTACTCTGTAGTTTTATAT
>NW_013952415.1:754972-758304 GCF_001266775.1 Austrofundulus limnaeus | reverse complement strand
CTAGACTGTGTGTGTGTGTGTGTGTGTGTGTGTGTGTGTGTGTGTGTGTGTGTGTGTGTGTGTTTGCATGACTGTGAACGATCGTGTAATAAAACAGCGTGCCAGCAAGCATTTTACACAGCTTAGTCATAGGGAAATATGATTGTGAAGTGTTTGTGAATGGTATTGACATGTTTAAATCACTCGGTTGAGGAGAGTAGGCAGCAGAGATTTGCTCCAAGCCCACCCCCAGCTGTGAATAATCACCACAACAACAATACAGAAGTAATCTTGAATAATAAAGACTAGATTAGAATTCCAGTCACAACTGGTGCAAACAAAGGTTGAAAAGTTAAGGAACTTCCAGCTTGTTGTTACACAGCTGGTGAAAACAGGAGCTGAAGATTCAAAATACTGGCTGTGTTAATAAAATTCATTCAGTGGGGGTCTGAATTCCTCCTTGTTGTAACTCCACAAGCCCCTCTCTCACCTCTTTTCTGAGCTGTGTCTCAGATCAACTCGTTTTGAGGCTGTCTCTTTAAATCCAAATGAGGGGATTTAATTAATTAAACGCTGACAACAAGGGATGACTTGTCCTAACGTGTTGGAGCCTGAGTCTGACCCAAAGCCAGAGGAGAATGAAGACAACCAAACCTGTAATTGTTAAGTCCGGGCCTTATTTAACAATTCTGTTGCAAATACTAGGACGTACTTTTTCAGAAAWCAATCGAAAATAGAGAAAACTGAACAGGATGAAAAATATGACCCAAACAGAATATATTTATGCAGCACTTGAAGAGACAAAATTCAACTTTTCTGCACTCCTAGAGACTCCCAGTACACAACACAATGTATTTAGACCTGCAGTGATTAGACAATGTTAAACATGGGTCTGGCCGACTTCAGTATGCTTGTGAGCAGAAAACAAGCCAAAAATGGACGCCATGCTGCAGAAAATAATCAACCAATTACTAGCTGATTTAAGTGTATCAGAATGAGCTAAAAGGTTTCTCATGTGATCGTGGCAGTGATTATTATGGTGAAATATGGTATTCTGTTGAGACACTAGTTGAAAACCCCCTTTTTTTTGTTCTACACAATACAATGCTCCAACATTATTAGAGGATGGTTTGGTTTGCTTTTCTTTGTTTCACTTTTTGCTGAACACGGTGGGCAATTTAACAGCAGGATGTACAGTATAAGTGCTGAATAAAAACAATCATGAGGATAACAGATGCAACCAAGCTGTAAAGACAGAGGGGATTGTGCRATGAAATGATTCTTTCTTTGCTATTGTTTGCAATATATATATATATATATATATATATATATATATATAACATAACATAACGTGGCAACCTTATTAAGCACAGAGATGATTATATTTGCTTATAAAACAACAATGAATTAAACTAAAAATAGAATATAATGAGAAATAATTAGTTATTTTTCTGAGTTGGTAATTATAGTGTTGAGCAAATAGCGTGGGACTCTTCACATGAGAGCAGACACAGTTTGGATCCTGTTAGTTTCTGTTGCCTCAGGTTGGTTTAAAATTCACTGCGACTATGTTGACTAGGCAGCTCTTTTCAGCTCTTTGCAATCAGACTTTGTGCTCAAGGCTGCTGTCTGCAGCGCAGAAGAAAACAAAAAAATAATATATAGAACCTGCTGGAGTGTGTTTCAGGGTTTCGGTTGTTTGGCGTGCAACCTTCTCAATAAAAGCCTTCAGAAATGTTCCCCCCTGCAGACAGGATTGATTTGCAGTAATAGATAAGCTTGAATGCCGTTACCATGCTAATTCTTCAGAACAGCTTGCCTGGGATGATGACACAGTAGTAAATTCAGTCACAACAACCAGATGGGTCTGGTTTAAAACCTGCTGGGGCCACTTTGTGTGAAGTTGGCATGCCTCTTCCACACATGCCTGACTTTTCACTGAATGCACTGGCTCCTCACAAAAGTCCAAACACATTCATTTAGGAGATTTTAAATCCTCTTTGGGTGGGAGTTTGAGCATGATGGGTCTTTTCCACTAGTTGCCCAAGTCAACTGGGACAGGCTCCAGCCCTCTGCAGTCCTCAACAGGATAAAGTACTTTTAAATGGTTGGTGTTTTTGTTCAGCGCCAATAAAACATAGTTCATAATTTAAATTGAACTTATTGTTTTGTTGTTTTACCATTTTCCCCCAAGAAAACACTCGTCTTATCTCTGATTGACTTTTCTTAAAAATGCACCTTGCTCTGCAGGGTATCATTATAATGCAATCAATATTTTGATAGATATCTTGCAATTTAACCAGAGTTACGTCACAAATGGACTGGTGTCCCCATGTTTACTAGAGCTGAAACTCATTTAATATTGATTCATCTTAAGGAGCCCCAGTTTCTGAAAACTACCAAGTATGAAGTTGCTGAGTAAAACATGAAATTTGTGTGCTTGTGGTGCAGAGACGGCAGCTGTCACGTGGTTAGCCATGCAGCAACATCTAACATGGGCGAGGAGGGCGTTTTCTGCTGTTTGCTGCTGTTGGGAAACTGCTGATTGAGATGCACAATTTATGCAGGCTAGCCAGGAGGATGTTCATATCTCACACTAACAGCCCCTCAAGGAGGTTGCTCAACACCAAACACAAATCACGGGCTGCTGTCAATTAACCAGAGTGCCTTCACTTAACGAGAGAGCACACGTGGCACGAGACGCTCCGAGAGTATGAACGCAATTTAGTAAATGCTCATTTAGCAAATGCATTCTGCTCCAAATAAATGCAAAAGTCCAGAAAAGYGTCATTTCCTGATTGGAAAAAAGTGCTAAATCAAAACACAAGGGTTTCCCAAATTGAGCTGTTTGTCAATGAAATGGTTTCTATAACAGAGGAAAACTTTAAAGCTATTTTTTGTTTGTTTTATTGTAGGAATGACACTATTAATCTTAACTTTTATATTTGTACAGATGCTAGGACATGTGGACATGACCCTTTCTGCATCCTTGTCTTTGTTGCTGTACAAATTTGAAGGAACTGATTTTACTTACAGTAGCTTTGAAAAACTTGAAATGTAGGAACACTGTACTCTAAAAGAACTGTTTGAATTGAACAGTATACATACAGCGAGTAAAATAAGTATTGAACACATCACCATTTTTCTCAGTAAATATATTACTAGAGGTGCTAATGACATGAAATTTTCACCAGATGTCGGTAACAACCCAAGTGATCCATACATACAAAGAAATCAAACCATAAATGTCCAGAAATGAAGTTTTTTGCAATAATGTGGAATGGCACAGGGAAAAAGTATTGAACACACAATTCCAGGTCTTTCTGAAGCTCTCCACAAGTGGTCCTTGGCTC
>NW_013952415.1:747493-753968 GCF_001266775.1 Austrofundulus limnaeus | reverse complement strand
GAGCCAAGGACCACTTGTGGAGAGCTTCAGAAAGACCTGGAATTGTGTGTTCAATACTTTTTCCCTGTGCCATTCCACATTATTGCAAAAAACTTCATTTCTGGACATTTATGGTTTGATTTCTTTGTATGTATGGATCACTTGGAATGTTACCGACATCTGGTGAAAATTTCATGTCATTAGCACCTCTAGTAATATATTTACTGAGAAAAATGTTGACGTGTTCAATACTTACTTTACCTGCTGTATGTGCTAAAATGTTTGAGTCATCATAAATGACTTGTTGCACATATCTAACAAGTATTTTCAGCACTAGGCCCACCAATGAGCAAACCCTGACACCTCTGAACCCCCACTCAAAACAATAAATCCGTTGTGGTGAGTTTTGGGKGCTTTGCATTCGTTTGGGGGTCGAGTTTTAGTAAAAATCACATTCAGAAACTCGAGGCTTGTTGTAAAATGTTTTACGAATAAATAAAACCAAAATTAAGTTTTTGAAGAAAATAAACACAATAAACTTCAGCACTGATTCTGCCTGTGACCATGGGAAGTATCAAGGTTTCAACCGTTTTGCTTCAGTGAGGCCACAAATGAATCGCCACCACTGACGAAACAATCAATTCTGAGTTATTCCATTTGACTCTGAACAAAAATGTCAGCACCCCTGTTCTTAAATTGAATCTCCAGAGAAAACAAGTCAAGCGGCAAAAAAAAAAAAAAAAAAAAAAAAACTATGCGCAAAATTGTTTTACCAAACAATGGTTTTAAAAAAACAAATATATTTGACTGTGATTTATCAGCAATGTGGTAAAATAAGCAATTTATGTAAGAAAACCCAGAAACATTCCGAAAAGATGCCCTGTACTWCATCATTCTCATTCCTGACTTGTGATTTATTGATGCAGTGGTAAAATGTTCTGACATAAGTTTTTTAATGGACTTGGTGACCATTTAATAATAAAATAATAATAAATAACACTAAACACAATAAAAAACACTTTCAGGGGTCCTTGTAGTGTCAGTATGTCAGACTTGTTGGGGATTTCAGTAGATTTTCTGGAACAAACATTTCTCCAAGTTGAGCTCCATGATCAACGGTTGAAGAAAAAGAACAAGTTACGCCTTTTGCTGCACTGTTTGAGGCACAAAAAATATATAACAAATGCTAAAAAAAAAATGCTAAAAAAAATAAGAAATTGTTTGACAGACATATTCAAAACTCTGAACCAAAGACTAATGTCTTAATTTAGATGTCAGATTTTAGACTTTGCTGTTCATTCCACAGACCTGGGATGGGAAATTAACAATTTTTTGACACTACCCGATGCACTACCACATAGCACTGCACACAATGTAGTAAAACCTCCATGTCTATATATGTTTATTAAACCAGCATACAGTGCAATATCATGCTGTATTTCGTGCTCAAATACATGTGTAAAAGTTGCACTGAAGGAAATTTGGGATAATAAATGGAAGTCTGAATAATATACTGTAGCAGAACATTTGTTGAATCTCTCATACAAGCCTTATTCTCGTCTCTGACCCCAATCAGCTCCAGCAGCACACAGTCAGCAGGCCTCAGAGTAGCATTGGTGCCTTATCTGAAGCTAAACAAATAAACTCTCAGGAGCAGCTTCTGTCCCAGGCTGGATCTAAAAAGAGACTGCTCAGAAACTAACAAAAACCTGCAGCAATAATGATGATTCAACCTTTTAACATACTGTAGGTCTCAWCCCGGTTASACCCCTGAAGGTGTTACCTTTTATGTCAAATGTGGAAAGTAACCAATAAGACACACCGACTCTCATTCTGTTTTAAACAGTATGGCTGCAATGATCAAAGTATAAAAATGCAATACCAAATCTAAAATTTGGTCAATCAGTAACAAAATTTCCTTCAGTTAAAAACATTTGAAGATTAGTGAGATGCCTTGAGTGCAGACTCCTGATTGGTTCTGGTTCTGGTAAAAAAAACGTTGCTGTTGTTTAAGTACTTGCAACTTTGGTAAACTCATATTTAGCTTTGTGCAACATGCTGCAGTGGCGTCTTATTCTAAAACCCTTCATGGCAAACTGTGTCTCCCAGCAGACTAAACACACAGGTTTGCTTTGAAATCCAGTGACCAGTCTACCTTATCTGAAAAAAAAAAATTAAATTAAAAAAAATAGTTGATACTGTAGTTGTTTTATGTGTGTGGCTGAGACTCCCTCCGGCCCGTAGGCCGCCATTTGCCCATCCCGTCTACAGACCACCCTCTATTTTAGATATTTTAGAGAGAAACACGTGAACATTATATTGGGTCGAGAAACACAAAGATATAGAAACATCCCACACAGACCSACTACAAAGATTTTGAATTAGGTCTTTATTTCTTTCAGCCTGGGTACTGGAGAAACTTACAAGATGACGAGAGAACGCACCAAACCGTCACATTTKTTATTCAGAAAAGCACGTGTGAGCAGCTGTTTCCAGTCTCATTAGACTGAGATCGTGGTGAGATTGATGATACAGTGACTGATGGGATTTAACCCTTACATGCCTCCTGTGAGGATCAAGGTAGTCTGGCAGGATACAATGAAAATGAAGCTTTTCTTGATTTCAAACAGAAAGGTGCACAGCCAGGAATTATATATGTAGATCAAATAATCTGGTGCTCCTCCTTTTTATAGACATGTTGGAAATATGACAATTATAGCATGTTGACTATTTGAAAGGATGTGCAAAAATAAGCACACGGAAGTATTCTGGAAAGCATCTAAGTGATGTGAGGTTCACTGCTCAGTTCGCTTTTGCATCTTCTCCTGATGGAAGCATAAGCAGATGAAGAGACGGGAAAACCTCGCTCCCCCTGACTAGTCAATCCCATAATACCCCACCCTGCCACTCAGATCTTGTTCCTAATTAAGGAAATGCTACGACAGGTTTACAGTTCACCCACAGGACACATAAATAAGATTTTTTTAGGTGTGTGTGTAATTGCTCATCTTTGTGCATGGTGGCTTATGTGTGCGATGTGAGTGTTGTTCATGTGCTTTTACAATGTTTTCTTTTGAAGTGCCCCATCCTCGTGCACAAGGTATTGTACTTCACTGTGTCCCTTTATTCTCCGTTGCACGAACTCATTCTGCTCAGCTGCAGGAGGGCCGAATCCATTAAGAAGATTAATTTGGAAGAGTGGATGAAGATGGAACGACAGCAATGGAATATGCAGTAGAGTACTACAGTGTAGAAGTATGTGATAAAAAAAATAAAACAATGGGAAGGAGAGTGGATAAGAGAATGTAAAAAAAAGAAGAAAACTGATGATGAGACATACGTTGAAACCTTAGCAGCACATAATGGTGCTTTGAATGCAGCTCTGAGCCTGAATTAGAAACCTGCCACCTCTCATTTCAGAGTTTTAAAGGAGACCAATTATGGGTCCTASAAATTTTRATGGTATGTCTGTGGGCTATCCAGACCATGTTCATTCAATTTAATGCACAAAATAATTCTCAGATAATGAAACTCCCCATTTTCTAGTTCTGCCTGCTCTGACTTCCGCTCAGAACGAGCTGTTTATGTTACTGAGCTCTGTTGGTAACGCCCTCCAAAAATCTGTTGACATTAACTCCTCCCTCCAAAGCCAGCGTTTACGTTAGCATGGCTAATAATTGCAGAAGCTTTGTCGTACAACCATATGAGACCCAGAGGCAGAGTCGTGGTCGCAGCTTCTTTTTTTTTGATATGTCCAAATACGTCTTTTTAAGGTTTTAAGTTTCAAAATAACCTGGCTCTTATCACGGTTAAAWCCACGCTGTATACATTTAGCCAGTTTCTGTGTTGATAAAGTCTATTTATTTCTTCCTCTGCAGCAAGGAGCTCGCAGGTCTCAAAAGAAAAAAAAACTGTTTAAATCTGAAAGGAGTCTGGTTATGGTGGTTTGACTTTTTAGCCATATCCTGCTTTTAAATATATCTTTCACATTTAAATCATTCAACTGGGGTCTATAMAGCACAACTGTGTTTGCTGCYTGACTGGTTTCACCTGTTCCCCCATGTTTGTGTTGTATGTCTTCTTGAATGGGTGTTTAACTGCCCCCTCCCCCCTTCCCTGAATATACAGCACCTTGTGAATTTGTTTCTGTGAAAGGCGCCATATAAATAAAACTTTACTTTACTTATATAAAGTGGAACTGCCACGCTTCGATCTGACATCCTCCTTATTGCAACTCCACAAGCCCCTCTTTCACCCCTTTTTCAGAGATGTGTCTCAGATCAACTCGTTTAGAGACTGCCTCTTTAAATCCAAACAAGTTGCTTCYRACCCCAACCCCCTCCAGTTTCCAGAATGGTCCARTCTACCTTGATAGAGGGGTGTATGACTATATAGCGGTGCAGAAACATTTTTATTTACAAATTATTTTAATATGTCAACAAAAGGAAACCTGTCCATCCAGCTTCACATGTTGGAGCCAGAGTCGATGAATGAAGATGAAACTGGTTACTTGGGTAAGTCCAGTTCTTATTTTGCAGTACAGTCACAAATATTGTGATGCAATAGTTTAGAAAATATTCTAGAAAATGAAAAAGTTGAAAAGTACAACCATACAAAATACAAAGATATCTTTGCAGRGCCAAGATAAACTAAATCAAACTTTTACCAAGAGACTCCAAGTACACAACAAAYTGTATTTAATGATTAAAAATGTGCATTTTGCATGATTTGTTCTCTCTCGCCTCACCTCACAGGATTAATATACTGTACCATCATAATTTGTAAGTCACCATATTTCAATAGCAAAGTAAACCAAAATYCCATCATACCACCAGAGCCTAGTGGTCTTAAATTAGGTTGACTCCAATAACRCYTCATAGATGTGCATCCAATGATWACTCWGAGTTATGTTACAMTWATACGTAATCACCCAGTTTTCATGGTGGTGTGCAATAATAGCTGTACTGTTTCTACGAATTAGTGTTGTCAACAGGGGATTTAAGGCAGTTTTGCAAAGAAAACTGCAACAAAGAAATGTTTTTAGCAGCGTTTGGGCATTTCTTAGAAATTCTTTGTTTTCTTTGCTCAGGAACCCTGAGCAATTCAACAAGAAACAAACCRCTCCCATTATTATTTCTTGACAAAAATATGTGACTTAAATGTTTTAAAAATCTTTACATCACATCCATTTTACAAATATTTGATACAAAACAGTGCTACAATCAATTGGTAGAAATCTAATATGTTTTTTATATCAACTGACAGAGTGAGAAAACAATGGATGCAGGTGGTGAGATGTGTCATCCAGGGCTGATGTGTCCTTGTGTTTGGTGCGATTGTGTAAAAAAAAGCCTTTTTTTTCCCTTTTTTAAAATTTTTTTGTAGCACAGTCTTTGCATGGTCATGAAGCAGCTGCTGATGATGCATCAAGTTCAACCAAAAATATTAATTTTACTTTAGCACTTTAATTCTTACCAGTATGTCCATCACATTTACTGTAAATCAGCCCTRTCTCAGTCCCAGTTCTTTCAAGCTGCTGCTGTCTGTCAGGAGGCCTTGCGCTAAAAAATTAACACACAAAGAAATGGCAACAATAAAAGTGATACCCCATCCTCTACACCGATAATTAACCCTGATTGAGAGTTGCAAAATGTAGTGATTAAGGTATATCCCTGCAAAGTGGAAAACCTCTTCATAAAATGGTTCCACCAACTGTCACTGATTCTTTTTAATGTTTGATGCTATATCAGTGTACCCTTGCATTCCATTGATTCACTAAGAAAGATTCGGAAACAACCAATGTCCTCCATTCCTCCCCTTAACCACCTTAACAAAAATAAACATCATCATTACATTTATATTGATGGAAGTGGCCGCCTCACAATTTTACATGCGTTAAAACATCCCACTGTTTGATTAAAAGAACAAATCCACAGTGTATTCTTGGGGAAACTGTAGCTCAGAGCAGTTTTTGTTAAGTGCGCCTCAATGATGGCCACTTATGAATAAACGAGTGTTTGTTGCTGGTCCACTTGTGCTGAGTGGAACAACTAAATAGAGTGTCACTGGGAGAGGAGAGAAGATAAGCCCCGGTTGTTTACGAGTGTTCACGTTGGTTTTTGATGTCTCCATTTGCATGTGTGTGTGTGAATATCCTGCACAGAAAAAATAGGATATTTGATGTAACAATAATAGATTATAAATGCATAAACTGGATGTCTGAGAYCAACCTAAAGCCATAAAGCATCTAGAGGGAAGAACAGTAACTTTTCCTGTCCACTCAGACGTCACATTGATTTTCATCCTTCTTCACCAGGATCAGTTTAGACACACTGAAAACGGAGATATTTTATTGCCATCAAGGGCCCAAATCTATAACAAATTTTCATGTTGCAGAGTCATCATTCACTCCTTGGTTTGAGCCACAAACATCTGTCTGTGTGTGTGTGTGTGTGTGTGTGTGTGTGTGTGTGTGTGTGTGTGTGTGTGTGTGTGT
>NW_013952415.1:743609-746208 GCF_001266775.1 Austrofundulus limnaeus | reverse complement strand
TATATATATATATATATGTTGTCATCAAACCCAAATTAAATACAGTAAGCTCCTGCCAAGGCAAACCCAACAGGGCCATTGAGCCTGCCACTCAGAAAGAAGCTTAGACAGGTTGTGACCTTCCTCTTTGTTGAATGTGGTGTGGCTGGTGTGCAATTTGAGAGCAAGCAGGAGGCCACCACTGTGTAATATGTCTGACAATAACAGTAGGTGGAACAGGTAGGAAAAGGGAAATTCTGTTGTAATGAAACTGAATAAATATGGGTGGAATCTTGAAAGTTTTTTTTTTTTCAATTTATTTCATTTTAATCATTTGGAAGAAGAGCAGTGGCATTTTTTTTTAGTTTGATAACAAAAATATAGACAAATTCCTCTTTTTTWAAATTAATCTCAGGCCGTTTTAGCTGAACTGAAAGCATTGATTTATCTGTTTTTATATCACATTTCGACTCAAGTAGTTCTTTAATAGTATACACACATATCAGTGCAAAAGTTTTCTTTTGAGTCAATGAGTTGGCCAAATTTGCTTGTAATATGCTCTATTTAATGGCCTAGAATCATTTCAGGGACAGTGAAATAATTGGAGTGCCACATGACAGAAATGCAGTGTTCTCAATGTATGCCTTTAAAGTTTATCCCAACAAAACTCGTCGACGAGGCAACACAAACTTGAAGTTTCAACCTCAATGACCTGTTGTCACTTTTCAGCTACAATTATTACAAGACCCTCCAATTACCATAGGACTTTCTGCAGTTTTAATGCAGCACGTTTTTTTTTCGGGGGACCCATTGTGTAGTGAGCTCCAGAGGTTAAAGCCTGACAAAATGAATGCAGAGGAGCTTATTTTTTAAGGGAACAATGAGTGCTTTACCCTTCACAGGTTTCCACTATTCTCTGTCACAGTCCAATTGGTCGATGAGTGCTCTTGCAAGCACCATGAAACATCCAGCTGGGACCTCGGGGTGGGGGTGGGGGATGCTCTCCTACACAAACTCTGCAGCCATCCTGCACACTTACAGTACAATGCCCCCTTTTTAACAGAAATAATTAGCCCTTTATCTACTCACTATCTCTTCCTGAGTCAAAATGTGCATATTTAACTTTTTCTTTTATCTGCCTTACTATTTTTTTCTTTAAAAAAGGACACAATTACTTTGAACAGTTATAAAAAAAACCACACATTTAGCACAGAAATTGGACAACAAAGTGGAGCAAACATGAGAAGCAAAGACAAGGATGTGAATGTGATCYTGACGAATGCTTTATGCGTGCGCTGTGGAAACGGTGAAATTAATGGCTCAGTAATACACACTGTGTGTTCAGTGTGTGCAAGGTGCTGAGAGATTTGTAAAGCACCAGAGACTACGTGTTCCCACTGTGTACCTCCACTCAGAAGAATGAAACAATGGAACCGTGCGCTCGGAGCAGGCACAAAAAGATTTCTTCAACTGCAAAAAACTTCAAAACACTTGACAAAAATGTCAGAAAATTGACTTTTTTTTTTTGCAAAGGTAACTGTTCCATTCGTGAAGCAAAAGAACACTTAATTGATTCCTTAAAAGAGAACGTTTTCTTCACACGTTTTGAAGAACTGTTGGGCAACAATAACTACAAGGCTTACAGCACAACTCTAATCATAGTGCTCAGGGTCAACAACTCTAATCACGCAGGACATAGCCCACCAATTAACAATGATCACTCATTACAGATTATTTCATTTGTTCATAAACCTTCAGTAAGTCTTTAATCAATTTCTTTAGGATTAGAGAGCCAGTCTGTGATGTTCTGTGCAATTTCACTGCAGCAAATACATCAAAGGTGACATTTCATTGATTCAAGACTTTCTCACAGTTTCTTTTGGTTCAAATCGAGGTTCTAAACTTAGAGTTGTTGTTTTTTTTAATCCTCAGAATGTCYCAATGGTTGTTTTTGTGACAGATTTCTTTTGTTTTCTGGTTTGAGTTCTTTTGTGTTTCTTTGGTTCACTGCCTTGTTCCCCCTGTTTTCAGTTTTTTGTTTCCCATGTGTTCTTATGGGCCACCAGCCCCTTTTCCCCAAACTTTTCTACACAATCCTCAGTCCAGCCACGCCCACCTCAACTGTTCCTCATTCCAATTAGACTCAGCTGCAGCCACCGCCCTCATTAGACTCAGCTTATTTAATCCCTCTATTTCTCACTACACCAGATGAGCACTATTGGTCTCTGATGGTCCAGTCCTTCKCCCATGTGTCCCTGTGGGTGGACGGACATGTTCACTTGTCTTTAGAACAAGTTTTGTGAGTTTTCAACCACGGCAACCACTTTTTAAGTTTTACTTTCTTGAGCTCCTTTTGCTTTATTTTTGCGCAGCCAAAAGCATGAGACCATGGACCAGTTTTTCTTTTAGTTCTTTTGGTTATATCTTCACCCGTAGTTCATTCAATTGTAAATATGCAGAAAATGTTAGAAAACATCAACACTAAGTTCAATAAAACCTGAACAAAAGCACAAACTAAAAGTAATGTCATTAAAAAATGTATAAACAGGGTTTGCATAACATCATACATTTTTAAAAAAATTTTAATGACACATAATAAATAAATAAATAAATAAATAAA
>NW_013952415.1:736291-743043 GCF_001266775.1 Austrofundulus limnaeus | reverse complement strand
GTTACCGACATCTGGTGAAAATTTCATGTCATTAGCTCCTCTAGTAATATATTTACTGAGAAAAATGGTGACGTGTTCAATACTTATTTTACCCGCTGTAGTAGTGATGATGTTCTGCATTAGACTCTGTATTTAAATTCAAACATGATTCAGTCTTTTTCCCCTTAAAATTTACAAGCCCTCTTTAAAAATTATATCAGACTCAGTCAGAGGCAGTGACAAAATAAATGCAAAAAAAAAAAACAAAAAAAAAAAAGAGTTCTACAGTCAGTGAACTATGTTATCAGAGCTTATTAAAACCAGATAAAAGCCTGGCAATAAAGTTGGTGTTTAAAGGGTAATATGGAGGAGCACAGTTGAAATGAATTTAGACTTTATAACCTCTGTCTAGACTTTACCCCCCTGGCAACAAAAGGGTGCAAACCTTGTATGATAAGTTTGTCCCATTCTGCTTTAGACATCTGGGAGAGTGACAATGTCGAACATTTCACAATCTTTCCACCACCTTAGAGAAAGCATAAAACACGCAGGTGATAACGGAATAAAAGCTCATTTGACTCAACCTTTTCTCCCCGGTGGCAGTGGACAATTACACATTGAAACACTATACTTCTTTGCCTTATCAAAGCCAGCGCAGCTGTAGAAGCAGAAAAAAACCAACAATAATCACATAAAACTGCTTTGACACACATACACGGATTTATCCAGGGAAATTTAGCTTTTGTTTTAACCTGTGTCAAACAAAAATCAATGCACCACACTCACAGATGGACGTAAACAGCCAAACAATTAGGCCTTTTGAGAGCTCATATTTTTGAATTACTAGAGGATTTGTCCTAAACCTTTTAGACAGACTTCATCTGTAAAGCAGGCTTTGATAGTCACCAATTTACTTAAAAAACATCACATTTTGCTGTTGTGCCTGTTTAATTTATTTAACATTGGAGGATAACAGTGAAAGATGAGCTCCATCTGGCAAAGACTTGCAGAGTGTGAAGCAAACCAGAAGGGTTACACACTACAAAATGTGGTCAAACAAAAGACTTTAATAAAACAGACACTCAAGTGGGAGTACAAAAAAATAAGAAAAAACTGAATACAAAATACAATCTGACAAACAAGTTTCTTCAAAGGACAAATGAGGTTATTTAGTTCCAGTTTTGTCCAATTTTAAACAATTCTTCCTCTCTGTGATCAAACAGCAGACATTAAGAGACAATTTACAAATCAAACTGTCCCATTTCTGCTTGAGGTAAAGAGTCAGAGGTAATCTTACTTGTCACTGCTTATAACACAGGACATTAATATTTGATGGGGCAGTGATTACAAAATACAGCTACTTCTTGAAGCATTACTATAACACTGATGGAGATTTTAAAAGCGGCCAAACAAGTCTGACTSAAAACAATCCAGCGACCCGGAAAGGAGAAGCAGTTAAAGAAAATAAATGGAAGGATCTACAAAATACTACACCTGTTGCTCTAAAGGTTTTGCAGCTGAGCTGAATTAAAATCAGTTTTGATGTCTGGATCTTACTGTTTGGGTCTGCAAATGTGCAAATGCTATTTAAAATCCAGAGGTAACAAAAGCATCAAAATTCATAAGTAGAAGTATGGATACCAGCTTTTATTTATTTATTTTTTTCTTAGAAGTAGAACTATCAACTCAAGCTTTTTCCTGAAGTATAAGTTTAAAAGTATGGGTTATAATTAGCCTGGTAAAAACAGCCCCTTGTTTTTATGCTTTGCTTCATACAAAGGGGCTGGATAGATTAAACTTTTTAATTGTGATTAAGCTCAAGATGTTTTTGCAAGTAAGTAATTAATCTCATTAATACAGTATGCACAAAATTTAACTATGACCTGAAGATTTTTATAGGATTTTTAAGGTACTGATTTCTATACAAAAGTTTCAATGCTTTTTCAAAAACGTTCAACAAATAAGGCAAGGTATGTGTGGTTCGTTCATAAGGAAAAAAAAATTGTAAGGTGTTTTTTTATTTTAAAACTAAAGAAAAACAGCAATTGCAAAGAAAAAAACTATGATTTTTTTTTTTTTTTTGGTTGAAGCAAAGACAAATTTTATGTTTTGTTCGTACAATATTTGGAACATTCTGGAGGAAACCAGGAAATAAAATGAAAATAAAATAAAATTGAAAAAAAAAATAAAATTACATTAAATTACATTAAATTTGATCAGCTGAGACTGTTGAGGCTTTTAAATCTTTGCTGAAGATCCATCTCTCTTCTTTGGCCTTTCATTAAGACCGAGTTGGAGGTTCAGTTAGAGCTTTTATATATTATAGTGTGTCTCTGTATTGTATTTATATATACAGTATTGTTTGTTTTTTGATACATGTCTTGACTGAACTGTAAAGCAGGTAATTTTTTTTTGTTTTATGTGCTGTATAAATAAATTTGACATTAACATTGACAATGTATCTCTTCCACGTCATCTTCCTACTTGGCTACACGTCTGATATGTTTTGCTGGAGTGTGATGTGATTTATGTCATGTGCCYGTGTGATTGTGTGCAAACCAATAGTGTGTCAGAATGGTATGTATTTATGCTTTTCAATAAAATTGACTCTCTCCAGGATGCACAATTTATCTGGATATTTTTTTTTCTGAATGATCTCAAGCAGAATGTAAGCAATCTGAACTGAAACAGAAATTGAAAACTTTTTTTAAATCTAATGAGAAGAAGTAAAAAGTTGGCTGACAAATACAGCAATTACTACAGTAAAGTATAAAAAAACACCAAAATATCTACTTATGTAAAGTATTTTACTTGACACCTCCAAACCCTGTCAGTATAAATGACAAAACAGAATTTATTCTGATTTGCTTGTCAAAATGTCCTGCTAAATCTTTTACATACTTTAGTTATTGAAGGCAGTGAAAGGATTTCTAGTGCACACTGGTTAGTTTACGTTACTTTTTGAAATGAATATGCTAATAGTATCCAGAATTTGAAATAATTCAAACATAAACCAGTGGTAAACTGGATAAAAACACTGCACAGTGGTCGGTATTGTGAGCACATTTAGATGAAATATTTGTAAACTGTCTTAAGGGCTCGACACACGGGCAGCGACAAACTACAGCGATTAGCGGCTGTCATCGCAGCCAGGGTGAAACCCAACACACGGGACGCGATAGCGATCACAGCGTTGCGAATCGCGCTCTCAGGTCACTTGTCTTCACAATATTTGATTGGTTCTTGACTCTGAAGGCGGTTGTGCATTACGGACGTGTAAACTAAATAAATCTTGCGATGCTAATGATATTGAAAAACAAACACACATCAAGATACAGTTTTATGAGGAAAAACTTACCATAAACTTCACCCTGGTGCCAATAAATTCCCACAAAGCTTTTWYGTAATCACTTGGTGAAAGTGTTAGCTAACTGRAGTGTGTAGCATACTCTCCTCTCATTGGTCAGTCAATGAAACCCTCGCTGATTGGTTGTACGCTAAGCGACAGCGACAAAAGTTGAACATTTTTCAACTTTCATATGTCGCATCGCAAGCTCGCGTGTGCATGTCTACGTGTACGAGCGCGAAATTTCACATGCACTATTTTCGCCGGTCGCTTAGCTGGCGGAGGGCAAGCYATTGTCGCCTCACCGCACAGGCTCCYTAGGAAATGAATGGAGAGCGAGCGACGTCGCCTCCCGTGTGTCGAGCCCTTTATGCTGGATGGCCGTCCTGATGCAACGTATGTTTGGACCTGCAGCCTCAGGCTCTTACCGAAGTCGCAGGGTCTCTACATTCAGCATCACAAGCCTGCACACAGACCACCGAGCCACCAAGCCTGATAAAACATGCCGAGTAAACTATTTCAAATCACATTTGTGTTACTGAGTTTTATGATCTGTGCACTCATCTTTAAATGGAATCTAATAACAGATTAGTATCTCCACAATAATCCTGCCCTGACATTTTAACATGCTGCACAGCTTCTATTCACTCATTCAAGTTTTGAAACAAAGCAATAAAAACCTAAAAATGATTAGCAAAAAAATGTTCTCACAAGTCATTAATTGCCTAAAATAACCGATAGGCTGACTAGAATCTGATACGTCTCAAAGGGACAGCTGTGTGAGATGTGACCATTACATTTTAATGACTGCTGTTGGGATATAAAAATCTTACACAACAGAGGCACAGATGGGAGAACAACTCATAATTATCCTTTAAACCTGATGCAACACAAGCACAGCAGTGCCGAGTATGAAGTCACATTTGTGCAGTTATTTCTTCCATAGCCTCTCTTCTGTGCATCAACTTGATGCTGTTCATTTTCTGTAATTTTCCCAAACCTGCTATTTTTTAAAAGTTTAATTCTTCACTTCTGCTTGTTTTTTTTTTTATTTTTTGCAAATTATTTCAGGACACACTCCACACCATGCAGAGATATGCCAAGATTTGGGCTTGTTGCTCTTAGTTTATTGGTGAAAAATACTTCTCGTGCTCATTAAACACGGTTATCGTAATAATTTTTCACAAGCCCAACTGCAGATTTGAAAACAGTTTGTAGGTTTCATGAAGAGCGAAGAAATAAGACATTTTTCCTGTTACATGTAGGCGTAAAATCCTGTTAAACCCTTGAGTTTAAGGCCTTGTTATGTTTGGATGATTCATAGGTTTGTTAAATAGTTGAAACAAGTTCCTCAAAGTGACCGGGTACTATTACTAGAAAGAAGAATAGTTAGAAAGCTGCAATGGTTTATAGAAAAATAAATAAATAAAAGAAATGTAAAGCTATTCCTCGAGGACATTTTTTTTTAAATTAGAAGAAAATATGGTGGGACAGAAGAGAAATGGAATCCAAAAAATTCTTAGATTTTGCCTTGTAGTCATTCATGCCTTGTTTACATTCATTAACCAGAGTAGCCACTTATTTTATTAGCATCATTTTAGTTTCAAACCTCCATCAGTTATTTCTTTATCTAAATTTAATGAAGTGGCATTGGTTTATTTGTGTGATTAAAAAATAAAGAGAGAAAAAAATAAAGATTTGTTATGAAAAGAAACCAGATGAAAGGACATGTTTCCTGACATTGGATACTATCTGTCATCCCGCTAAGCCGAGAATCAAATTTCCGTTATATTCCCAACTCAATATCATAAAATCCAGAAGACCAAGGAGCAAAAACAAATTGCTTGCAAGTTTAATTAGATAAAAATAATTAAAATGGACATTGCACAGGAAGAGCAGTGATTGTCTTTTCCCTCCTTCTTGAGCTTCCACAAAATGATGTTTATTAAGTTAGCCTCAAATACGAAGCTAAGTCTTGAAGAATGAAACAAACAGCTGAAGTGTTGAAGAGCAAAATAGCAGCTGAGGAGATAGAAAAAAAGTTGTGAAAAACAAACTATAAAAAGGTGAAAGAAAAAACACTCTAGTAGGAAGATACGATACAGCCCTGTAACAGCTTTACTGTTATGTAATAATGCTTTTTTTTTTCAAGAGAAAGTGAGAATTCTCCTTCTTCAACAGGATACGTCTCTGTGCTACATAAATTATTTACCCCACTTAAAATTCTCTGCACCACAACACACGTCAGCCTCACAGCAGACGAGCTGTTTTATCAGCAGCGTATGAAAAAATAAAATAAAATAAAAAAAATCTGTGTTTAAAGGTGAGCTTAATTAGTTCCCTGTTAAAATTGCTTCCCAAGACATAATGTATCTATAATGAAACTACTGAGGCATCAGATGAAACACACCTACAGCAGCAAGGAGGAGCGTTTAAGCAACATTAATCCCTCTGGAGAAAGACTTTGACTTGTGTTTTGTCAACATTTTTACAGTTTTACAGCGTTCGGGACTTGTTGGAATAGTTATAAGTAATGATTTGAGTGTTTGCGACGTGATGAGGGAATTACTGTAAGTGTTGTAAACTACCACAGTGAAAAAAGAAATAAAAGAAGTTAGTTTTATTCCAACTAAATTAAAAGGTTAACTACATCCTCTGTGTTTAAATCAATTGTATCTTTCCAGGAATTACATTTTTGTGATGACAGAACAGTTGCAACAATCTTAAACGCTCTTACAGTTTTACATGCGCAAAAGTCTAATTGGATTGAAATGTATTTGTTTACATGGGCACACAATTAATTAACCTGATCATGATGAGTGTTTTCGTGCAGGTTTTTATTCAGAATAGAAGTACTTACAAACACAAAAAAAAATCACAAAAGAAGAAGTTAAACTTCCATGATGAACATAAACAAAGGTTCTGATTCTTCTGAGCACCCAGTACTCGCTCCTGGTTTTAATAATGGTGGAGAGTTTCTGCACTAKACTTTCAACCATCAAAGTGTTTGAGAAATTTGTGCACTGTCAAAGTTTCAATTTTTTTTTTTTTATCGCCAACGTGCTAATTTTGCTTCCCCAACATATTAGCATCTAACCAGGAGCAAATATGTCAAGTTAATCGCGCACACACAGTCAAGTCAGTTTTCTACAACCAMAATAACACYATTAGATTAAGTTTATACATTCTGATTATCAATCGGCATAAACCAACACTCTCGTACAAATTACAAATTCATCCCAATCGAGCTGAATCAGATCAGAATATTCTGATTGGGGCATTTACATGATGCATTTCTTTTTCTAACCGGCCATTTGTTCAGGTTACTCATGTACATGCAAACATGTCTTGCTCTGTAGTAAAATCCCAGTGACGCACAACTAAAAACGTGGTAACACACACACACACACACACACATATATACATT
>NW_013952415.1:731952-736011 GCF_001266775.1 Austrofundulus limnaeus | reverse complement strand
TTTTAACATAATCCACACAAAAAAAAACTAACAAAAACACAAACACCTGAAATCCCTCCCATCCCACCCCCTCCTATACCGGATCCACTGAAACAACAAAAATCGATCTTGTATTCATACAAGTTGAAGCTCTTATTTTGAGTAGATTTTTGAGTTACAAGCAATTTTTGTATGTGCATACACCCCCATTTTAGATGGAGCCCCCTCCTCAAATATGAGGTCTATCATAAAACTGATGGCTGGAGCAGTGTAGGTCTGTCACATCTACATTCCTGCCAATTTTCAAGTGGAAATGTGGCTGTTTCCATGCTACGGTCGACCAAAAAAAATCTTGAAAACATGGAAATAAACAGTACGGAAAGAATACGACCACCGCTTTGCCTGCGGGGGTCATAATAATGAACAGAACACGCCTGACAGGCTTTCAGGTGGCCACCGTGTGACTAAGAAAAGCCTGACTGACCATGAAAACACTGAGTGGGTGCAGAGGCCATAGCCTAGGCAACACAACAATAATTTCACACAATACAATACATATGGATGAGAGCCAGACATTTACAGCATTGCACTCACCATCCACACTTCATCTGTCCTTCATCTGCAAGACGGCAGAAATGAAACGAGGACAGACATAAAGCACATGTTTAATGAAAGAAACAAAACCAAACTAAAAAAAAAATGAACCAGTGCTCTAATTAGGCCCTAACAAATATATGAAGGGGGAGCACAGAAAGGTAAAATGGGAACAATGTAACATGGATAAATGGCAGTCTGGTGTGTTTGTGAGCGACAGGAAATGGAAAGCTGCCTTTATGTGAACGCTGGCAATTTAATCAAAGCTGAGTGAAAGGCTAGAGAGCAGCGGCAAGTCAAATGAGTGGAAAGGTGAAGCCACAAATACGCAAGCGTGGGTCTGAGCACACACATCACACACACACACACTCATGTATACACTCGTGCTGTGGGCCGTAGCCAAAGCAGAATATCCTCAGACTTCCATCTGGTAGAGAGAAAGCTGATCCAGTGTTCACAGAAGAGCTGGTGCTGAGAGCCTGCTGGGGCCAAATGCAGAGTCCACATTCACTCTCAGCTGACCTCCATCAGCTGCAGCACTAAAGCTTTTTGGACTCGTACCTAAACCGCGGGGTCTCTACATTCAGAGAGCTGCACCGGCATTTTTAAACCAGGTGCTTTTTTTAGTAATGAATGTGCAAAGTACTTAACTCATCAACATGCTGCAAAGGCAGAATGGAGAATTTGTTCAACTTAAACACACTCCTCACTCTTCTGATTAATGGAAATAGACATTTTTTGTCAAACATTTAGATTTTGGGAAACCTGTTGGCAGAAATGTGCTTTGGTATTTATGATAATATATTAGTTATAACTACATGCCAATACAAATCATCATATTAGAATCAGCTATTTATATCCAAAGATACAAGTTGCTGTGATAATTAAGGCTTGTCAGTCTKGTTTGATAGAGGAGTTTGTGACAAAATAGCAGCAAATGTTTTATTTACACATAAACCAAAAGATGTCAACAAGGGAAGACTTGTCCATCCAGCCTTACATGTTGGAGCCAGAGTCTATAAAGATATGTACGCAGCACCAGGAGAGACTACATTCCAATTTTCTCCACTCCTAGAGACTTTGAGTACACAACAAAATGTATTTAATGGCTAAAAAAGTTAATTATGCATGATATGTATTTTTAAATTCATAATGTTGAAGCCATTTTTTTGTCAGGGCTGACGTTAATTAGCTGTGGTGACCATCTTAAATTGAGTTGACTCCAAATTTCAGTGAATCATGGATGCTCCTCTCTGAGTGTTTCATTATGATCCGTTTAGTGGTTTATGATATAATTTGCTCATTTCAGACAGACAACAGTGTCATGAGATATTTTGGGAACACCATGGACAAGGGTAAAAGCATTATTGCTCTGTTTTTCTGATAAGTGTTAAACATAATTGTAAATTAGGTCATAAGATGGAGGGAACACATCGAAAGGCCAACGCTCAGAGTGGAAACAGCGGGATAAAAAAAAAGGATTTCAGGAAAAAGCATGAGACGAAGGAGAGGAACAAAACGTGATGCCTGCTTCAATCTGCTTTCATTTCTGGCAACTTTACATACTATAAGTGTTATAAAACCCTGCAGTTAAATGATTCCATTTGTAGAATTTAGTCAAAGGATCATCTGAATGCCACCATTAAGTATGTATAATTACATCCAACTGATAATGACAAATTGGCTTGAGTTTCTGAGAGGAAATGAGTGTGAGAGAAGAATGAGKGTACAGCGAGTGAAATATAACCCGCAGATGGCAGAATTAAAATGAAGCTGTTAGTGCCTCCATTTGTGCATATTCACAGTTTAAACTTGACTCTTGGAGCTTATTCATGGCTTTTTTTTTTTTATAAAACAGACAAATTCACGACACAGCTGAAGTTTTTCACTTATATTTTACCAATTTTAGACTGCTTTTGTTCACTCAGTGTTATTAACACAAATTTAAAAATACATTTTTGAGAGTAATCATAATAATAAAAACAAAGAAACATTTATATGTAGACTACAATCTGTTTTAGGTAGAAATGTTCATTGAGGTGTCAAAAGCTAATATGCTAATGTTTTACTTTTATTTAAGACCTTGTAATTTAAGGTATTTCTTGCAATTATTTTAAGTAGGAGCTTCCCAAATGAAATAAAGCTAACATGTCATACACTAATCTAAATGCTGTGAAATTTAACACGAGGTTTTTGTTGTCATTCTCACTCAATTTTTGCTGCAAGCAAAACACAAACATTTCAGTTGGTTTCTCTTCATTTTAGTGCATTATTTTACCGTTATACTTTCAGACAGGCACAATAAAAACCCATTTTCGACTCCAACCTGAAGCCGCTCTTTTGAAACAACTAATTCAACGTGACGTATGTGGGATTATGTGTGTGAGTCGGTACTCCCGGACCGCTCAGAGATTTTAATCACGTCTGTGCCTCTCCGTTTGATATTACTGCTCCTTGTAAAACTGAGACAATTAAACTTGACAAAAGATCCCTGAGGATGAATGATCAGCTAAAAGAACATTATACACTCCATTATGTGTTTCTGAGCTAACGCCGACCAAGAGTCAACCCATTTCTGCTGTTCCTCCCACCAGCCCGATCTCCCGACTCTTAAGAAAATCTAAAACTTTGCTCTGATGATATCTGACAGATATATGACTTCTAATTCAATGAAAAGCTAGACTGTCTCTAATTTTAAGGCTTTACAGACATTGCGTCACAGATTAGATCCTTTGTCAGCCTATAATTAGGGTATATAAAAAATATGATTGGACCACTTACAGACCATTAGCAGCTCAGTCTGCGCTAACCAAAAAGACAGGCTCTAATACAGTTTTAAATATCTCTAAGCCTCTTATTGGACTCCCTGACTCGTCCTCAGCCTGCTCTCAGAAAATTACAGGCTACAAATTCAAAAATCGGACCCGACCATGGCACAGCTGGTCAGGACAGTGGTTAATGGGGTCACCTCGCAACGAGACAGTCTCTGTTCACCTGGACCTTTCTGTATGGATTTTATATGTTCTCTTTCAGCACGTGGGGCCTCTCATCAGCTTCCTCCTGCAGTCTATAAAACATGAATATTAGATTATTATGGGGTGCTGTTTGTAAAGTTACACAGTCAAAAAATACCACAATTTTTTTTGCTTTGTTTAGCCTTTAATAAGAAAAAAAGAACAGATTTATTGTCCAAAGTCAGTTTTTCACCATATGATTCATTCATTTATAAATGTCGTAGTTTATAAACTAAATATTTAACTTAACAATTAAATATTTAGTTAACAAGCTAAATATTTAACTTGTGACTTAAATATTTAGTTTTGAGCTAAATATTTAGCTTGAAACTTAAATATTTAGCTAGCTACCTAAATATTTAGGTGGCTTGCTAAATATTTAACTTGTGACTTAAATATTTAGCAAATGGCACCCCATAGATTATTGTGTGTGTGTGTGTGTGTGTGTGTGTGTGTGTGTGTGTGTGTGTGT
>NW_013952415.1:723422-731917 GCF_001266775.1 Austrofundulus limnaeus | reverse complement strand
TGTGTCCAAAGGATCCTGGGGATCTGTTCAGGATATTTTTCCCCTCATTGACTTCTGGGAAAGCTCAGTCCCGGTCTAACCGGACCCAGAGAAGGATTAAGCATAAACAGAAAATGAGAGCAAATTGGTCATTTTCTCTTAATRTTATTTTACAACATGGTTTAAATGTAATCTACATTACAAAATTACAGGTCATCTATAATTTCTTCTAATCTTGACAGAAAGGGAAATGTGTGAGGGTGGTGGTGATGTTACCAACCAATCAAAACTTTAGTATATTAGTAATATTCTTGACATTGTTTTATTGTTTCTATAATTTATTATCTGTTTAACAAAACTGCTTCTTCTTTAATTTAGTTATTTTATGGTTTTCTGTTTTCTTATTTGGACTAAATAACATTGAATAAAAAGGCAATTCCAATAAGGTTCAATTTAATATAAAAAATAATGTTTAGAAAGAGCTAAAACCATTCCAAAAACATCATGCAGTTACCTGTGTGACGACCCCCACCACTAGGGGTCTGCCTGTGTTTTGTTGTGCTCTGTTTTTCAGGCAGACCCGCTGATTAGTGGGATTAGACACACCTGGGCCCGTTGGACTCCCGCCTGCTGCCGTGTGGATCCGAGGGCAACTGGAGGTCACTCTGGTTGTCTCTGGACTTCTGATGATCTGAGGCCTAAAAACACGTTTCATTCATAACCTCAAGTTCTACTTTACTAATGGGACTACAATGACCACAGGTTCTTCTATTTTATTTAAAATGAATTGAATTTGTACTTGCCACTTCATGTTTCATTTTTTAAGTTGGGGGTGGGGGGTGGGGGGGGTAAGGGTATTATGCAAAATCAACTTTTGAGCATTAAATCATGTTATAGTGTCATTCCCTCGTCAAAAGCATACTCAGAGTGTTGCTTTGACTCATTCATGCATGTTTGAGAAATCCTTGAGTCTCRTTTGGTAGCCATGTGGAGCTGCCTAAACACTCACTGGTACAAAGCACCGCCTATTTGTACAAAACTCCTCCCTGTAGCTCAGTCTGCAGCCAAGCTCCCGCCCCCACAGAGCACCCCTCCCCCGAAGCATTGTTGCGAAGATGCTTAAGTGGGAGTGTCAGAAATGGTAGGAGGTTTGTAAAGAGACAAAGGCCAAAATGTGTTTAAATAGACTATGATGCAAAGTCAAATGTATTTTTGATACATACAGCATTTTCATGACAACTGAAGCTAAAATACTTGGCTGTCATACAGAACTGAACTGTGTGCCTGGAAAAAAAAACATCAAGTATTTAAACATTTTTGAGGCATAAAAAAATTACGTTAACTTTAAGAAAAAGTTGAGATGATTTACCAAAATAAAAGTAAAAGTTGTCAGTTTCTGAAAAGACTGGTCTCTGGTACATATTTTGGAACCTAATTTGATTTGAAGGTGCAATTAATATGTTAATAAAGACATTTTAAAAGGAAAAATAATTTTAGAAGTACTTTGTTATTTTTTTAGGTAATGGACTAATTCACGACAATTGGCACTGGTTTAAAAACTGAATATTTGTGTGTTTATTTGGATGAAGAAAGCAAATTTTGATGAGTTGAACATTTTTTTCTTTTCATTAATATTACAATAAGACATCAAAAAAGATAGAGTTTTCCCTTCCAGAAAAGTGAGTGATTAAAGATCTGAATGCAGAAATGATTTCAGAGCTTCGCTGAAACTTTTTGATGAGTACAAGTGATAACACAGATCAATGGTAAGATTTTATTAAGAGGCAGGTTAAAAAATAAATAAATAAATAAATAAATAAATAAATAAACATTTTTGTTGGTAACAACTGTAATAGACCTTTTTTGTGTACTAAGATTAATAAACTGTGGCAGCCAGAATCAGTTTGACTCATTCAGTTCGATGGAAAACCCGTTATTACTTTGAGAGTTTTCTTTAAAGCCACATATTGGTTGATGAGATACATGCAGATGATAGAAAAAGACCCTGCTCTGTGTAACTGAAACTAGAATAGTATCTATTTTCTAACAGAAAAAGGTGAAATTATGATGACATCATTAAATGCATTATAGAAAAGGTAGGCAGAAATTAGTTTTGATCTTGACCCACCCATTTGGCTTCTCCAGAGAATTTATGCCTGATATTTGAAAGTGGAATTCTTATTGCATGTACAGTATAAATCAATGCTAACTCCGCAGGACATCACTTCAAAAAGTTACACTTTCCCTTTTTAACCTGAAGACTATTCTAAATCTCTTCTTACATTTAAATGTACCTCTAGAAAAACTCTAAAGCTAAAAAGTGTCAGCTTGTCTTTCTACCCAGTACCCGATGTGCTGACAGAGCAGCTGACGCAAAGGTTTAAAACATTTCTTAAACAATAATGAAGGATGTTCAGAAGAGAGAGAGGAGGTAATGCTGAGTTTAAGTAAAATAGAATAAAAATGTCTTCACGGGGATGTGGAAAAAAATGATCCGAAGGTTCTTACTTGGTTTTGACTTTGTTTCAGTTCTGAGGAGGAGAACAAGGGTCCAGTGGAGCGAGGAGAGGCCAGCTGTGGCAGACAGGTTTSTTGCAGGTGAGTTCTGTGTGAGAGGAAGCAACATGAATCAGGAAGATAGTGCCTCACAAATGTCGTTGGGGAAAAAATGATCGGATACTTTATTTATTTATTGGACCCCATCAAAAATTCATTATTTTTCTCTCAGTTTGCAGGTGTTCTGAGAATGCTCTCCTGAATTTAGGGGATTCACTGTACTTGTGCTACTTAACCAGTTAACCTGGGGGCCTAACCTTAACCTTAACTCATATTAAATAATGTACAGCTCTTGAACCCTTTGGGGTATATTCACAAGCCTGGTTTCTATTTAAAGCTATCAATCTGAAATTTTCCCTTCAGCAGTCATGATTTTCGTAACTGTAACAAATATTTAGTTATTGGAGTTAAAATACACCACAACCATCTACGTTTTTCTCTTTTCCGAAGCTGCATATCAAACAAAAGGGAAGATGATTGGCTACACAGCTGTGGTGTCAGAATGAAGCTCAGAGCTGACTGGACGATAGCTCAATACCGTACCACGCACAGGTGGAACATGAGGGGCTTGCCACAAATATTAGGCTCTGGAGAGCCTATAGATGAGCCCAGATGGTCAAAAGAGGTGTCAATTGAAACAAGACAACCAATTGAATTGCTTAAGTAGCATATGATGCAAATTCAAAGTCCCTGGTAGCATGGGTCAGGCGATAATGAGGCAGGAAGTAACCCCAAACTGGGACTGTACAGTGGGCGGTAAGTTGAGGGTTAAATAGCAGATGTAGATTAAAACGAGTGGCTGAAAGGTGTGACAGCAGAGAATGAGGAGAAAGAGTGTCCCTGTACGTATACCAGTCTGCCCACAGCTCCACCTGAGAAAAACAAGGAAAAAGGGAAAATAGTACGAGTTCAACACTGGAAATCGTACACAACTTTTTATTTTTTGCTTCTTGTCTTTCCCATAGCCACCAGCAATAATTTACACAATCATAATTGGTTGTTAGAAAAACATTATGCACCGTTATATATGTATATATTTTTTTCACACAACCATAATCTCTGCCAGAAAAAAGAAATAACCACAAGGACCAGAACCAATAACATCCTGCCAAGCACTGCCATCCCCATTTTATTACTCAGTAATTAGTTGGGCTGGACAGGCTCTGTTAATACGGAGCAGCTAAATGGTTTGGATCTAAGAATTATCCACTGACCCTCCGATTAAATTAGGATGTCATTATGGTTGACAACTCTGAATGCTGATGCTTTACTACTGAAAGGAATTAACTGAGGCAGTTCTGGTTTGTTTGTTTGCAGCTGAACGCGGTCCAGCATGTATGTCTGGCAGGCATGCAGATGAAAAATTCGAATCTGGGGGTTTGGATACAAAAAACAAAACAAAACAAAAAAGATCAACTCGGATTTATTTATTAAATAACATCATTGCTATTTTATTTATGCTTCTGAATGTCTGGGAAATGATAAGTGCATAAAAGCTCATTCTGCAAAGATACCTGTGAGAAACATTTGAAAATAGTTGAATGTCTTGTTATTTTGTTCACACGTTAAGTTATTACATACAATCCTTCAAATCCATCTGTCTTCTAAGACTCTCCCTCTCCTTGGTTCAACCTAACAGGCTGATTGGGGTCAATAAATAAGAAAGATTTATGTCCCAGCTTGACTGAACAAATAATAAAACTTGTCCAGCCACATATAAAGTTGATTAATAGCTGAAGTGACCTTGGTTGAATCCAGAGGCGGTTCAAATGGGAATATGCTGAAATGGCTGGTCAGAGACAAAAATGAACGACTATGCAGAACAGCGAGAATCCAATAATATAAAGATCTCGCTCTCTAATTCTTCCAAGCTTTGTTAACTTCCTGCAAAGTTGTAGAGAGCATACTGAGATCGTGTGAGATGGGAAGCAGAGAAAACACATTTTCTGGGGCTGCATAAGTGTGTGTTTGTGCTGCCTCGTGGGTCTCTAATGCTGTTCATTAGCTGGCTGAGTTATGTCAAGATGTTAAAGCGGGCTGCCAAAAGCTTGAGGCCTCGGTGTAAAGCTGCCTGCTCAGGGATGACATCCCGCCCCCCACCCCCCGAAGGACTGAGCCGTGCTGTCTGTAACAGAGCGTGGKAGGCGCAGGGCCCAGTCTCTTTAAACACCAACAGCATTCACAACAAAGCTGCATCACAGGAAATACAGGAAAAGTTGACACACAAAAACTGCCGCGTGCACAGACAAACTGACCACATTGATTTCAGGAGTACAGCTGGTGCATAAACCTCACACATGCTCACTTGTAGAATTAAAGTTGTAAAATGGAAAACAGATCATCAGTCATCCTTTGGCATGGTTGACCAATCTGACAAACTCCACCAGTCATCCTTTTCACGTCAGATTTCCATTACAGTACATATCTATCCATGCACAAAGTAGCCCTCAATAAGCTGATAACAGCATTTTAGATGGAAGTGGAGACAGTTTCCCCCCAAGCTTTGAAATATCAAGCTGCAATTTTATCTGATCTATGCTATAAAGAATGATTCTGGAAGGGTTTTACTTTCTTTGGGCTTTGTTTTGCTGTTTCATGCCTTATGATGCATTTTCTAAAATACACAAATGAAYTTTAGAAAAAATGTCAGAAAGCAGTGTGAAGTGAGTTAAACTACTTAAAACTACATGAAAATATATTGTAACTTTCCTGGATCACTATCCGCTGAGTTTTGCATTGTCGGTGCAAAACCTGTTGGAGCCACAAACCAAACAAAATGTTTTCTAAAACCTCCATATTTCTTCAACAATCCAAGATGTTAAAAAAAATTATAGTTTGAATAAAACAGCTTTTATTTTGAATCTATAAAAGATGACTAGCCTGGCCCTTGCCTTCAGTTCTGCTCAATTCTAGTTTRCCTTCTCTGCTCCGTCTGGGATTTCTCCCACAGACAAGGATTTCTCCGGTAGAATTTCAACCGGGCCAATCAGAGAACAGAAGGGGGAGTTGTGAACGTCGACGACTTCCAAATTAAATTAAATTTGTCTCTCAAAACCTTCAGCTCTCATTTACAGCCACCTCATTCAGCTTGGTATTTCGCTCAAGTAGCTTACAATGAACGCAATTTCTGGTCAGTTTCTTAGCTTAGCTTCCTTCATGGTCAAGCTGGCGCACTATACTAAACTTCAACAGAGTCCACGCCTCCGGCAAGAAATCGCTTCTTAATAGCCGTCTGTGCGAAGCAAAGTGCAGAACAAGGGCTTTTTTTTTAACCAGGCTATAAGATGAAAAATCACAAGCAGAAAAAAAAATCATGTGATCCCTGCATCATGAAAAATAGAAACATGAAAAAAATTGACTTGTTAAAAAATACATTTATTAAAAACCTATTTCCCATCCCACTCTCACCTATAAAACTTATAAAATTGTAGTCAGACCTAATTAATGAGAGCTCCTTTATTTGTCTCTCCCTTTTTTGGCTTGTACAGCATCCTCCAGGAGAAATGTGTTTTCACCAATCATATGAGTGCTGTGCCAAGAACTAATCTCATCCCAATTTATTCCATTTAGGTCAGAGGAGCAAGCAGAAGGAACACTCCTAAATCTTCTGTCTGCATTTAGAAACAAATAAACTAATTAAAAGGCTGCAGAGGCTGCGGCCCGGAATGAGTGCAGCCAATAGCTTCCTGTAAAATTTGTTGACTGGCCTGTCGATTTCTTGGATGGATTCTGAGATTTTGTTTATGTGTGTACCTTAAAAAATAGCAAAGTAGATTAAAAAAATCATCTAAACTATTACAATGAGAAATTATGAATGTTAAAATACTTTGTTGCYTCAATCAAAAGAGAAAAGAGAGACAAAAAGTCAATTTGTGCATCATTTTCATATTGCTGTTTCTTTTCTTCATGATTTTGAGTTCTCCTGCAGTAAGAGGAATTATGGGGTCTGGTGTCTGAACTGCCACTGCCAGTCCAGTTCATTTCCAATCTTACAGCAGAATTGGGGTTTTGCCCTCAATTTTGCAAAACTTTACGTGTGTTTAAGTATGTGTGTGTCGCTGTAAATGCACTCTAACCGTTTCCGTTTAAGCATGAACAGGTAAGAATATTAAAAGAATTAATGCCGAGCCACAAATCCCAACAAGATTCCACTTTAAAGACAGAACCAGTGGAAGTAGGTCATAATGAAAAAGGTGCGGGGGGATGGAATGGACACATAAATGAGGACATCTGCATCTTAGGTCACTGACAGCTTCGGCAAAAAAAGTGCACGAGGGAGCGCAAATTAAATCTCGCTCTCTGGGCAAACAGACATCCTCCACCGGCAGATTTTAAACAAACAGAAATAAAAATCTCTCGCACGTGGTTTGAGTTTACTAACAGCTGGGAGTGACGCTGARGTTTTATTTAGTTTTTTGACACGATGTGCAGCAAAGCAACCGATGTGTTTTGAAGTGCGACCGACAAACCGTGCCATTAAAAGTTGCACTTCTGAAACCTTCCTGCCCGCACCTGTAGATAATCTCTCAACTTTGTTGGCAGCAACAATGTGTGGTTTGTGTTACGCTAATTACATGAACTGGGTTAAGGAATAATTGCATTTAAGTAAATGTTAGTAGTTAACCGGAAACAGCTGTCTTACTTTATGAGCAGCTCAGTTTGCAGCCTTTTAAAAATAATGCCCTGCTTCTCCCTGCTTCACCATGCCTTTTTTGTGTCTTTTCTGACAGGTCTTTTTTTAATTGCTATTATTTTTGTATTATTTTAGTGTTAGAATGGTGGTTCTGCAACTGGTAAAAGATTTTCATCGTGAATATAAACTGTATAATAAAGGTTTTGGAAAGAAATGTAAACTGAGTTGTTTTGTATAATGAAAGTCTCAATTKGAGGATCAAAGCTCAGGGTGGTTTTAATGAATTTGTCAGTTTACCCTGTAGGAACAGCTTTAAGCAGAAGGAAAGTCATCTGCTTTTCACTCTCACACCATTTTTTATAACTGGACTGACCTTTACAGAGTGAAAGGTAAGAAAGAATAACTACGTTTGGCCAGTGCCAGACCTAAAAAGACCAAAGATCAATGCAGGATCAGCTTTTTATGGAGTCATGAATCCTGCTCTCAGAAGATGAGACACCTGTTAGCCCGGTGTCATGAAATAATGCAGTTACAACATGTGTACCTGCTTTGTGTTTTGTAAATGTGTATATTTTTGTCAGTTCACATAAAATGAAAGATTGGGACACTGCTGTACTTTTACTTTTCTGTAACTATAAGTGTGTTGTTTATGTGTGACACAACAAATTAACGTCCTGAAGGCTGAGTCACTGAAGAAARCTGAAGAAATGTTGCCTCTGTCTCCAGACCAGACTTGATTGTGGAGCTGAAAATCTGCCATCGCACCGCAGTCATCCCCCAACCTAATCTTGGTCTCAAACTAAACTAAAAGCATGCCGCTTTCTTTGGGAACTTACTTTGGTCGTGTTCCAAGTACAAAGTTGTCAACCAACGATGGATAGCAGTAGGTTTCACTGTATAGGCAGGGTGCAGGAGATTAACAGCTTTTAGCCGGCTGAGAAAAAAGGCTGAGTAGAGATTTTGGCAAAACAATAAAAAATAGTACAATATAAATAAATAAGTCTTCTTATAGAGGGTAATTCTTTAAGAGAGCGATATTATGCAAAATTCACTTTGAGCTTTACATCATCTCATGTCATTCCATCATAAAAAAGTGTTGATTTCACTCATTCATGTATGTTTGAGAAATCCTTGAATGTCCTGTGGCAGCCATGTGGAGCTGTTTAAATGCTTGCTGGTATAAAGCCCCACCTGTTTACACAACACTCCTCCCTGCAGCTCAGTCTGCAGATGAAGGCCCAGTCCCAATGCTCAGTGGTCAGTCAGAGTGCACATAAGTGTTGGAGTGTGCAGGTTACAAGCGTTGCAAAACAACAGTACGGATTAC
>NW_013952415.1:721305-722955 GCF_001266775.1 Austrofundulus limnaeus | reverse complement strand
CTATTATTACATAATTTTACAAATTTTTCCTCTTTTTTGTACCCCCTGGCAGCATTGTTATTTTTTGTACCATGTTCGAATGTTCAATAAAGATTTATTTAAAAAAAGACGGTCGCTGTTTTGGCAGCAAAGAATTGTGGGTAATACACTTCACCGAAGTCCGTAAAAATGCAGATGTCACAGAAGGGCGGAAATAGTACCCAAAATGGGCGGGGCGAAGGGCAGATGTGGAGAATGTGGGACACACTACGCACTCAAACCCTTCAACATGAACGCGCATTTGAAGTGCACAAGGGCGGAATGAGGGTGGGAGTGTGGGTAATGGGACAGGGCCGAAGATGTGCTCAAGTGGGAGTGTCTGAAATGGTAGGATGTTCTTAAGGATACACAGGCTTATTTCAAGGCATTTAAATTCCAAATTATTTTTGACATATACAATTTTTTCATAACAACTGAAGATAACAGTTACTTGAATTTGGTACAGAATTGAAATATGAGCCTGTAAAATACACAATACTGCCCACATAACAGAATTGATCAGCTTTTTGCGTTCAGAGCAAATGATGCTCAGAACGTTAAAAACAAATTCCACAAGGAACAAAAGGTTATGAAGATCAGAGGTGTGTGAGAATGAACAACAACCCTTTGCTTTACCTGCTGTAGAGGACTGTGTTGCCGGCACATTGGGTCGTAATAAAGCAGAGCAAAGATGACTGGAAGATGAACACAAACAGAACATGTTGGCTGCAGACATTGGGAATCTGAAGAAAAACATAAATATCTTAGTTCTGTGTTCAACGGTTTTGCTCACTTTTCTTTTCCACTTCACCTCATAATGATTAACTTACTCTAAATAAATTCTGATGCAGGTAGCACATAATTAAACAGAAGTGACAGGTAAATACAATTTCTGCTGAAATACTTCAGCTGTGGGGACAAACCAAAGCTACTCTTACCTTCATTACCACTTTATGCTCCTTCAATTTCAGCCTGTTCACTGAATCAGCCTTCAATATACTTTTATTACACTCATAATTGCAAGTACTTCTTGCCAGGGTACTGTGTCACGCTGTCCTGCAATTATCCACAAGACTCCGCTTTATTTTCTGCTTTCCAATTTTCCATCCTATGTAGCACAAAATCATGGTTCGAACATCTCCAGGGTGATGGATTTTATGTATACAGAAAACCAGTATTGTCCTGAACACTGCTCATTCAAGACAATCAGGTGAATTGCCTTTTTTATGTCAGAACCTCAGGGGGGACTATACTTACAACAATCATTGTCCTAAATAAAAAGTCTTCATTATTTTCTGTCTGTTCCTTCATCTCTGTTTTCAGTGTTTTCGTCCTTTGTGACTTTTTTTCTCTCCTACTCAGTGATGTTCTATGATTCAGTTCATAACTCATTTTACTCAAATTAAACAGTAAAACAAAGGATTTAAGAATTTTATCAATTGTTAATGATGGCACTTTAAGCCGACAGTTTGATCCTGACTATACGGCGGGTAAAATAAGTTTTGAACACGTCAACATTTTTCTCAGTAAATATATTACTAGAGGTGCTAATGACATGAAATTTTCACCAGATGTCGTTAACAAGTAGGGGTGTAAGAAAATATCGATACACTGAAATATCGCGATATTTCA
>NW_013952415.1:706478-720536 GCF_001266775.1 Austrofundulus limnaeus | reverse complement strand
CGTACCTGCTAATTCCAGGTCTTTCTGAAGCTCTCCACAAGTGGTCCTTGGCTCTTGGACAACTCTTCTGATCATGGCATTGATATGTGGGAAATTCATACARAAAAACAACTTCCAGGTCACACATATGATACAAAACATATATCTAAACCAAATTATTCTGCTGGATGCTTTTATTTAAATGTTGGATTTTTTTTAAACTTGGCAGAGACGTGGCTCAGTTGGTAGAGCTGATACCTCTCTGCAAAAAAGCTTGCCTGATGTTCTCTCCATGCATGTGTGGGTTTTCTCTGGCTTCCTCGCAATGAACAAAAACATGACTGTTAGGTTAATTGATAATTCAAAATTTGTCCCTGGGTGAGAGAGTGAATGGTTGTTTGTCTCTATGTGTCCCTGTGATGGACTGGAGACCTGTCCAGGGTGTACCCCGTCCCTCACACAGTGACTGCTGGATATGGACACCAGTGACCCACGTGACCCTGAAAGAAAGAAGTGGGTATAGATAATGGATGAATTTTTGAAAAGTGCTAAATCAATGCTTTGTATTTTTTTTAATCCCACTTGAAAAGTAATAATAAAATTCCAAATCTTTTTTAATTTAATTTAATTTTTTTTTACCTTTTGATTTTTAATTCTGAATTTAAAAATGCAGGGACTGTGTGAGGTATATGTCAGGATTGAGCCAGAGCACAGGCAAAGTTCAGAGTAACAGGCACAAGGCTTTATTGAACAAAGAATGCTGACGAGGCAGCTCAAGGTACTCGCAAAATTCTTCACTGAGAAACCACSAGGAACATGAAGAGACACCCTGGCTTGGGGGGGAACAGCCCATCGAACCGACAAACACTGAGGACACTAATGAGAGACAATGAGGAACACCTGGAGGAAACATYAGGAAACAASTGAGTGTGGGCGGGGCTGGAGGAATGACAGACAGCAGATACACAGGGAAACACAGAAACGCTAGAAAAACCAAGGCAGAATAAACAGATCATGACAGATTTTGTTAGTAGGAACTTTAGTGTGTGTRACAGTCCTGCAAAAAGGAGATTATTTGTTCTTGATAAAGATTTTGACCAACAATAAAACTGTCAGGATCTTTTTTAGATCTAAATTTAAAAAGGGGGGTGGGTGATACTTTCCTTCGGTTTTTTATTCACACTAATGCTTTTCTGAAGGAATTTAAGCAAAAGAGCCAAAAAGCAAAAAAGTGACCTTCCTCTCTAAAAGTGTTGTAAATGCTGAATTCAGAGAACCAGGCCAACATTTTAGTCTGCAACTACAACTACTGTTGATAAGTAACAATAAAAAGGCACTGAAGGCAGTTACAGACAATTGTACTTAAAAGAAAACACCTGAGTGGGCTCACTGCACCTCTTAAAGACATCCATCAGTGGAACTTGTTTTGGCCACTGGGCCTTCTCTCTCCTCCTTCTTCTTCATTTTTTTTCCTTTGACTGATTCTAAAACAGTACTTTTAATCAAACATGATGTTTCTTGTGAAGGAAAATATCCTGGAAATGTTCCAGTCTGGGTTTTTCTTCAAAGGTTGTTGTATTTTTGTCAGTTTCTCATTAGGCTATAAATATAAAATCTTGTTTTATTCCTGCCTTAATCAAAGGGTTAATGTTGTTATGTAGTTGAAATGCAGCCTGAAAGGAGAATTGTGTACATAATGAATAAGTGAAATTAAAATGATTACTTCTTTAATGCATTGTTTGTTTTTAATTTGTATTTTTAGAACCTCTGTATCAATTCAAACAGCAGAACTTGGCAAAGCAACCCAGTTTGCTCCTGAGAGGTGAGATAAATATCTAGTATAAAACTCCAGTATTTCCCTGAAGTCTGGGGGTTATGCTGAGCCTGAATAAAATGTATCCCCCATGGTTTATCTACATTAAGTAAAAAAAACACAAGGAACTGGAAACAAACTCAGAACACTTGAGATCACAGGATAGCACGGCATACTATAAGAAAAGCTCCCTGTGATGTAACACCTCCACAAACAAAAACAGAAACAGAAAGACTGGCCACAACATAAACTGATACAAAACTTTAAACTAAACTACAATGAAAAAAAAAATAGATGACCATGACATTAAAATGTGTGTATTTTAGTTCTGGTTGCTTCTCTTTAGCTCAAAGTTTAAAGTTTAGTTAAAAATAAAGGCACATGTAAATGTTTCCCTTTTTGCCTTTGTTTTAAACTAAACTTTAAGCTAAACTGATTGGCACAAGCATGCAGTAGATCTGCACATGGATCCTGCTCCTTCCTGTCTGTTGACCAATAGGAGAGGAGCTGACCCAGGAAGAACCGCCCACCTTATTTACATAATGAGGCAGAATTGCATAAGGTAAAGTAAATACAGGGGATAGATAAATGCAAAAACAGCACATGGAAATAAAAGAAAAAATGGGATTTTTTAAAATAATTAAATATAAATATTTAAGGAACACAAATGCATGTACGAAAGGACAACAATGAAATTTAATTACGTGCTAAAATATATAATTAATTGAACCTAAGCTGGAAAAATAAACATAGGTCAATTTAATTATAAAACATGAGGTAAAATTCTTCTTTTTTATTTTAATTAGTGTATTTTAAGTGTTTTTATTTATTTATTGGTCCATTTATATATTTATGCCTTTATATTTTAATTAAGATAGTTGTTTCCTCCATAAAAAAGCAACAAAAGCCACAAAACAAAAAAAAAACACAATTCACATCAATAAAACTAGAGTAAATAGGAAGAAATATGATGTGATTAATAAATCACAATTGGTGTGCTAATTACTAATGGCACATGGGCAATATGTGAGGAACAGGAAACAAGGACAACTGAGGACATCTGCTGGTTTGACCATAAGATCAGAGCACAGCTGGGCTGGATGATRAAACTTAAAAGTGCTTAAAGTCACAAAATAAAAAAGCTGAACATTTCAAAAACACACATGAAGAATCAAACCATAACACTAGCATTTGTTTTATTGGATCCTGACATGAAAAACGTCACTTTGCAGTAACATGATGAAGTCTGCTAAACATTTTGTCTCAATTTTACTCCAAAGCACAAAAATATACACTGTTGCCCCTGGAAACAGCCTAATATCCCATCTTCTTTTATAAAATCACATAAAACGCCAACATATTTTATTGTGATCTTCAAATCTGAAAACAGGACTGGTTTAGTCCTCAGTAGTGCACATATTTCAAAATTTGAGAGCTGTTAGTGTTTATTTTATTTATTTTTTCTTTTCCTGACTGAAAAGACACACCACGTTTTGTAATTTCTCACATGAGGGATTTCTGTCCCGCTCGTCGACATGCAAAGGGAGGCAGAGATAAGGAGGAAAATGGCGGTATTTACCAAAATAAATAAACAAAACTTGTTAAAAACGTGTTGTATTCTTACTTTCCTAGGTGACGGGGGGGACAGGAGAAACACAAATTGACTTGAAATGTAGTCATAAGGAGAAAAGGCTTTGCCTTTGGACCATTTAGTGCTGGTGAATGCAAATATTGTTGAGTATGTTTCTTTTTAGTTTTATTAATTAGGTAATTATATTAGTTGTTATATTAGTTGGCTAAAGTCACTCATGCAGTTGCAAAATTTGCATGTCCATGATAAGTGTATAGCAATTAGCAACCATGCTTTAATTAAGCTGTAGGTCTCATTAAGTTCATGAGCAGAGAGAATTCATCCCTGAAGTTAAAAAATAAATAAATAAATAATGTAGAGACTGATCTTTATGGAACTGCCCTTTGATTGCTCCATCATCAATTACAGAAACAGGTTTTCAAGGACAGCTTATAGAGTATCAAGTAGTATTAGGTTTTGGCACCAGAATCCCCTGAGGGACAAACCCTAAACATACAGGAAGATAGAGAGATCAAGAGGTGGATCAGCGCAGCTTTAGCGATAAATCTGGGGCTACACTGGCTGTTGTGTTGAAAAATAAGTTGTGCATTAAAATAAAGCCTTATGGTGGGGCAGTGTGATAAGTTCACCTCGTTACCTGGGTTCACTGAGTGTAAAACAGCACAAAAATGCTGAATTTTGCTTTCCCTAAAGTAGAAACAAAACAAAATACAGTATTAGGTTATTACTGAAGTGGTAATTTCTATGCACATAGTTCAATTTTATACCACTATCAAGCCCTTTAGTTACTGTATGAAAAAGTGGTATATATCCAAAAATAAATTTGACTTTGCATTATAACCTATATAAACTCCTTAAAATTGTCCTCTGTCTTTTTTAGAAACTCCTACTGTTCCCGACATTCCCACTTCAGCATGTCTTCACAAAAATGATTCGGGGAAAGGGTGCTCTGTGGGGCGGGAACTCAACTGCAGACTGAGCTCCAGGGCGGAGCTTTGTGTAAATAGGTGGAGCTTTGTACCACTGCAGACTGAGCTCCAGGGCGGAGCTTTGTGTAAATAGGCGGAGCTTTGTACCACTGCAGACTGAGCTCCAGGGCGGAGCTTTGTGTAAATGGGCGGAGCTTTGTACCAGCAAGCATTTAGGCAGCTCCACGTGTCTATGACAGGAGATTCAAGCATGCATGAATGAGTCAAAGCAACACTCTTATGTTTTTGAAGATTGCATGAAACAATAACAATAAAAAGCTCATTGGTTGATATTGCACAAWAACCTCCTTTAAAGTATTTCATTACAAAATAACTTGTTCTTTATCTATACTGCACTGTTTTTAAACTAACTTTAAAGGAATAGTTCAAATCMTTTGGAGTGGAGGTATATGCAAAGCCTTTAAAACTATGTTTTGTAGTGCTTTTCTTCATGTGTAATTTTTATGTCAATTCCACATCACATTCTGCTGTATTTTGGCAGAAACATTCCTGCTGGTACCCCAGGTTGCATCAAAGATGCTCCAGCTTAGCTGCTGTTCGCACTTTAAAACCACATGATTCTATATGAAAAGCCACGTAAACAAAACAGCTGGTGATGCAAATGTTTATGAAAACCACTAACAATACCATTTTCAAGACACAAGTTAAGTTGCCACCAAACTTAATATTTTTTTCTTGCTTGTGCTGTGGTTTGTTTATTTGATCACAAATACCTTCCATTCTAACCCGATTGAACTTGTATTTAGTATAAATTACTTTAGAGATTGCCTTTTATTTATTTGGCAGTGATACAACATACATGTAAATTGTAGCTCATTCCCTAACTGTCTCATTGCACTTATCAGTTCCTGAGCACTGCAGACTGTTTACGTGCTCACCTGGCTGGCAAACTGCTTTCATAGCAAAACGGCAAGCAGAGCCCCTGTCCCCACATCACTGAACTATCTTCACATAGTCTGTATCAGTGGCATTGCTTGCAACGGAAAACCCWTCTGCGAAAAACCGATAAATATAAACCCTCAGCAGAAATACCTGCAGAAGACACGAGCTCAACGACTAACCTGAGCCGAGACTGCTGAGGGGGYGAGAATGGAAACTTCATGATACGAAACCAGCAAACCCAACAATAGGGAGGAGTAACTGAGACCGATTTTAAGACTAATGTTATGTAAATGATAAAAGGATGAAGAAAAAGTAACTTTAGTTTAAAATTGTGTGCAAACTGTGATGGCAAATCCAAGACTGATGTTCTGTCATGAAGGAACCAGACACAGAACCAGGTTTGCTTTAATAAAACAAAGGTCAAGCACACATAATTAGAAAACTTTCAGAAAATGGAAAAGAGATTATTAAATCCCCAAACCTTCATGCTTAACAAGCTTGAAAGGCTTTTGTTTCTTTTCCATTTTCAAAAACAAGGTTGAGAACAAAACCCTCAGTGACACAAGTAATTAAAACATATTTTCAGTTCTACAGTAAAACTTGTCTCAAACCTCTTAAGGTACATGCTCAACACTTAATAAATTCTCCATWAACTTTAGACAACCTTTTCTCTTTTTTTTGTATCCTTCAAATAAACAGTTTGTTATTAAGATGCATTAAAGCAGAATTAAGACCACTAATGGTCAGTTAGAGAAGAAAATGTTTTTTCCTGATGAGACCATTCACTGTGTGTGTGTGTGTGTGTGTGTGTGTGTGTGTGTGTGTGTGTGTGTGTGTACCAGCAGGAAACATTCATATAAAAGTTTCCAACACAGTTTGAACTCACCACGTTAAACCCATCAGGAGAAATTTGCACTTCAAGTTGTTCCAAATATGGAGTATTTTTTTTTTAGTTTGCTTGTTTTTGTGGACAGACTTTGTATAAAATGTGTTTTTCTGCTACCTTCTGTGCACCATTTGCTCTTCTAGAAAACTGATTTAATTTGGTTTGTTTTCATTTAGCGCTCACATAATTGCAAACAAAACAAAAGAAAACTCCAGACGGATTCTGGCTGCTGAAACTTTTCATACGCACATTAAAATGATCGTTTCCATTTTTTTTTTTTTTTTTTTTGGCAGTCAACAGTTTATCACTGGACTGTCAGAAACAACAACAATCATTTTACGAGCTTTTGACAGAAAAGTTAATCAGGCCCAGCTGTTGCTTTTCTGAAAAAAGTTGTGTGAAGGTATGAATATAATTATTTGTCTACAATGCAACCACAAATAAATGAGAATTTCTGTGTATTCAGATTTACTGATTAGTTTATTTTTTGTGTAGTTTCTCATTCCCTAAAACATTTTTACATGTTGTGTTTTACACWGGCCAAAAAAAAAATGTTGCCACCAAAAAAGTTCACACTAATATTTTGTTTGATGGCCTTTAGCTTTGATTATGGCACACATTCTTTGTGACATTGTTTCAAAAAAAAAATCCTAGACCCGACCAACTGCAGCAACCCTGGATCATAGCACTGCCCCCACAGGCACAGAGGCACTAGGCATGATGGGCACATCCTCYAAGATCATGGGTCCCCACTCTCTTTCCAGTTTTTAATAATGTGTTGGACAGTTCTTAACCAGATTTTATCAGTTTCTGCAATATTCTCCTTAGATGTTTTCTCTGCTTGATACCAGTGATTTGACCCTTCTTAAACAAACGGGCATCTTTTCCATAACAGGATGTGTCTTTCAACATGCTTGTTTAAGAAATGAGAAGCTACTTATTGCACCAGTAGAGGTTAAATAACTTGTTGCCAGCTGAAAGATAATCGTCCATGCAGTAATTWTAGGAGGCTCGTACATATTTTGCTTAATTAAATCCAGGTGGCAATTGTTTTTTTTTCTTTTCTTTTTATTTAATTTTTTTGGACAGGCAGTGTATGTCAGTGGGCCACTTGAAATTTTTGATTCCCACATAGAAGGAAGTAAAGGTGTCACATTATAGCATGCTACACTGCCTGGCCAAAACAAGTCTCCACCTGGATTTAACTAAMCTCTATGATGTGGGGTRGCTGCAGTTGGTCAGGTRCAGGTTCAGCAACAGTTTGTGCTCAAAGAATGAGGTCAGCTGACCTGAACATACTGAATGACCAGGTTATCCCATCAATGGATTGTTTCTTCTCTGATGGCACGGCCATATTCCAAGACACCAGGATTCATTGAGCTGGAATTGTGAAAGAGTTCAGGGAGCATGAGACATCATTTTAACACATGGATTGGCTCCACAGYGTCCATTGAGAATCTTTGGGATGTGCTGGAGAAGGATTTGTGTAGCGGTCAGARTCTACCATCATCAGTGCAAGATCTTGGTGAAACATTAATGCAACACTGGATGGAAAAAAAATCTTGTGTCATTGCAGAAGCTTATCCAAACAATGCCACAGTGAATGTGTGCTATAATCAAAATAAAAGGCGGTCCAACGAAATGTTAGTGCATGACCTTTTTTGTTGGTGGCAACTTTTTTCTTTTGGGCCAGGTTGCTTCAGGCCCAGGCTTCCCTTGCAAAACATCTCATTGAGATTTACCTGGTGGAACAAAAGTCAATAAACCTTTGATAAATCTGGTCAACTGGCAGCATATCAGTGAAACCGAGCTGTTGTTTTAATACCTGCAGCTTGTCACAGTTCATTTTTTATTGCCTGGTGTTTGATGGTAATGCAGCACTCCAAATAAAATAACGATGCACGCAGGAACAGACTGAGACCAGCCAGCGACACCGTTGGTGCACATCCAGGAGTTCACTAAGTGAGCAGGGAGAGTCGAACCACAGAGGACAACATTTACATCAGAGCTTTTACGTACAAGTGTACAAAATGTTTTTTTTGGGGGGAGGGGGGTAAAGAAATAAAAAAAATCGCCCTCACTGTTTCATCGTTTGAACTCTCAGCTTTTGATGCTGCAGCAGCTCTGCYCGAGCCAGACGTGTTTATTATTGAGAGGTTTGCTTCATCTTAACACTGCATTCTTTCATATTTGCGGACTGTCGTCCTTGCCCACCAGCTCAAGCATATCCTGTCATGTTAGCACTTCATCATCTTAGGCTCAACTTTTGCCACCTGCCTCGATTTTCCGTCAATCAGCCGTAAACCTTCAACAGGTCATTAACGCTACATTAGCTTTACTGGAGCACTCAGTCTGTTCATTATGCCTCTATTTACTCTGGAACACAGCTCCTTGGTTCTTCATCCTAAAATGAACAAATAAAACTGCTGCTCTGGAGGGCATAAACTACATGTAACTAACATCAAAATTATGACACGGCACATAAAGACACTGTAAAAGCAAAAAGATCAAGTTTTCTTAGAGATTTGTGGGGAAATAATTTGGTCCCAGATGAAAGTGCTTCGCTTGGCAGAGTGACTCCATGATGGAGCGTGAACACAGTCAATATGAAAATGACAGAGTAAATCCAACACCCCTGAATGAACTTGGCTGTCGGCGCGGAAAGCCTTTTAACACGTCGAGGCAAAAGCTTCACTTGTTTTCACTGAAGATCACAGAGTTCTGGAGAGGAATATCAACAGGAGTGAGCCGCGTTTGGTTCAGATTTTAGGTTTAAACAAATTGAAAACAATGAGCTCTTCAACAGCTGCATTCAAAACAACGGGTCAGAACAGAACTCTTACATCAGAATTTCTGCTTTTATCACTATCATTTTCCAAATAATCACCCATTTACTGTTGCAGTATGAATATTTGTTGAGTTTTTTCTTGCTTATTTATTTTTACTGCAAATATATTTCCAAACCACACATACTTGATATAATGTATTTCACCTTCTAGTTTTTAGTTTAGTTTTAGTTTACTTTAGTTTATTTCAAACATGTATACAAAACAAAACAAAAAACAAAAAGTGATAACAAAATTAACATATTTGAAAAGGAATGGGAAGAAGTCAAAAACTTATTTAATCCCACCCTTCTCCAAAATTCTTCTTTTCCTTATTCTAAGTAACAATTTCATAAATATTAAAACAACAATATGTTTACCTAGAATTTTATATAATACCAGAATATATTCATAAATGCAAATGTACATCTACATGCAGTGTATATGCATACACACATAAATATATACATACACACCTGTACACAGCTCCAAACATCTCCATATACACTTCTAAATTCTTGTTTATCCACTTCTGTGAATTTTAGCTTCATTTTGCTCATCACTTATGTTATCAGATATACAGTAAATCTATAAATAAAAGTAGGATCAGGTCTCTTAATTAATTAACCCCACCCCAAATAAAATACATTATTTGCTCTAACACATAAGAAATTAACTCGTGAATTACACAGATTCAATTCTCTTGTTGTCTTCAGGTAACTTTGACCTGATTTAAAAATTGCTGTGTCATATACTGTATGTACGTTTAGGCATAATTGCTGAAACCCCCTCCYATGACTGACCTAAAGTTGTACCTTTGACTGTGGCCAACGTCAGTTACGGTCTACGTCGGTTGCAAACCATGAACTGAAACACAGCTTGAAACTAAATAGAGACTTGTTAATTTTAAAGCAAATGAATGTAATCGATTGTTATGGACTAATTATCTATCTGTGTCACATGTTCAATGTTAATCTGTTTGTCCAGACAACAGGACTCCGCAACGGACTGACCTCTCTTGTTTGATAAGACACTCTTTGAGCTGGGAGCCCTGTGATAGGCTGGAGAGTACATTGGGCGATCTGTGATTGGTTATAAGCACGTCATATGATGTTATCATGGTGTATATTATTGGCTGTGTCCGCTGACGTGTCAGCGACAAGCCGACAGGGCTTCCTGATTGAGTCCTGTTTGCCTGCTGCTCAGAATTAAATCATTTATTACGACCATGACGCAGACTTTTCTGGCATTATTCCAACGTGTTTCTGCTTTCATACCACGACATCGATCACAAAGTATAACATATAAGACTGTATCTAAAATCCAGTTAATCAACCACAAAATATACAACAGAACAACAATGAGCTGCGGTCAGTGTGTTCATGACTGCAGCTGATTTAAAATACTAATAAAATAAAATAAAATAGCTTTCAGAAAGTTAATTAAAAATTTGGTTCTGTCTTGAGTTTCTTTCTGCTTGTTGGTATAAAATAAGTTTGACKTACTGTCGACAAAAATAATCAACAAGATGAGCTTGCAACAAGTTTGCTAAGAACTATGCAAACATTTAAATTTAGCAGCAGAGATATTATAACAACGATATAGAACAGTGATGACTGAATCTCTATGTCAGCAGAAACAGCAGGGTGGGAACAAAAAAAGCWGTTTGAAATGAAAAATGAGGCACTGTGACAAACAGACCTTTGCAGAGACCTTTGCAGAGTCTGTAATGAAAACATGAGTATTCACAGCGTGTCATGGTAAACCTTTGCATTAAAGGGTGATTTAACAGAAACACACAAGCAGAATAATGTTAAGTTCAGTTTATATGAAGTAATTAAATTAAAACATATTCAGAGATCATGCATTATTAGCAGTTCATATCATTTTCTTAACAAATATATATGACTTAAAGTAATACACAACACAAGGGATTTTATAGTAATATTTTTGTGAATGTACTGCAATACTATTCACATTCAACGAAATAAAAAGTGTCCAATTAAATAGAAACTTGAAGCAGTATAATAGCCCACCTTGACAGAAATATTGAGGAAACTTTAAAAAGTGTTTTTTTTTTGTATTCCTCTTCTTGATAGTTTCCATTTTTTCACGCTGACATCACTAGGCACTGAAAACCCTGTCATATTGTTGGGCCCTCCAGGTTTGAAAGTGTCTCATTCAGTGAGCYGTTCAGATTTGTGAGAGGAAAGTGTTCCACACTTTAGCTCAAACCGAAATTATCCCGCTCCCACTTCTGTATTTCCTCCAAACCGTAACTTCAAACTGTGCCACTTTTTTTTGTGTGTCTTCAAAGTGACAAGTGGAAACTTTTTCTGAGCTGCTGCGCCTTATTCGGGCAATTAAGTGCAAATTATCATCAGAAACTAGTTTAATATTTCACTTCCTGTCAAAAAGAAAAGTACTAATATTATTCTAATAGTGCTTAGCATTTTAGACTCACTTTTGTTGTTCTTTCATATTTTCTTCATTTGTCTTTGAGCATTTTGTTTAAAAAACACATTGTTACCATTTAAATTGGGCTGCAGATGCAAAAATTCCCATTGTGCTCAAAAACTTAAAAAAACAACTTTAACATATGGAGGTAAAGCTGACATTATATATCTGCCTTCAACATCTGCAGCACATTTTACTCCTAACAAGCACACAAACAGCCTATTAGGGATTTTGTTTGAAGATGGGCACTTTAGCCACAGCTGCCCCTGAAAGACTGAACCTGCTAACAGTTTCAGGTGAGCAGACCCTGAGACATTTCTCAACGGTGCCGCTGACAGTTTAGACTAATGAAGCAGAGGGCTGCATGCTTGATGACTGTTGCTAATTGGATGGATCATCTCATCAAAGCTCTAAATCATACTAATTAGATTGTAAAGGCAGATTTAGAGATGAAGGTGAGGRATGCGCCTGTAAATACATTTTTTTACAAACCCATGCTTGACTTTATTTGGCCTTCGTTGATGGAGAAGCTTTAAATTAATTATCTAACTTTTAAACTTTAGGATAAACAGCTTAATAAATTCAGCACAGACTGCACATTTTAAATGACGTTTTAAACCTGTAGGACTAAACGAGAGTTGAAACGTGCATGTTTCATAAAGTACTGGGATGATTCTCAGCTACTACAACAGTTGTACTTACAGCTRGTTTTGTGTTTACTGATGATGATAATGAACTAGAAAAGCTCTACACCAGGAAGTGACCCTGTGACCTTCTCACTAAGAGGTGACAGTGCCAACCACTTTCCTAACTTCATTCAATTGATATTTCTTTGCCCTTATTCTTTGTCGTACCTTGTCAAATTCAAACATGTTTAGTCCCTTCATGGGATCTCCTACATGTGACCTCTTAAGGCTGAGTCACACTACAAGATTTTAAAACAGTCGGCCGGTTTTCAAAGACTGATAGAGCCCACACGTGAGGATAAAAAATCACGGATATACCAGGTTTGGTCCTACAGTGTGTGGTGTACAGCCACACGGCAAGAGACAACACACCACACACAAAAAGGATATTTTATTCATGAGCATTCAGATGTCAGATATTAAATCACGCGAGACTTCCTGAAATCTCGCGAGAATTCAGATGTCCGAGAAAAAAAAATCTCGCATGACCTCCAGAAAGACGTGAGTTCAGAGTAAATAAACATTTGCAACAAGGAAGAAACAATGTTGATCGTTTGTGGACTATTATTACCAGAGGAAAAAAAAAAACAATTCCAAAGGACTTTTAACATCCAGCAGACTTTCTGGTGAGTCATGACAGTCTTTTTGTCTSCTGTATTTTGGAATCCCCTCRGTGTTTARGTCCCCTCGCTTTCTGATTGGCRACACYTCTCATTCAACAGTCTGAGAGCTCGGTTGAACACTTCACACACTGTGATATCGGGCCAAAAAATCAAACATGTTGAATATTTCCGATTTGAGCTCGGAGCGGTCCCGACGTCCTTCTGAGCTGACTAGATCACTCTTAACTCACCACCCACYGCAGGAATYTCTATGATTATCTTRAGAGCCATCACYATAATCTGGACTTCTTTAAGATTGTCGGAAGGGCAAAAATCGGCCTGATTTACTTGTGTGACGCCGGCCTTATGTAAATTCAAACAAATGTCAACTCTGCACAATAGTTGCTTGTGCAGCCGCATGGTTCAATTTCTCCTGAGCTCTTTCAGGGATTATTGCCAGGACAAGCAGAGGCATCAACAGCCGAACTTTAACATGAGACACAGGCATCAATCTCACTCTAAACATGCTCCAATGATTCATTTCCAATCAGTTAAAGTGCTTGTTTATTTTCATAACTTTCCATTCGCAGCATTAACACTGATGAAGTTTCCAATTAAATGTTTCAAGCTTAAATCGTCTTCTGGCAGCGATTGAGAKAGAGGTACTAAATTCTTTCAACCAGCTGAAACTCATGAAATACGGACMCCCATCTCAAAAAGTACAATGAATAATGGCCTATAATTCTTTAATGAATGCATATTACACATTCTCTTTGGCAGAGTTTTAAGATCATCTCATGATGAGACACATCAGAGTTAAAGCCATTTTGGTCAAACCTTGTGAACAACGTTAAAGTGTCTGTGACATGCATATCCATAAAATACAAAAAAGTCAAAGAAAATATATTGTATTTATATTGAAGAAATGTGGCATAAAACCCATGATTTTACCCTTTATGTCACATAATTGGCGTATTTTCTTTTGAACTTGGCTCAGCTAAAGTGAAACAGGAAGTGACATCAAAGGGGAACTCTGAAAAAGAAAACTCCCTGGTTTTTTTTTATTGAAACAATATTATTTGAACTCTGACTCTTTCTTCTCTCTATAATAGTAACTCAAAATAATCTAAAGCAAAATCAGATTATTCTCTACAGTCTGGGTTGTTAGCCATTTTAGCAACGGTCTGTTCACATTCAGACATTCCCCTTTGACATCACTTCCTGTTACTTCACATGCAAATATCTCAGCAACTTTTCATCTCAGCAGTGTGAAATCTTTTTTTACAATATACTATCAATATCATCTCTCCAAAAATGCATTCATATTTATTGCAAAAATCGAATGTTG
>NW_013952415.1:697270-705100 GCF_001266775.1 Austrofundulus limnaeus | reverse complement strand
CACACACACACACACACACACACACACACACACACACACACACACACACACACACACACACACACACACACACACACACTCCTGTCATTTAGGAAATGAAACACACACACACACACACACACACATATACGCAGAAAATAAATCAAAGGTTTCAGATCACGGCCAACGGTCTCAAGGTCTAATCTGCTGCTCCTTAATTCTTTTGAAGATATGAAAAGACACATTTTCTGAGTGACACCAGAGTATTCAGAGATGCTCCAAGTTCCCGTTTGTTTGAATTAGAAAGAGAGAATCAGACTCCCGCAGGGTTCCTTGTGTTTAATGGTTACTGACAAGTTTTAAAGCAGCTGTGGCCGTTCGCCAAGGCCTCCGTTTCAAAGCACATCTAATTTTCTCCTGTGGGCTCTGTGCGCCACTCCGTTTTGTCATCCAGGCCTTGAACTGAAGGCTGTTTCTGTTTCTGAAAAAGGTCCTTTCGCTTTACGTTGCAAACCAAATGTAATTGTGATACGGCTGCGTCAAAGTGAAAACCGACGAGTCGTGTGAACAAAGTGTGGCTCAAGGTTTGCGCTGAGAATTTGACTTTTTAATGGCGTCCCACACTGACGTACTGATTCATACTGACAATGAAACAGATCTAAACATCTAAAGCTTGAAATGAAATATTCTGAGTTTACCAATCTGTGCTACTTTTTCACCAAATCATATCAATGCAAACTTTTTGTCTTGTCAATTTTTTTTCAAAGTGAACTGGGAAAGTTTGAATTAGTTACTTTAATAGTTTCTATAACACAGGATGATGATGTTTTCCAGTGTTTATCAGGACAAAATATATATATTTCTACAAACTGCTTATAGAAAGGGGTAAAAGATAGAGCATACTCAGATCTGCAACACGTGATACAGTGCTGAGCTCATTTAAACAATTTGATWTGATTGTTTCTGAAATACTTCATGCATGCAGAAGCACTTGGATCCTCTTTATCTTCACCACACAAGATGTGACTAAGTGATGTTTGTGTCTGATCCAAGAAAACCAGAGCATGACTGGTAGTAAATGACTTGAAATGATGGTTCAATATTCATTTGATCTGCTAATGATGAAACAAAAGTTTCTGCCAATGTGTGAAGAAAACATTACAGAAGGAAAGAGAGAAACATACATTATATTTGTTACATTGTTACATTATTYTTGTTGCTCAAGTCAACTGTAATAAATCAAAAGAGGCTTTATTCAATCAGTATCTTGTTTAAGTTTTAATAAAACTTTTTATGACCTTGTTGTATCCTCACGAAAGTTTTCTTTGTTCCAAAGAGAGTTTAGTCCAACAATCTGTCTATGATTGTCCATCATACGGTGGGGGAAACAATGGCCGACACCTCAGGTGTAAGAAATGCTGCTTTATGAGCCTTGGATTGATTTTGAAAAGAGTGACAGATGTGCACTCTGCTGTTTTAAAGATTGCAGGGGGGGTAGCTAATCCCACATGTGGGGCCGGGCCCCATGACATTGATCAAGTCACACTTTAAAAGGCTAAAATGAAGCCATCTGATCCGTTRTTTACAAGCCACACGTTTGGGATTTGTTATTGACCTTTGATTTTCTTTTAAAGTTTTTGAAAAAAACTAACATCTATATTTGGATAAATGTTTGTATTTTCGCCTCAATCACATATGAAAAGCGCACTAAAGTGGGAAATCGTGTTTTATTAATGCTGGAGACAAAAGTAAGTCTTAAAAGAAATCCTAAACTTTTATTCTTAATCAGTAAACACTTTGCTAACTTGAAGGAAGTTGCCACATTAAATCATCACATCAGTTAGAAGGTCAGATTCTTTTTTTTTTTAAGGAAAACAGACTCAGTATGGTAATCTTGGCTACCCAGCTGTAATGTCAGCCCTCAATCTGTATGCTGAACACACCCCAGAAACAGAAAATAAAGGGGAGTGAGAGCTTTTAAAATTTAAAGCTTTGGAAGCTTTGCCAGCAAAACAATTGCCTCTCAACTAAGATTTATGTTGGTGTGATATAGACTGGAGAGTGTATGCATCATAGAACTCACCGTTGGAGAAACGCTGGAAATGWTATGAAATATTGTGTAGTGTTTATTTCATTTTGAGTCAGTATGTTGTGTGTTCATATTGTTGTCTCTGTGTAAAACAGATTGCTCTTGTGTTTAGAGCAAAAATACAAACAGTGATGTACCAGCTGATAAAAAAAGCAAATCCAGAATTAGGGTTAAAAAAGTTATCAGAAAGTTAATCAGTTGTGGTCGTATATAATGATTACTTCCTGAGAGATTCATTAAATTTCTTTTCTCTCTGTCAGATCGTTGTGTTCTTCTCTGCTCCTGTTAGGTTTGGGCCTTGTTTGTTGTTCTTTAATCCCTTCTTATTTTGTAGGTCCTGCGGCGCTTTTTGATTTGATTTTAACTTAGCAAGTGAGGACGTTTAGTTTTCAGTCCAGCTGCCTCCAATAAGACCTGCATGTGGATCCACCCTGTGACAGAGGGATGACAAATTACCCCCATGGCCAATTAAAATGTTTGAAGCAGCTGAGCCAGTCACAGCGACTCACGACAATCGCTGGATTCGTTAAGAGATACCTCACCGGGAAATCCTTTCATTGTCCTCTGATTACCATTGTGCTGAGCAGAGCTCCAGATTATCATCATGCAGACACAAAAGCAAATAGTGGGTAATAATGGCAAATTCAAATTATGTTTGATATGACCATAGTAACTGAAAGTGTTTAAAACTGTCAGCTCCTTTCATGTTTGGTTTGGTTAGTTAGTTTTTCTTGTTTTATCACTTAATTAATTGTGTTTTCAGATTATAGTGTAAAGTATGTGGTTTCCCTCTTCTGCTCTGTCTTGCCTCATCTCACATGTCAACAATCTGTAATCATCTCATGTGTTTTCACTTGACAAAATATGCATCCTAGGAAATAAGACTCAAATCCTTCTGTAATACTTGGTGTTTGGTGGGAATCCAAGAAAGCGGGGTGGGCACAAATCTAAAAATGTTCAAAGGGGCAATATTATGTGTTTCTCAGGCATATATTTAAATACTATACCATAATAAAGTATCTATGCCACCTTTAGTTGTTATTAAAATGCTGTTTTTATGTTTAAATAGAAAATAAACTTATCTTCTCATCACTTCCTCTTCTAAACACCTTGAAATTGGCCTCTGTCTCTTTAAGAACCACCTTCCGATTCTGTCCCGTCCATTTRAGTGCAGGCGGGGGCTGCTATGATGCAGTTTACTTGGCACCTGAAAATACATTTCCTCAAAGGTATTTTTAATCTGAAAAGTATGGAGCCCACGAGGGGACAGGGAGGGATTTTTTTTCCTTTTTTGCGTTCCCACCCAATATTGTTTTGCGTTCCCACGCAAAAGATTGTTTTGTATATGAACTGAATAAAATCAGACTTTTATTTTGAAATATCCGGTTACCAAAACAGGATGTGTCGCCACAAGTTCGTGAAATTGACACTGATGTTACGTGGCTGTACTGTGTTAAAATATTGGCATATGACATACTTCCGTGAGTGGTTGTGTGATGTATTCATTCTGAAGRTGAACTAAAGCAGTAGGCTAACTCGCTAATGGTGAACTAGTGAGTTTGCTAATAAACCGGCAGGCACAACAGTGATAAACTACTTTTGTSAGGTATTGCGAGGTAACGCAATACRATTGCATGGGAACGCAAAAGAAAAGAAAATCTTCCATGTCGCCTCGCGGGCTCCATAGAAAAGAGCCTCACTGAGTGAGAACTAATGTTAAGAGRTCAGCAGACAYTTAAGTTTCACTTTCACCCAAGAGCCTGCAGGAGTCATGGGTGGGGGGTGGGGGCGCTCTGCCATGAGGAAGCTCGGCTAGTGACACGTCCCAGGGGCATTTCTGGTACCAAAAGGCGTTTCTGGTCCCCACCTGTCGTTTTGCTCCTCAGCATGGCTGCATAAAAACGCTGCAGAATTTCTCAAATGCATGAGTCAAAACAAGGCTTTAGGTAGATTTTTATGAGAGTGTAACATTATAACATGATATAAAACTCAAAAAAGTTGATTTTACATGATAATGCCCCTTTAATAAATGAAAACACTATCGCTAAAAAAGGAAGCTCATAACAAAAACTCTTATTGTTTTTAATTAACAAAAACTATGTTTCTTGGACTGTTGTGAGTTCTGAGGCTGAATTCTTTCACAGGGGGTAAAACAACAAAGGCAAAGATATTAGAATAAAAAATAAGAACCAACTTTAGAAGAGCAAAAGTCGGGTTCATCCTATCATAAGCTCCTAGGTAAGAATTTGCTGACTGACTGTTTCACCTCAGATAGTGGAGTCTGAGCTCCTCTGACATCATTGATCCTGCTCCCACTGACTTCCACCCTGTAAGCCCCTCTCCCTGCAGAGCTTTTTTTTCCACCCCCTCCGGAGTTCCATCACTGTCAGCTGGATACAAAACAAGCCTACTGTAAATCAGACACAGAATCCCACAGGCGCAGGGGCATTTATCCTGCGACAAACTGAGTTCTGTCTGGTTTAAACTGTGCCAGTGACAAGTCAAGCCAGTATAATCTCACAATTATCTTATTGAACAAATGCATAAAAATCGATACCTGATGAGACATGATAACTAACACTGCATTATGAAGTCGAGCCATGTTCCAAATATATATTCCTGTAGTTCTCACACAAGGGATAAGTTCCTCCACAGTACAAAATTCCATGTTATCAAATAATAAAATCTAATCTAATCAATGTAAATTAGATCTGCTCAACCAAACTGTTATACACTGAATTTTACTCTAAATGAAGCTATTTTGTTGCCTAAACSCAACCTTGGTAGTTTTGCTTCAACATAAACAAGTCAAACAAGATAGCTTAAAACACAATGAAAATGGAAATGACATTGTTTCAAATAAAAATTGAATATTTGTGTCAAAGTTTTAAAAAGTGTGTAAGATGGATGAATGGATGGAAATCCCATGGGGGTATTTTGCAAAATCGACTTGTTCGAGCTTTATATCATGTTATAATGTCATTCCCTCAACAATAACAAAGTGTTTCTTTGACTCATTCATGCATGGTTGAGGAATCCTTGAATTTCCTGTGGAAGTCATGCTGGTACAAAACTCTGCCTGTTTGTACAAAGCTTCTCCATTCAGCTCAGTCTGCAGCCAAACCCTATAGGGCAKCCCTCCCCCGAAGCATTCAGTCAATCAAACAATCWATCAYATCAYTRAATCAACTTTATTTGTACCTGCAGGTAAATTGGATTACAGTGGAAGTGAGTCAGCTTTGTCCCAAGAAAAACACAAGACACACAGCATGACATGGACATACAGAAGGGACACACAGCAGACACAGCATGATTAAAAAGTGACCAGGTGCTCAATAAGACATATAAATTGTTGTGAAGTGGTGCTGAAGTGGAAGTGTCAGAAATGGTAGGAGGTTCTTAAAGAGGCAGAGGCCAATTTCAAGGTGTTAGATATGCGCAAAGTCAATTTTATTTTTGATCTATACATTTTCATAACAAAGAATGTAACATAGTTACTGGTTTGTGATATAGATTTGAGCTGCGCCTGGAACATACATAACACCCCTCTTTTAAACTGTTAATGTAGAGTTTAGTCTTCTTTTTATGTCGAGTCTCAATGAGCCAGGTCTCTTCTGGAGGAATCACCGCAGCGAGCAAACAATCTCTCACAGTAGATTTGGCAATAGTTTTATACCAGATGCCCTTCCTGATGCAACCTGGGCTCAAGAAAAAAAAAGTTACATAAAAACTACAAACAATTAGAAGTACATTTTTGCGAATGTTAAAAGCTCCAAAAGCAGGAAACTGCTGGTAAAGCTCAGTCCTTACTTTCTGTGTTACTCTGTGGTGTAATTTCCAGTCTTTATAGGTCAAACTAATTGCAGGCTGAGAACTCATTCACGAGTCGAGCGTTCTAATCAGGGGGCAGATGGTTCCATTTCCTTCAACCCTGCAGCAGGTCTCGAAAGGGAAGTCAAACTTTTTGAGTTGCATTTGAAAAACTTTGTTAMAATGAGAGCAAATTACCTGAATCTGAAAAGACCTGGGTTCATTTTGGTCCCCACAGTTTTGTAAACTAGGAGTGTTTGAGTTGTTATTGGTTGTTGTTGAKATTCTGCCCTGTGATTGGACAGCTTAGTTTGCAAATGAGACTTTACATTGACTTTTTTTCTTTCAACAAATACCCACTTTTCTGTGCGCACTTTTTAAATTTTATCAGCTTAATTTATATTTATGCAGCTTTAAATAAAACTATTAAATATTTAAAGATAAATTTACAAGTAATTTTGTATACTGTTATATAGACAGGAATGAAAACAGGATATTCATTCAAGGGATGTTAGGCTTTTATAATCTGAATGATTCACAAAGTGCCCGAGTATTTTATTAATTTTAGTAAAAAGCATCTTTGTGATAAGGGCAGTATTTAAAATAATATGAATAGGAATATTTGGGTTCAGTACTCATAAACAACTACTTACATGCGAGAATCAAGAATTTCCCAGTAGGAAAACAAACTAAAGTAACATCAGTGGCAATAAAACGACTTGAAGTGGATTATACATTCACCCCGTGTGGCTGAATTGTAGAAATATAAAAAGAAATTCCCAGAAAGGGGCTGTGGGAGAGAGAACCGGCACATTAACAAATGATAAAATTATTTCAGCTGAAATACCAAGCATGCTTTTTTACCCCAGATGCAACTTAATAGGTCAGGGAGGGCACAACAAACACATAAACCAAGTCTGGAATGCTAAGTAGGAAAAGTTAGCAAGGAAAATAAAAATAAACTCCAAAAAATTAAACAACCATATCAGTGCAGAATGATCTTTAAGAAAAAGTAAATAGATTTTTTTTGTTTAACTATGTACAACTTTGATAATAATTATTATTTTAATTTAGATATATAGTGTTAGTCCTTTTGATATGAACAAACTGAGCTCATGAGTAATTACTAACCAATTAGCTTCTTAAATTAGTGTACGAACGTCCCAGTGCGGAATGCTAAGGCTGATTGTGATTCAGCGCAACTAATTTACATGGTATAGAAAATTTGTAAAAAAAAAAAAATTTAAAAAATAAAAGAAAATTTAAAATTGTCCTCACTTTTGTGATAAATCATCATTACGTGCAGAGATGAGGAAAAAGAGGTAATCCCAGAAGAGCCTACAGTGTAGTCCTCTTCAACACATCAGGTGTGAATAATAGATAATGACCTTTTACAGACACTCGCTCTGAATAGCGGGTGTCTGACTTTAACAACTTTAATAAGAACATGGTTTCCAGTACGTGGGACATTAGTCTTTAGAAAGGACCTTTCAACAAAGAAAACTATTTCGTTACTTCAGCTTAGGAGGAAAAGGCTTTATAACACCACCAGGCTGAACCACTTTAAGAACAGCTTAGTATTATTTTTAGTCAACAAAAGCTTTGTTTAAAACTTAATCTGTTTGTTTGGTTGTACTGTATATATGCAGTTATGATTATTTTTATTTTTTACTTGAGCGTGCATCAGAGCAAAATCTTATTTTATGGATTTTGAGTCACTCTTTTAAATGAGACATATCCTGCTTTTAAATCCTTTTTCACATTAGTAAGAATCCAAAAAATATTATGGGAAACGATTAAGTCAGTGACAGGTGAAAGTAACAATAAAACATTTAATAACAATTCACAAATCTCAGTAAATGGACTTCTTGTTTCTGATCATGAAAAAATTGCTAACTTATTTAATGAATATTTTACGCATGGAAGTATGTCATATGCCAATATTTTAACAC
>NW_013952415.1:686122-695956 GCF_001266775.1 Austrofundulus limnaeus | reverse complement strand
TTCTTCTATGTTTATACTAAAGCATGGAATGACATTCCTCAAAACAAAAAGTCCATTTCAAAGCTACAGCCCTTTAAGAAGAATCTTGTCTGCCATCTGCTGGACACTTTGTTGTGCTCATATTTAGACGTCCTATTTTGCAAATGTTGCCTTTTTGAAATTTGGTATGCTTGTTTGTCTTTGTGTCTATGGTGTAATAATAAAGATGTGATTGTGATGCTGTAATTCTGAATGTTTGTGTGCTGCAGAACAGGAACTTGCTGTAAAACAGCAATTATGCAGAGTCAGGCTTGATTTTTAATAATCTTTTCCTGTTAAATAAATAAATGAAATCAAATCAAATCACATTTAAATCATTTATGGGATCTTTATAAAGTGAAACTGCTACACTTTGGTCTGAATTCCTCCTTATTGTAACTCCACAAGACCCCCCCCCCTTTCTGAAGTGTTTCAGATCAACTCGTTTTGAGGCTGTCTCTTCAAATTCAAATAAGGCACTTCCACCTCGAAGACGATGAAATTGTAGCTGAAAATATGACCCAAACAGAATATAAGGATATCTACGCAGCACTGGGAGAGACTACATTCAAACTGTCTGTGCTTCTAGAGAGTCCAAGTACACAACAAAGTGGATTTTTAATATGTCCTCTTTAATGTTGATCAGTTTAATATTTTGTACACATTTGCACACATTTTATACTAAAATTTAGATTTTTGACACAATCTGTTATGAGTGGCTTGGTTTGGTTAGAACCCCAGGACGCAGGACTGAGTGAGTTCAYCAAAAAAGTATTTATTAAAGAAAAATAGCTGACGAGGCATCAAATTAAATACAAAAATTGAGCTTGGGCATTAAAATGAATATGAACTCCAAACAGAAAACAAAGATCTGACAAAGACTGAAGACAGAATATAAAGGGGAACTAACGAGCAGAAACAAGAAACACCTGGGAGAGAAACATGAGGAACAGGTGAGAGTGGGCGGGGCTGGAGCAAAGACAGGCAGGAGTGGGTAAACAGAGAGGGACAGGACAGAAAACCAGACTAGAACCAAAGTAACACAAGAACCCAGACAAACCATAACACAATCTTCTTTGTTGTTTAAGTTAATTTAAACTAAATGTAAAGCTGCTCCTTTCTCATATGTACAGTATATCGTAGTTTAGGTTTTTAAATCCCAAGACGAGGTGATCACACAGACTTTATCATATCATGTGTTTGTTTTCCCATATTGACAGTTGCAGATTTTATTACCTCATCTTGCAGCACAAAGGCACAGCAATCTGACTTCAGCCCCCATCTCTCATGCCACTTGGACCCACTCAGAAATTTCACCCAGACAATTTGAACTGTTCTGTAAGATGCGGGTGATGCATCCCTTTAAGTAATTGATTGATTAATGATTCAGACAACATAACTGAAAGTGTTTTCCAAAGCATATAATGTCACATGTTTCTAGTGGAACAAAGCAGWAATCCCTCTGAAAACAGTGTTTATATCATGTTAAACCTCTCACTCGCTGGGATCAGTGAACTTCCTAACAACTCCTGACCCAAAAGCCCCGATGTTGATGTCGTGCAGAGAGGGAGACCTGTCCTGGAGATGTGCTCTGCTGAGCACAACACTCCCCGCAGAGCGTTTTGGTTTTGGTCAGAGTACACTGAGTCACTCTGCAATGCACTGACTCAGTTTGCTCTCTATAGAAACTTTCCTGGTGTCTGGGGACGGCCTAGAATCGCCTCAGCTGTCTCAGGCCAGTGACATTTTACAACTCACGGGCAAGGCTTTYAAAAGTTTTCAATTTTACAACCTCATGGCTTCAAATGAATAGCTCAGGTTGCATTTGGAGGTCTGCAGTGTTAAGGAATTAATCACAGCATTTTCATGAACAGTGAAGATCAAGTCTCTCCACTGGTGAGTGTCTTACGTTAAGGGCATGCATGAAAAATTCATGAACTCCATCTCCCCACTGGACCCTTGGCATTTCGTTGGCAACTCCACACTATCGAAGGTAAGATAAGTGTGAAGTCTCMGTGGTTTTGTTGGTTTATTTTCTCTGTGAATGAAGTACTGATGTAACATTCTGTTAATGTGTGAAAATGCCAATCAGAACAGGAGTGCTGATATAGACTTTCACTGAGTCTTCATCTGCTGATAATAAAAGGCTTTGCACAGAGCAACAATCAGTTTGCCCTTTTAATCGTAGACTTGCCTGGGCTCCCAAATGCTTTCTTAACATTTATGCTTTTGCAAGTGATATGATTTCTGTCCCTCAGGAGGGGGTGTTGACTGTATTCATATGTCKTTAACTAAAGGAGATGTATGCGTTTCGGGAGGTTAATGGCCTGCTCACTGTGCCCTATGCCCCTTAACTCTTTGCAGCTGCAAATGCCAATATTACAGCAACCTTTGATTTCAGTGGTATAAAATGTAGAGCAAATAATTGGGCACTAAAACCTGCAACCATAGCTTTTCTCCAGCAGTATATGTTATTCCAATTATGCAAGTTAATAGTTCATTTGGCAATAATGACAAATTGTTCAGGGCCATATTTCAAATGAAGATTGYTGGAGTGCGGTTTTAATAATAGAGATTGATCCACCATGGAAATAAATAATAACGCCATGCATTCTAATCATCAACATATTTTCGAACCAAATATTTCGTTTGACACTAAAGCTAAAATGGTCTTTCTAGTAGAGGCTCTGTTGTATTTTTGGGAACTGAGTCTTGATGGTCATCAATCACTTAGAACACTTATTCACTCACTTCAAGAAGTAACAACATAATATAATGGAAAAGTATTATTTCGAAATTTGTACAATTGGTTATGTTTGAGGGTTTGGGGATTTTTGCATTCGCTTTTTTTAAATATGTTCACACTACATTTGCCTAAGTGATATGTTTTCTTTATTTTATGTCAATTTTGATCTACCTATCATCCTATCTTTGTGTTTATTKTTTTTGTTGCTTCTTTTAACGTACCTGTTTTTTTCCCCAACTTTTTTAAAATGTATCGTTTTCCTGATTGTTTGTAGTGTAGTTTTCACTGATGATAATTTGGCATTACTCAAAGAAACATAAAATAACAATAACCTAAATAAGCTATTAATAATTTTGTCACAGTGAAAACCTTTAGGTCGAATATGAATGCAATCATTCGCGAAGGGTTAATTAAGACAAAAATGTGGGTCTGTTTTACATTTGATTCTAAATGATTAAAGGMAAATGAAACAGTGGATTACTTACCGCAAGTCGGACACATTTCAGTGGTCTAAAATGAAGAAAAAAAAAGACAGAGCCCAATAAATCAAAGTAGAATGGCCTTCCTCCAGAAAACATTTCACACTTTTTTTACTACTTTTGTATGCAGGTAAGGCTAGCAGCTGTCCTTGTGTCCACAGGCATGTCTTAGGGGTGGAATCACTCAAAAATATAAAAGTCAAAGACAGATTAAACAATCCCTGTTAGACAAAAGGGGGATTCTGCCCCACACACCATAAAGAAATATTTCCTTCATCTCCATATCTTGTCCCTGCTGGTCTATTCCCATCAGAACGACACTGACAGTTTCTCTGGGACTTGTCTTTCTCACTGACAACAACAACAAAAAAAGCTCATATTAACCCTGGCACTGAGTTGCACCTTTTTATATCTGGATGAATTTCATCTTGCTTTCTGAWAACTGGTTGTCTGGGTGAATAATAATGCAGACATGAACACAATAAGTTTAATTACTTATCTGATGTAAATATCAAATAACTCCAGAAGGCTGTGAATTTCCCAAATAGAAAATTATRACTAACCTTTATTTTTATAAACCTTAATTTACCCAGGCAAATCCCATTAAAATCATAGATCTATTCTTCTGAAAACATATAGCACACACATGGACTGTTGGAGGAAGAATGCCTGGAGAAAACACACACAAACATTCAAACTCTGCACAGAAAGAACCCAGGCCCAAACTAAACTTGGGCTTTTTTGCTGTGAGACTACAGTGTAAACCACAAGTCACCATGCTACCACCCCTCCTACAGAATCTCATGAATCACATAAAAAAATTAAACAAAATAATCTGACATAAGTCATGCTAAGAAATCTACAACTTAGTAGCTTTTGGTGTCAACAAGATTCAAGATGGCTGCCACAGCAAAGCCATTTTAGCAAAAATGGCTGAGTCCAAATTCAGGAGCCGCATCCTTCGAAGGCCGATTATGTCACAGCGATGGGCCTAAGGCTGTCCAAATTTGAAGACTCCTCCAATCCGTCATGGGTTTGGTGAATCCTTCACAGCCCACCCTATCCCGAGTGGACCAGAATTTTTATTTATTAGGCTTTTTATTTATTTTTTTGCTTTTAATGGCCAAGGGACAAGAACGGTTTTAAACTAAAATCTGGTGAATTAAAAATGAAAGTTTAAAGCGGTTGTGTTGTTAGGTTTTTGTCATTTGTGCAGACGTGTTTTTTTTAAGTTATTATTGTCAGAAATCATTGTAAACAAGCCCGTATGGCAGGTCGCTTAGCATTTCATGTGTTGCCTCTAAGCTACTTTGTTAGTTAATAATATACATATATTAAAACTTTGCTAATTTCAATCTATTTCAATTTTATTTATGTTTAATTGAATTTTTATTGCTTCTATTCAACGCCGTCATGGTTGCTAGGCCACAGGACATACATTGGGGTAAGGGCAAATTCACTAAATTCTCAATCACTTTTTTCCNTGCTTAATGGCCAAGGGACAAGAACAGTTTTAAACTAAAATCTGGTGAATTAAAAATGAAAGTTTAAAGCGGTTGTGTTGTTAGGTTTTTGTCATTTGTGCAGACGTTTTTTTTTTTCAAGTTATTCTTGTCAGAAATCATTGTAAACAAGCCCGTATGGCAGGTCGCTTAGCATTTCATGTGTTGCCTCTAATCTACTTTGTTAGTTAATAATATAAATATATTAATACTTTGCTAATTTCAATCTATTTAAATTTTATTTATTTTTAATTGAATTTGTATTGCTTCTATTCAACGCCGTCATGGTTGCTAGGCCACAGGACATACATTGGGGTAAGGGCAAATTCACTAAATTCTCAATCACTTTTTTCCAGTCTCCGTGACTGACAAAGGACTTGGTCCACATAGACCAGGTAGACCTGGTCCTCCAAAGGACACAGCCCCTGAATTTAAACACAGCCATCTTCAGAGTTATTGAGCTAAAATCTGGTGCTGTAGTACCTGAGTATTCTCCACAACAACACATACTGAGAGCTACACTTTACACACTATGTTATTATTACAGTTTTCTTCAAATATTCTGTGAAGTCAGAATTAACAAGCTGCATCTCTTTTTAAAAATAGGACAATTTAAAAGATGTTATTAATGTTGAGCTAAGAAACTAAGAGGACTGTTTGTAATTTAAGGAATTTGACATGCAGACATGTTCCTTCTCAGTTACATTTTAATGCTTTTTAAAAAGCTTTAAAGAGATGTTAAAACACTTTTGCCTTCATCTATTCTAACTGTATTACTGTTTGTTATATTTATTATCATTTTAGATGGTCTCTTTTACTTCCACCACTATCACTGTTCTGAAAAAGCCAGGAGGAAAACACAGGTTAAAGTGATGGATTTAACAAGGAGTGTTCTTCCATCCCCTCAGCATTATATTCTGCCTCTCTGGTAGCTCTGAGCAGATGCTACTTCTATTGCCTCTGGGTCCAGACAGAGCCTGGGGACAGTGGCTCCACACAAACATGGTTGTATCCCTCCTTCAGTTCTCCGCTCATCTTCCCACCCTCCTTTTCCCTCTGCTTTCATCCCTTCCCTTTCTCAAACGTCCTCCCCAGCCCAGGTGGCGAACTCTGGAATCATATCCTCATGGAGCATCCGTGTGACGCCCTGCAGCATCCCGGGRCAACCCATTAAATGTGATCATTCCGCATAAACCGATGGTTCGGGGTGAACGAGGGGAAGAAAGTAGTGCGGCAGACAGATTAATGCTCCCAACGTTTCCCGCATCTGCGCCTGTGAGAATGACTCCAGAATGGAAAAGGAACAACATGCGTACCGTTTACCCAAAGCCGTCCAATAAATTGCAATGCATAACAAACTGCAGAAGCCTTTGGGTGATGTTATTGGTATGACAAAGCGTGTTAGCTCGGCCCTACAATGAGCCTCACAGAGCCACATGGGAATGTCCCAAATCACTTTGAAACAACAAAGTCCAATTTACACAGAAGACAGAAGCATTGTGGGGGAAGGCAGGGAAACCAATACGAGCCAAATTCATGGTGACGGATAAACAATGAGATGAACCCAACAACTTTATCCATCCTCCATTTTTGGTTGTTGATTAATTTTGATTGAAAGTCAACCTCTTCGTTCTTCAACGTAAAGTCACGTTGATTGATCGTTTGAGTCTGAGCAGAGCCCAGTCGTCTCCCAATCAATACCCCAAACGGGTGCCTCTCTGGGGTTCATGAATCATCGATTTGCAACAAATTTTAGAGGCAAACTCTCTGGCTCATTTTGCACCAACACAAGATCACAGCTGTCAGAGTGAGTTGAAGCATTAAATGAATTCTTTAGAGGAGTGTTTCCTACAGCATCAGATGTGTCTAAACACCATATGCTGGTTGCCTCAATATCATAATACGTGGGCGCAAGACAGTACATCAGTTTTCACGAGTGAAAAAACAGATTTTGTTTTCAATTTCAAGAACTTAGTTTTTGACCTCTAATGTGGCTGCAAATATGTTTTTTACTTTCCTTACTGAATGGGGGATCATATTTTTCTTACATCCCTTGCACTCCTCTTACAGTGGAATAAGGTGTACATAAAAATACTTACAAGTGCTTGGAAAAAAAATAGAATGGAAAATTGCAAACTTAGTTTCTCAACTTACAACAACGCATCTGTCTTCTTGAAAGTACGCTCTCCCAGACCTCTCTGGTAGAGGACCAGAGTCTGAAGTGGAAGCACTCAGGGAAGGCTTTTTTTTCAATGTTTCAGTGAAATAAGAGAATTGCTCCGACAGAGTTTGGATGTTAAATTTAACTACCTCATGTTCTGGTGAGTAAGCAAACAATAAATAAATAAATAAATAAATAAATAAATAAATAAATAGTTCTTAAATCAAAATTAGAATAATAAAACACTTGAAACGTCAAACAACTCTTGCTCTACAGTAAAGAAGAGATATTTTTTTTAATAATTATTATTATCAGCATGGAAGATTTTTATACAACCATTACAGTTATTTTACCCTTACCTAAAACTAATGCATTGAAACAAACAGTTATGTTTAGAGCTATTGGTTATTGGAATAAATTATCTCTTGATATAAAAGTATTAGATAATTATAATTTGAAAGCTACTGTTAAGGATTGGTTACTCAAAYGTAAATAATATAAAGGAAGAGATGGTGTTTATTGTGTAAATGGTCGTCAGTTCGTGGTATTAGTTGAATATATGTATATTTTGTTGTGTTATGAGAGAGGTTGTCAATTGCTTCATGTTTTAGGGGTTTAAGTTAATTATTTTTTAAGAAATTTACGATGGCTTTTATTTTTATTGTAATTTGTTTCATTTTATTTTATTATGTTGTAAGTGTTGAGATTTGTGTTGTTGTTTGTTTTTATTGTTATGTTGTATTTTGTTAGTTGGGCCCCAGGAAGATTAGTCTCTTTTTTGAAGAGACTAATGGGGACCCGTTAAAAAAATACAGTCCTTAAAGTCYGACGGACTGCAGTTGTACCTGTTCTGACTGAACCGTGTCATAATTCCAGTGATGTTTTCTGTTTAAAACAAATTCTAGTTTGACATTTGTTGATTTTATAGTGAAATGAATGTTTGCTTTGAGCTGAGAGAAGTTCACTGGTCTATGCCACGTAGTTTTGTATACCATTAACACAGTGGCAGCCTGCTGCCTGTCTCTTTCCATCTGCTGCTCTATTTGTTTGTTGTCCCTTTCTGTTGCTCGCTTCACTCTGCGCATTTGTCTTTTTCTTCCTATTTAATTCACTTTTTCCCCTCACTTTTCTTTTATAGCTTCCGAATTCTACCAAACATTCCATGCTTTTTTATTTTTATTTTTATTTTTATTTTTTTTGCAAGTGGGAATTAATCAGATAATTTGTCACGGCCTAACTGCTACATTTTTTTAGTTTATGTTTTCTTTTTTTTTTTATCAAACAACCAACATTTCTGCTCATTAAATGCTGGCTGTCCGTTAAAATGTACTTCACTTGTGTAATCGTAAAAAAAAATGTTTTTGCAACATTGAGATCCCTTAGACCAGCTGCTCATGGAATGAAATGCCAAGTCCTGGCTTTATGATAGCATCTATACATCCTGAAGTAGCAGTCAGGATGAAATGGGCTTTACTCAGCACCAATTCAATCCTGCTTAGAGCTGCTGTCGTGCCGGATTTCAACCCTTCATTAGAAAAGGCCACAGGAGAAGGCTGATACATCAAGAATGCCACGCTTATTAATAAAGTGATTACCTCTCAACAGCTGGAATGATGATGGCAAACAAAACTTTCTTGGCTAAAAGCTAATATTTTACAGATTTAACTGCTTAGTAAGTCATTAATAATGGTTTTCTTTGCAGTAAACTGAAATGTGTATAATGTTATTTCACCAATRAGCTTTTCTCTGTGATGCAGCCTTATGCTTCAGTTAGTACTGGTTTATGGAGATGCACCTTAGATTATTACTCACCTTCTCCTGCATCTGTGGATCATTTTTTTCTGCCACAAGTGTATAATTATACCTCATTAGAGGACCTGACCTAAAGCCTAGATGGCAGTGRTACAAGGCTGATAAAACACCAAATATATCTTTGATGCTATTTAATCGACACATCGATCCCTTTCTCGTTATGAACACCTGAGATGTGCAGCCTGCAGGAAAGCCACAAAGCGTTTCATTTACGCCGCCGCTGCTAACAAAACCCAGGTGGATTAATGAGGTTTCATTAGAAAGGTCATTAATATTTATAAATTAATTTCACACGTTGTTTAACCTGAGCAGGCAAAACAAATAAAGAAATAAATAAATAAAAAAAGCAGTTGTCTCTTGTGTAAAATAATCTCAAGTGTAAAGAGGTTCGTTAAGCGTCCGAGTAATCCAAATAATTATGCTTTTGTTTCTCCAGAAGTCTCAAATCAAAAGTGTTCCTAAACTGCAGATGGTATGAAACTCCAACACATCTGCTCTTTTTTTATTCTTGCCAGCTTGTCGTCCAGATAAGAGCTCACATAAAAAGAAAATAACAAAATTAGCTAATATACTGTACGTAAATTTGACAAATGTTCAATCCTTCCATCAGTATTATTTATTTATTTATTTATTTATTTATTTATTTATTTATTTATTTATTTATTTATTTATTTTTGGTCATCTTCATTTCTACGGTAACAATTAAAGCATTAGATTCATTTTATGATTGTGGTTTCATTTTCAATTCTCAATTTGTTGATTGTTGTTCACAAAACTTCTAGAAACAAACTATCCATCTTATTTGGGAACTTTTGATGTCTTGTTGACCTATATGTCCACCTCGACCTCCAGACTTATTGATCGTATTTGTTATTTAATTAAATTAAGTGTCTTTTTCCACCTCTCCTGATTGAGAGTCCTCTTTCAAACCTTGTTTTGCCTATCACCTTGATAAATTGGCTTTTAGTCTGAACTTTTAAAACTTTTTTCAGTAGACAAACGAGGAAATGAATGTGATGAATGGTGGCACGGTGGCTCAGTTGGTAGAGCTGATGCCTCTCAGCAAGAAGGTCACCGGTTCAAATCCCGGTCCGGGGACCTTTCTGGGTAGAGTTT
>NW_013952415.1:676578-685625 GCF_001266775.1 Austrofundulus limnaeus | reverse complement strand
CGAGTTAGCCTACTACTTTAATTCAGCTTCGGAATGAATATATCKCACAGCCATGCATGGATATGTCGATATTTTAACACAGTGCAGCCARGCAACACCAATGTCAATTTCACAAACTTGTGGCAACAAGTCCGGTTTGAGTAACCAGATATTTCAAAATAAAAGTCTGATTTAATTCAGTTCATACAAAACAAACTTTTGCGTCGGAACGCAAAACAATATTGCGAGGGAATGCAAACATTTGGGAGGTAACGTAAAAAGTTTTGCGAGGTAACACAAAAGAAAAAAATCCCCCCATGTCCCCTTGCGGGCTCCATAGATAGCTCTATGCCTTTGATTAAAAAGTAAATAAGTACAAAACTTAAATTAATTTAAAGCAATAAATCTCAGTTTGTGTTCACATCCTAACTAGGTCAAAGCACTGTGACAAGACATCAATATAAAAAAGAATAATATACAATTTTTAAATTTAAATTTCAGTTTGTTTTTAGACAGAAAGTTGAAGATTTGCAGGAGAAACATGAAAATAAGAGAAGCTTTCTGATTGAATAGCTTTATTAGTTGCAGATTTATATTCCTACTGAGAATCTGAGGACTATTGTTTTCAATAAAAAGCTACCTTACTGTCAGTTTCAATAACCCACTTATCGAATAACTACTTTTTCATTTCAAAGAGCATTCGAAGATACCTTACATTACGACTGATAAGCTTTTGTCAAATTTCTACTTAAAGCTCCTGCATATCAAGGCCCTTGGCCGTGATTGTTAATTCTCCTCTCACCGATGAAATCTGACACCTTGAATGAAACATCACAAATACCAGCGAACCAAATAATAAAGGTGGTTTGCATTTTTCTGTAACTGCGGCAGAATGCTAAAGGTTGCAGATTTGGCTGCTGAGACTTGAGGGGGATTTATATTTATCCCCTCAAAGGCAGATCTATCTAATGACAATATAATCCTCTTAGAGAGAGTATTAACTGTGATCAAAGAAAATACTTGAGCGTTCAGATTTTTTTGTGTGTGTGTGTTCCTGATGCTGCCGAGTGCCTCCTTACAGAATGCATAACCACCCAGCTGATGTTTTTTTTTTTATCTTTGTGTTGCAATCAAGCAGAAAATTATTTTATGTTAAAGCATCCTGCTGTGAGAAAGTTTGAGCTTAGAGGTTTAATGTAACATCAAGTTACCAATAAAACATGCACTATTAAAATAATTTACATTGCACTAAAATGTCTCCTTAATATGCAGATGCATTAAATTACATACAGTATTCAGAATTTGGATTGATAATCTACGATATGTCAAACTTTATCAAACATGTTCGACAGTTGTAATCATTTGGTAATGAGACAAAAAATTTGTACATCTGCAGGATTATTACAAATTTGTATCACATAGTTGGTGTTTTCAATCACCTGTGTATGGTTAATATGAGATAAATGATTCATTATGATATTGTTTTTGCCACTTCTTGTTTGTTCCTGTCTACTTGCAGTCCCTGGTGAAACAAGTTCTTTCCAGAGATAATAGTTTGTACAAAAAATTAAATAAAATAAAAATTATGAAGCAGAAATAACTCTGATTCACAATCAAATAAAGGTCTGGTATTGCATAAGAGACTGCATATCACCTGCATCCTTTCATGCCAGAATATTACTAAGATTACCTTTTGTCGTGAAATGACAAAGGTGTAGCCATTAGTTTTTTTTTATTTTAACTCATTTCATTGAAATCTGTTTAATTCCAATTCTGAAATCTTTTGATAAAAGACAAACAATGTTGATACCAACAAAGTTGTGCAATATGTTGTGCTCTAAGTATATGCTTAGGATGTTGCTCAGCTAGTACCGTGTCAAATTTTAGCTCAGTATTTATAAAATTGGCTGAATTTATAAACATATGTCCATCTAATTGATACTTTTTATGACTTTCATTAAATTCTGCCAGTAGTGTTTTATATATTTTTTTCTAAACACACAAACTAATAACACACAAAATTTTATATAAATGTTTAATCCATGTGAGACATTAAAAACCTGCCTATACACTGTAACACTAGTGTGTCTGCATGTGTTTGTGAGTGTTATCTAGACAAATAATGAAAAGAAGTAAAAGAGACATTGCACTGGCAAGCAGCAAAATGTGTTTTTCAGCTCTCTGGCCTTAAAATGAAATAAATATTTGTTTTCAAATATTCATGTTTATTTTGCATATTGACTAAATTACACTCCACCCCCCTGAGGCTTCTGTCTGCATTTGAAATCCCTTTTGTTTTTCACGCTGGTGTGATGATCAACAAACACAGCAGTTACACTTACAAACTCATTACGGCCTAATTCTTACAAAACAGTTGTGAAATGATCTGACTCCATGTTTTATTTTTGTTTACTCATGAAATCCTTGAAAATGCTGCTTAAAACCAACCGTTTTAACCTGCAAAAGCCTTTTCAGAATACTTAGGAATCACACACTGTGAGTTTATTTTAAACTGCCATAACTGCGTGACTACTACGTGGTCAAAAAAAAAAAAAAACAACTTTAAAAAGCAGTTTATTTTATAGCAGGGTGTAACAAAGTGCCAAACTATAAAAGTACCAACAACCATAACAGATATGTATAAATTACTTAAAAAAATTACTAAGTAAAAGTAAAAYAAAATCCTAAACAGAAAATGACGTTTGTAAAAAAATATAAAAATTGAATATTTCAATGATGAGAAAAGTACTTACATAAATGTAAAAAATTAAAATTAAATTAAAAAAACTACTCACAATAATTGAGAAAATACACATAAGTACTTATACAAACACTCAATTTATTCAACTCGAGTTATTGGAATCAGTTCACATAACCTGGTTAAAAAAAGTGCATGAACAACTCCTTTTGTATTTAAATTTGTAGCACGTAACTAGGTGTTAAATTTTAAAGTAAAGAAAAAAATGTGTAATTTTTATGTTTTGAATGTAACAAAAAATAAAAGTTACATTTAAAAAAGTACTTAGTGAAATTTCAAATTCTCAAAAAAATTACTTAAGTAGTACTGTAACAAAATAAATGTACTTTGTATACTATTTACTATACACTTCTGCTTTTATTTTTGATTATGTCAGTTTCGGTGCCTTCAACGTTTTTAGGGGATATCAAAGCCAGTCATGTTTTATGGCTGTGAGCATCTTTTTTTACTTATTCATTTCATTAAAAAAACAAAAACAAACTTTATACCCAACAGAAGAAAAAAAACATAAATAAAATGAAAGGCAACAGAGAAAATAATTTTTAAAGAAAATTTTAATTTTTAATCTAGTATTCAGCACAAGCATCCTGCCCCTTCTAGTCCATCGACCAATAGCAGAGGAGCTGACCCAGTAAGAACCGCCCGCCTCATTTGCACAATGAAGCAGAACTGCACTAAAAACAGGAAAAATACAACTGTAAAAACAACACATGGAAATAAAAAGACTAGCGGGGAAAAAACTAAAAAATGTAATAAAAAACTTGAGTGATACAAATGCATTGACAAGTAAAAATAGAGACAATAAACATATTTTTTAAATAAAACATACAATTTTACTTATGTTAAATATATAATTTATTGGAACTAAGCTGAAAAATAAACATAAAGGTCAATCAAATTATAAAACATGAGGTAAAGTTCTCTTTAAAAAAAACAATTTGAGGCATTTTAAGTGTATTTGTTAATTTATCGGGCCTTTTGTATTTTTCTGCCTTCATTTTGTTATTGTGTCAGTTTTGGTCCTCCATACAAGTCAGTTAAAGTAAAACATCTCATTTAATTAAAAAAAAGATTAATCAAGTTTATTTGTGTTTACAGTTTGAAAGAAAGCATGAGTGAAACTCAGCTTGCAGGTTGATCAAGTTCTGCTGGTAAGTAAAACATTTACTTTGCCTTAAATCTACTGCTGGCACCATTTATAAACACGTTTCTGTTGGCCTCACGYTGACAAACTGTTGAGAGCACAAACACATTGCTTTTTTTTAAAATGAGCAAACAGTGGAAATATTGTAATCACCACTGCCTACAGGGAGTCAGTCTGTCAGCCTGTCCTGAGCACAGAACATAAGCAACAGTGGCAGAATTAATCTTCTAGAATAAACTCAGGTCTGTATTTTCTCCCTTTCATTTTTCAAAATGACACAAAGGAAACAAGACTGGCTGTGATGATTAAGCACACGGAGTTCAGCACCTAATAAGTCTGAGATCTGGTGGATGGCTGAAAGAGGAGGCAGAGTGGGCAGCGACTGATGTAAAATCAGAAAGAGGAGAGGAATGCCACGAGGCTGTGGAAGTTCTGATCACTGTTATTGTTAGTGAAGTGCTCAGTCATGACAACTGTGTGCTTCACACAGCTGCCCTGTAAGTACAGCTGCCCTTTCCATCTCCCCCTTGCTCTCTGCCTGCTCTTTGATAAAGCTGTATCATGTCTGCTGCCTTCAGGCAGTGCGGCAGCTGGCCCTGTCAGAAACTGACTTATTATTATTGCAGCATATTTGAAATGCAATCTTCATAAAAAATAGAATATGAAGAACTTTCATGCTTTTGCTTTGGATTTCAGTATACAGTACTGTATTTAAATCTTGGAAACTTGGGACCACTAGGAACAAATTTTTAATTAATGTGCTTCAGAGTAGATGTTTGGTGATGGTTGTCTCATGCCATCATTTTATTGATGTTTCGTATTGAAGCTACTTTAGAAATTGGGAACAAGTTGTTAGTTATGGAATTAAAACAGGTCAGTACTGACTCACCCAGGGTTATAATGGTCCAAACCAATGTTTCTTTTCTGTAGTGGTGTCCTGATACTGATACCACTAGACGTATTGGGCATTTCAGCATATAGTACCGTTATTATATATTATCATATATTTCTGTGGATTCTCAGTCATCCAGGACACGGAAAATTCAAAGAACAAAAACAACCAGACTCCTGTTCTGTGGCTGAAGATGTGTGGCGTTGTCTTTATCACTAGGATCGATCTGTATACCTCCACCTCACCATAGGCGTAATTTGCAGGGGGGTTGGGGGGTTATGACCCCCACAATAATTTGATAAATTCAAAATACCCCCCCACCCCAAATAAAGTTACATAATTTGCTCAAACACAAAAGAAATTAACTGGTTAAGTAGACAGATGCAGCTCTCTTGTTGTCTTTAGGTAACTTTAACCTGATTAAAAAATATACAATGTCATATGTATGTTTAAGCATAATTGCTAAAAATGACACATGGGGTTTTAGAGCATAAGCCACCGAATGATAGACCCAAAGTTACGCCCTTGCACCTCACAGATGTAAAAGTCGTAAAATAAGTCACTAAATTGTGACAAACTTTTAGACAGCAGTCACTTTGAAAAACATTAGATATGATTCCGATTTACTGCCAGGTTCTAAATAAAAAGATCGTGTTTCATAATTGTGTGATGTTTAGGTCCTAACTCTAGTGATATGGGTACTCGGTATTGGCGGGTAAGCAAACTGAAGTACTTGTACTCAGTTTGAAAAAAAAAACTGGTAACAGGACACCCCTACTTTACTCAAATCCAGCTCATTTGGCTAAATTCACTAAGAATATTTTTCTATTTCAGCACACATCTAACTCTTTATTTAGTACTACTTGTAAAAATGCTGTTATGCAGCAGAAAAAAACAGCTCTGAGCTCTTTTTTCAGCTCTCAAACAGCTCTTTAAAGAGTTTGTTTGGATCTCGCTCAGAGCTGTTGAACCCATTGCTAATACTCAACTCCTACCTGCTGGTCTGCTCTCCACCATCAAAGTCCTTATCTCTTTCATCAGATTCCTGGAACCTTTTCATCACCTTGGGCCTGCCAAAAAAGACACCAAAAAAGTAAAAGTCATCATTGAGATGCTCCCTAATTGTTGTGAACAAGCTAAATACACTTATCATGTCCTGCAGACATTATACCTCTCGGAGAATCACTAACTTAGCTTATATTTTTGTCCGTTCTTGGTGGTCTGCATTTTGCAAAATTCATAACCACATCTTGACGTAATGATGCATTTGTTGCATTATCAGACTTACACTATAAAAACCAGAAGCTCAACATTGTTTCAGTCACTAATGGAAGATCCTTTCATCTTAATCTTGTCACACTCATGGCCCTGCCTGACTGCCTGTTTCTGTCACTGTTACTGCTGACTGTGTTGGGTTATGTTGGTACAGTGAAAGAAACAAGGTTCAACTCTCAGCACATTTAATTCGCCACAACTGAGACGTTTAATCGAATTAGTGTGCTTAAGGAATTAGGTTTTTATTTAAACTTTAGGGGTGGCAAATAAAAGAAGTTAGATAAAAACATTAGAAGCTTACAAATGAAAGTGGAGAGCAGCGCTGCTGGAAGCACTGTGATTCCTACAGGGAACCAACACCAGCTGATAAAGAAAGAGGCTTAATGTGAGAATGATAACTTTTTAATAGACTTACGCTAAGTTGAGTTAAAGCAAAGTGGAACATGTACACGTGTTTTAATCATTAGCATACTTTAAAACTAAGAGGATCCATAAAACTAAAAAAATTCTTCACAATTTATTCTTAAAATAGTTTTTTTTTTCCTGACAGTTCTGTTTAGCTGTCTAGGAAAGGGATGGTGGAATCACAACAACAAATCTAAAACTCTACTAGGTATGTTGTTCTTTTGGAGCCCAAAAAAATAATTGATTAGATGAACAGAGTACCCCGCCCCTCGCACTGTGACTGCTGGATATGGGCACCAGTGACCCACGCAACCCTGAAAAGGAAGAAGCGTGTACAGAAAATGGATGGATGGATGGATGAACAGAGCTCCAATCTTCATTAAGCCACAAGCTTCTTTCTTTAACAACTGCTACACTTAAACAGGTTAAAGTAAAACTGCAGGCACTCAGTGTGGCAAAACTGAACTAGGAGTTAGGTCAACTAAATATACTGTAAGCACTATAGAAATAAATAAAAAATAAAATAATAAATATATAACAATAATAAAATAAATACAGGCACTTCAAATTTATTCCACTACAAAACAGAATGGGAGATCTGAGAAATGAATAATAATTCAACTCAAGATTTTAATGAATTTAACTACAGAGTTAATATAGTTATACTGTAATTATTTTTTGCTTTTGACATAATTATAAAAGCTGGTCAGTGTGAAACAACTCAAGGTTGATTGGACCCTTTGCCAAATGCAGCTCTCAACACTATGTATTCATGATTTTTTTTATGGAACACACTGCTCTAAGTTTCTTGGAGAGCCCTTGTGGTTTGGGGTTTAAACCATCCCATTTGATAAATGCTGAGTGATACCAGAAAAGACTGAGGAGATTTGAAGTTTGTCACACGTAGCTATAAAACCACAAATCTGGGAAGAATATGCGGCTTGATAATCCCTTTGAATGAAGGTTAGGACTCTTGTGTAACAGTGGTTAGAGCTTCTAATTTACAATTAGATGTCTCATTACTGTCAAAAGGTTCAACAGCTGTCTTCATGTTTTGTTTTTTTTTGTATCAGTTGTATCTATGTGCTGAAATCTATCACATGGGCTTCAGAGAAACTGTTGATCAGTGCAGAAAAGCCCATGAGAGGGGAACGAGACCTCCTCTACAATTGAATCACCAACAACCATGGTGGAAAAGGCTGATTGTGAAGTGGGCAGAATGATGGCAGGGGGATGAATCCGGAGTAAGCATCTTAAATCGATTTTCAAGCCGCAGCTGTGACTGTGACGGAAGGGCCCGGATTATGCTCCTTTTGTCTGCTCTGCCGGTCTCTTCCTCTCCACACTTTCCAATGGAAAGTCTTTCAGATCTACTTTTTGATGTCTTTTTCCGAGCAGCATTCAGGTTGGTCAATTTGTAGCGTTTGATGTGTGGTTCAATCAGCCTTTCTGGGAGTTCTTTGATTTGTGTTTTTGGCAAAGGCATCATTTTTCTCCAAGTCATACAAGTTAATGTTTTATATTTTCCAATCGTGACAATAAAAAACATGTTTTTTTTTATTATCTATCACACTTAGGTTCCTGCCTTTTTGTCCTTGATTAAAACATAGTGACCACGTGTTGCCTAAAAAAGTTGTTCTCCTAATTTTCAGTAGCCTGGTAAATACCAGTCTCTTGGTCTCCGCTTTGTTTTGTACAGAGGGTCTGGATTCTCGGCTATTGAGAAGCGATTGTTGGGTAGAATTTGCATYGCCTCTGCTGAAGTTTAAAACAATTGAATCTGATTTACCCAYTTGGTAACYGTTGGCCGCGYTGCATGAACGCCAGCAACACTGTGAAGGAGGCTAAGCTAAGAAGCTAACTGGAAATTGCGTGCGTGTGCTGTAAACAACCATCCCCTACTGAGAGGACAGAAGTACCYAGCCAAACTACAGGCTTTGTGAGACAAATTTAATTTAATTTGGAAGCCTTGTCAACACAATTGGCTTCATTCACTTCCTCCACTGCCATTAAACTACAAGCAGACACTGCGCAGAAAATCGACGTTGTTCAAAACCCCTCCTTCTGTTCACTGATTGGCCCAGGTAAAATTCAACKAAAGAAATCCTTGTCTATGGAAGAAATCCCAGACYGAGCAGTGAAGGGAAACTAGAATTAAGTAGAACTGCATAGGAAGGCAAGGACCAGACTAYGGCTGTGTCCAAAACGGCAGGCCGGGTCCTCCGAAGYCCYAATTCGTCGGCTGCATARGTCACAGCGCTGCAACAAAGGCCGTCCAAAACCAAAGACTCCTCCGATGCGGCCGACAAATACGTCCTTCCTTTTACTCGATTTGAAGGACTGGTCTGACGGATCCTTCCCGGCCCAGCGTATCCCACAATGCTTTGCGGCCCGACCAGAGATTTTTTTAAGCTTGCAATGGCGGACGAAGCGAGACAAAAGAATATGTTTTAAATAAAAACATGGCGATATAAAAATATTTTTTTAGCGGTTGTAATACTATACCTTTATCATTTGTATAGACTTGTTTTTAAATATTAGTTTTTGTCATAAAAAAACGTGAAATAAGCATGCACCTACAGCGGGTCAATTAG
>NW_013952415.1:673293-676412 GCF_001266775.1 Austrofundulus limnaeus | reverse complement strand
GACGCTAGACCGTCCAAATTCACCTAGATGACATGACCTAAGGACGGGACGCTAGACCGTCCAAATTCACAGCCTCTTTTTTCCCGGTCTTCCAAGTCTACCAAGGACCCGTCCCATCTGGATCGGGTAGTCTGGGTCCTCCGGAGGACCCGGCCTGTCGTTTTGGACACAGCCTCAATTTTCAGTAGTTTTAAAAAAATGCTTCAAGTTATTTGCAGTGGGGTCATGTGAGTACGTAGTGGAAGCAAGCAAGGTGATTGTGCACAACAGATTGGGCATTTGCAAGATGCCTTTCTAACACCTGGGCTTGAACTCGCAATCTCAGGATTACAAGGAGCCACCAAACTATCATGGTCAAAACCTGCAAACAAACAAACAAAAAGGATTATTTTAGATATCGTTGTTTTGTCCACCCATTATGCAATGATAGATCTGAGGTCGTTTTCTACACTACTTTTTCAAACAGTGTTTCAAGCTAAATGTGACTAAATTTAGCTGGTATTTTTATGCACAAGTTGCTTTACAAATGGCACCCCCATACCTGTACTTTAATTTGTGTATAAATTAAATGTCTGGGGGGGTTCCCTGTTAAATATTAGGAACAAACACCATAAACGGCATTACTTTCAGTCTGTGCTGTCGTAATACCTTCATGATAAACGCTGCACACCAATATAAATCTCTGAAAAGCTGCACGTTGCATCAGCAAGACTCCTGATGGGAAATGGGAAGAAAAAAAATCCTATTTCACAGATATGAGCGTTTCCTCGTTGCATCTGTGTGAAAGCCAGAATGTAATTTCAAGCTCTTCCCACATGTAAAACCCCTAATGATCAAGCTGCGTCATATTTCAAAAACCTCATTGTACTGTAATATGCAAGGTAGAACTTTGTTCCCAGAGTTCAGGTTTACTTTGGGTTTCTAGCTGCAGATGTCAGCAAACCCTCCGCTGSTAATACCTCCCAGTGCTGAACTGAGGCCAGCTTTTTATCTTTCTGTAAGGTTATGTCTAAAACTTTCTTATTTATAGAGCTAACAGTGCTGGCTTAGGTGATCCTGAATTTAATTGTGCTGGTAGTCCTTAAGGGAATAACTTGTAATGCTCTGAGCAGCTCTCCTATCCTTTTTGTTTCACTGTTAATGCATTTAACTGTCACTAATGTCAGTTATTAGCTTTCTTAATGTGATATATTGTTGTAAGAGAACTCATCAAGGGTTTTAGTTTGGTATTTTACTTCACAAGAAGTACTACCCAATCTCACTCAAATAACAAATATTGCTCACTTGATGTTGTTGATGCAGCATTGTTTCAAACTTGGACAGAGTTTGTAGGAACCTTTGACTCGTCTAGTGCAAATTGTGCAACTGAATGAAAGTTTCTAGAAACAACACCTGCAAAAAAAGGGAGAAAATTATATTGTGTTTGAAAGTGCATCTAGTTAACCAGGATATTGTGATATAAAGCCATATTACAATTTCAATAAATTGATGAAAAAATGTTTCTCTCACTGTTATTTTTAATGACATTTATTTGTATTTTGTTTTGTTATGCTGGGTAGGTCCAACAACACCACAGTGATTTATGAATGCATTATTTAATAGGGGTGGGCGTATCGATCCAACTATCAATACCAAGATGAGTATTATCAGATCGATKCTAATGAAATGAGATTYATTCTTTTGTTTAGACTTTATTTGCATTACTGATTTTATTTTTCACAAATAAAGTGAGTAGTGAACAGTTGCCAAATTGTTTGGAGTTAGTCATTAGTCCTCTTCTTTATACCAGTATGTTGTTTTTGTCATCATTATATTTATATTTTGTTACATTGTTGCTTCTTTTTTGTCATTTTACATTGTTTTACTTTGTTGTAGCTAATTAAAATAAAACATTTTTTGACTAAAATATCTGTCCTGTTTTATCATAATTAACAGAACAAAGGGCAAAATTATCATGACTAAATAACTCCATGTATATGACAAGTATTGGTATCGCTGGCGATACTAACTTTGTATTTACTTGGTATTGCCCACCCCTATTATTTTATTATTAAAACTGAGGAACTACTTACTACATACATAGTCTGTGACAGAATAGAGTACTATATAAGAATACAGTAAGCAAACTGCAAAGACATCATTTTTGTGTGTTATAAATGTTATTTCCATCAAAACGAATTTCCTTTCAGTGATACTGTATTTACTGAGATTTTTCTCCAGCCTGACTGAAATCCCAAACCTTTGTGTGTGTGTGTGCGCGCGCGCGCGCGCGCGCATGTGTGTAGGCATGTGAGTGCCAGCCGCAGTACAAGTTACTTTCCTAAAGGCAAACCCTCGGGGCAGCCTAGTTTTGGAGTGAATGTTTTTTTATTATTATTATTTTTTTTAATCTGAGAATTAACATAAAGTTCCTTCACTGCATGCATGACYGTTTTCTGACAAGCGTGTTACTAAGTGAGACGTGCATTCACCTGAGGAAAATTATCATATAGTGACATGTATACATCCCTTCAACCACAAAAAAGAAGAAAAAAGAAGAAGAAAAAATGTCTTTTAGGAATATTAATCCACAAACATATTTGTGAGGAACAAAAGTGAAACAACTAAAAGTTTTTTCTTGAGTTTTATACACCACATTTTTTATAATTTATGAAGCAAATGTTTCAAATGCTCTTAGGGGGAAATAAAAAAAGAGCTTGGAGGCATCATAGAAAAGAAAATGCCCTAAAGAAAAATCAGCTATCACCTGGTACAGCTGCAAAATGAGCAGTTTGTTATCTTTGACCCGTTTGTGACAGTTTGTTATCTCAGTGTCTGTAAAACTGGATGAGTTATTTGTGTTTGGTAATGTTGCTTTGTTGTGGCGGCCATCTTGAATGTGGTTGACTCAAAACGTTAATCCCTTTTAGTTGTGAATCCAATGATTACTTTTGAAAATTTCATTAAAATCCATCCATCCATCCATCCATCCATCCATCCATCCATCCATCCATTTGTCCATCCATCCGTCCGTCCGTCCATCCATCCGTCCGTCCGTCCGTCCGTCCATCCATCCATCCATTCATCCGTCCATCCATCAGTCCAACCGTCCATCCGTCCGTCCGTCCATCCGTCCGTCC
>NW_013952415.1:670753-672823 GCF_001266775.1 Austrofundulus limnaeus | reverse complement strand
TCCATCCATCCATCCATCCATCCACCCATCCATCCATTATTTCATGAGATATTTGTTAAAAGGAGAGATACACACAGGAAATGCTTAAACAATATTTCCCTTTCTCCTTCAATGCTAGGCAATCAGTATTAAAATACAGTGATTTATTAGAAAATACATGTAATATGTGCTTATATAACCTTAAACTGTTGCAAAATCCCCTGTACAGACATGAATTTCAACCTCAAATATGAGCAGTTTACCAAAGCTCTGTAGTTTCCTTTGCCTCCTTCATGTCTGCTCCTGATTGCAGGTATGGACATAATCACACTGTATGCAACAAGAGCACAGAATCAGCTGCTGCTATTTGAGTCAAACCTCTCAGAAACACTTGGCTCTGCRTCCAAATGGTTGTCTGAACACTGTTACTCTCAGCTCGAGTGGTCAGTCACACTCCAGCCTCTTTGTGTCTTTCGTTTTTAGTGTCCTGTCAGTAATTCTGTGTTTGATAAATTCTTGTTCCTCTTGTCCGAGCGCTGCTCTGGTAAACACAGCTTCTACTCGGTGACCTCCCGCCTCATCTGTTCCTCTCACTGCCTCGACTCTTCACTCAATCCTTGTATTCTTTGCTTCTTTGCTTTTCTGTGGCTCTTCTTGGCCCAGTTTTCAGCTCAGATCTTAACCCATGTTTTATACCATTCATTAATATCTCTTCTAAGCAGGTTTCTATTCTTTGCTGCCAATTCCTGTATTAACTCATCTTAGGCAAATGTTATAGAAGATTTTTGTCAAGAATTTATGCGATTTGAACACTTGATGTAAACTTTCAATGATCAGTGAAAAACAGTTTTTTAATCCTCTATTTMTCCTGACTAATAAAGACAAAGTAATGTTTATCTAGCCTAAATGTGTTGGTGAACCAGTGAAAAATGCCACAATAATGAAAAATGAGGCTGCTCAAATCAGTCTCAACTGACAAGCTTTAGTTGAGATCTAATTTCTGTGTAACTCTGACAAAACTTATTTCTCACCATCTGTTTTTCAAATCGTGAGCAGGAAAAGTAATATAAGGATGAGAGAGAAAGAGAGAGAAAGGGCTTATGAACTAAATTAGTTTCAACTTTGTGAATGAGCTGCTGAAAYTTTGGATAATTTATGTGTGAGGCCTGATCTGGAAAGTAAAACGGTCATAGAGCAGTTTACAGCCACTTTGTGATGAGGTGTTGGAGATCCAAATCAGAGACTAATGGGAACTAAGTGTTCTTTTCCACTAGCGTCTCTACACCATGGTTCGACTTGGCTGAACTCAGCTCAGTACTTTTTMGGTTGTTTTCCATTACACRTCAATAACAGCTCTAGTGGGTGGGTTCATCGTAAAGTTGGGTGGTCCCAGCAGTGTCTTACCATTTGGGTGTGGTTCTGTTTTTTATGGTAAGCTATTTGCCAGCCACCATTAAACATAGTAAAAGAAAAAAAAAAAACAGTAGAGGACCCCAAAAGATACACAATAATGGAGGACATGGAAGCATTGTTATTGCAAATGGTGGATCAGGTTGTTGTGAGAGTAGCTCTTGTGACGCAACCAGTGACTCCGCCCCCTAACCAATCAGTGGCCGACAGTCTTCTGAAATTGTGTTTTCAGGCTAGCATGGTACACTTGGAACTAGGGCTGGGTAAAAAAATCGATTTAATCGGTCTTGGATCGATTTAATTTAAATTTGGGAAAATCTATTCATGACAAGAGATCTATTATTCCCCATGGTGTCTTGTGCGCGTCTGAGYCTTGTTTCTATATGTTGTCACTCCAGGCTTGCCGTATTTTACATCCAGTTGACGTTCAGTGCTAACATTAGCTTTCGATAACAAGTTGTCTGGATCAAAACAAAATAAACTAAGGAATCACTTACGTTACCAGCCAACTCTCCGCAGAACTTAAAGACAACAGAGACCATGGTGACTTCTGTTTGCACCTACTTGGTAGTGAAACGAAGCTGGGTTTGACGAGTGGCTCATTCAGGCGTTCGAACCAAACTACGGTATGTAAACATCTGACTGAACTGTTCTCCACCGGCATGTTTAAATGTCTTAAAG
>NW_013952415.1:652468-670603 GCF_001266775.1 Austrofundulus limnaeus | reverse complement strand
CACCTCTTCTCCTGTAACCTTATTCCCATCACTTCTTATTTGTCAAAATAATTATTAATTACTTAAAAATTTATTCCTCCAACAACTCTGTCACCTGCAATTCCTTTTTACTTTAAAACTTTTTAAACTTGACAGTTTCTTTCAAGATTAAACAGTTTAYTTTAAAAGTTTGTCCTTAAAACCTGTTGTTTATGTTGAAGAGAAAAAATTGTGATATTTTATTTTGCAACAATATCAATTAACATTTTCATTGAATTGAATTGAATTGAACTGAATCAAATCAAATCAAATCAAATCAAATCAAATCAAATCGTGATTAATTGATTTAGGACTTTATAAATTGAAATTGAATCAATTTAGAGAAATGGCCACGATACCCAGCCCTACTTGGAACCACAGCAAAGTTCTAAAAATGGGACTGGTTTCACAAATCCTTGCTAGTGGAAAAACATTGGACCCATGGAGACAAGTCAAACAGTACTYTAGGAAAAGGGTTATAAATCTGTACCTGCCAGATTAGTTTTACTAATTTTATTCAGTTTTATTTACATAATATTAAAAGATGCACATTACAATAAATGAGACATATGCTTTAAAAATCCTATTATTTTACTTAAATCATTCAATCGGGGTCAGCTGCAATGCTTTGGTCTGAACTCCTCCTTGTTGTAACTCCACAAGCCCCTCTTTCACCCATTCTTTAAGGTGTATCTCAGATCAACTCATTTTGAYGCTGTCTCTTTAAATTCAAACGAGGCACCTCACACCCTGCCCCCAGCTTCCTGAGTGGATTGTTCTAGTTTGATAGAGGAGCTTAAGACTATATAAAAACACAGAAACTTTTTTATTTCCAAATGAATTAAAATATGTCAACAAGAGAAGACTTGTCCATCCAGCATAAGCCTATAGACACTCCTAGACACTCCAAGTAGACAACAAGATACATCTAACAGCTAAAAAAATGGATTTTACACAGGTACCGTTTGAACCTATGCCATAAAGAAGACTATAGATTTTTTTTAAGTTTTTTGTTGCGCTGGGTAAGAAAAATAAAGACCCTTTTAAAAGGCAGAAAAKTGCAGCTGAACCAGACTCCGGCAGACAGCCATCTGCTTCAACTAGTTGGGGTAATTGCAGCAATTTTACCATGATGTGGAAGCACGTACAAACAACTGCTGGCATCAAGATTTTTTGTCATTCTTATTCAGATGAAGTCTAGCTTAAGGAAGTGGTCTGAATGTGCACGGTAGGTCAAAAATCTAGCATAAGGACATGCATATCAAGTTAGGCAGGCAGGTAAGAGGAGGTAATTTACACTTTCTAYACTCTGATGCATCCGTAAATGTATAACAGCAATGTTACAGAATAAATACCAAGGGACACCAAAAAGGCAGAAGTTGACAATAATTGCAGGTAATATGCAACTTTGGATCCAAAACTGAAAAATGAAAGGAGAGGATAAGCAAAATGGAGATAATAAATATGAAAAAATTACCAAAGTCACATAAACCCACAGACCATCAGTTGATGATCACAGGTTCTAGCATTTTTAATGGTTCTGGACACATTTTATTTTGTGAATYAAGTGTCAGAAATGACTTATTTGCTTGTAAAGGTTGCAGACCCCTGGTCTTATTGAATATAATTCAGGGTCTGTAGTTTTGTCTTATATTGATGCTGAAGTCTAATTATTAAGCTGCCAATAGCTGTAATTCCTCACCACTCTCCCACTGATTAATCCTCTCGGTTGCACAAGTTTAATGCTCCACTTGGGAGAATGACTCTGAGCCAATATGAAAAGATCACAGAAGAGATATAATGAACTGAGATTCTAATGACGTACAATAGTAAAGTATTTGAGCTGGTACTATTTTTTTTTTTTTTTTACTAAGACAATGCATATTTTTATATAAGGTGCAGGAAAATATGGTAAATTTTGCAGATGTGAGATTTAACTTTTAATATTTTTTTTCATAGGTAGCCTTCCTTCAGAAAGAAAAAAAAATTCTGCTCATTCTGTAGTATTGATGTGATACAACCAACAAAGAACCTCATTAAAGTTGCACACATGCATTTGGTTTGAAATGGTTCTCGGAATTTTCTGTGTAGWTTCCCCTATTTTGACAGTCTCTCAGAAATCTTGGTGGTTTATTTAGGCTTCATCACCTAGTGTTTTAACCCAAGGTTTTCTATCAGTGGTGCCCAATTCTGGTACTTGAGAGCCAAACTGTACGTTATAGTGATTTCCTTAGTCTTTAGCACATCCTGCAGAAGCCAGTTAATCACCCTTTCATTCAACTCAAAGCAAAAAATAAATAAATAAAATAATAATTAAAAAAACATAAAACATTCAGGATTGTAGCACAAACATTTTGCACTGTTGTTTTACATACTTTTATAATTTAATTAACTCAGCTCTTTATTTTAAAGGATGATTATGTCCAGGGCAGCTCACATATTCCCTGTTTTGGTTTCTGAATTTCAGAGTCTGTGCACATCACTGTTACCTTTCCCCACATCCACCCTGTTTGTCATTCTGGGCTTTGCCTTTACTTCCTCCTGATCTGCATGAAAACAACTGGATAAGACTGGCAGCTATATGATAGGGAGAGGAAAAACAAAAAACAGATTCCAAGGAGAGAAGGCATGGAGTGACACTGCAGGGAGATTTTTTTGGTCATTATTCCTCACATTATTAACATTGTTGTTAAGATCACACAGATGTTTGCCTAAAGAAATTGAGATGATTTTAGGAGCTTCATCTGGAATCGATATAGACACCTTCAGATGGTGAAAGATGTCTGCTGGAGGGTGGATGAAGTCTGGATGAATCATAATAAAAACAGATTGTTAGCAGTAACAATCAAAATATAAGTTTCCATACTTCAGTTATATTTTAAACTAAATCAAAGTTGAAGTTTTTCTTTTGTCAAAACTATAATCTGTTTGGTTATCAGTTCATCCATCTTACAATCTATTCATCTATTAATCAGATCATCTGTCCATCATTCCATCTCTCTGCCCATTTATCCATCCATCTGTCCATTCATTCATCCTCCATATCTTATTTGTGACACATCACAAGGACAATAGCAGACAACTACAACCCTTCCTTTCCCCAGCTACCTCCTGACTAGACACAACATCTAAACTCTTTGGTGTGTCCTTGGTTTGTCCCAGGCCTTCCTCCCTGTGGGGTAGSTCCAAAACCCCATAAAGGCTCCTTACTAAATGGCCAACAAACTGTTCCTTAAAGCCATCATAAAGGTTTCCTTTTTTTTCAAGAAAAAAAAAGCCATCATAAATGTTTCTTACTAAATGTCCAAACCACCTCAGCTGGCTTTGTTTGATGAAGGTAAGCAGAGACGTAGTGTTGTAATCAAGACCACCCAAGACCAAGACCAGAGTTTATCGAGACTGAGACAAGACTTTTAGGGGCTGGACCAAGTCGAGACCAAGACCAGAAACAAAAAGGCCCTAAAACATTTAATTTACTGTACAAGGATATAGCTAACTTAATATATACAGCTAATAATGACTAAATCCATTTGTGTGAGAGTCGGGTAAAGAACTTAGGTACAGAGACAGATAGCTAATGTTAGCAAGCTAGCTTTACAAATCTCACTTATTTATGGCTTATCTTTCTTTGACTTCCTTTCTAAGTAGTGATAAAAATTAGACGTAGTCACCATTGTCCCTGAAATTCAATTCAATTCAATTTATTGTCATTATACTGAAACAGGGCTGTTCAGTGCAACGGAATGCTTTAAAGCTAGATCTCCAGTGCAGTAACAAAGGACATAGTGCAGACAAGACAAGATATAATGTGCATAAACATTAGACACAAACATTAAATACACAATTGTGTGTATGATGTGAACTAGGTGTGGACAACGGACAGTCTATGATTGCTCAGGTTGTGGCTGGAGTGGCTGGGGTCACCAGTTTAACAGCACGGGGAAAGAAGCTGCTCTTGAGTCTGGTGGTTCTGGCTCTGATGATCCTGTACCTTCTTCCAGATGGCAGGGGCTGAAACAGGAAGTGGCTGGGGTGGGTGGGGTCAGAGGAGATACTGACAGCTTTCTTCACACATCTCTTGTTGTAGAGGTCCTGCATGGGTGGGAGGGCAGCTGCAGTGATGAACTGAGCAGTCTTCACTACTCTCCGCAGAGCCTTGTGTTCAGCAGCAGTGGCACTATCATACCACACTGTGAGACAGCTGCTCAGAATACTCTCCACAGTGGACCTGTAGAAGTTGCAGAGTAGCTGCTGTGGCAGTTTAGCCCTCTTCAGATGAAGGAGGAAGTGGAGGCGCTGTTGGGCTTTCCTGATAATGTGGGATGTATTCAGTGACCAGGTGAGATCCTCTGAGATATAAACACAGAGGAACCTGAAGCTGTCCACTCTCTCCACTAATACTCAGTACTCCTCAATACTCAGGGGTTTGTGCGCTCTGCTCCCTCGCCTGAAGTCCACAATCAGCTCCTTAGTTTTGCTGGTGTTGAGGGAGAGGTTGTTGGTGGTGCACCACTCTGCCAGGAGCTTCACTACGCCCCCTTCTCATCATTAGAGATATAGTATTGCCAATGACTGTAGTGTCATCAGCAAACTTGATGATGGTGTTGGTGCTGTGTTTAGCGAGGCAGTCATGGGTGTACAGGGTGAAGAGCAGGGGTGAGAGCACACAGCCTTGTGGGCAGCCGGTGCTGAGTGTGAGGAAGGAGGAGGTGTGGTCACCCATTCTGACCGACTATGGTCTGCCAGTGAGGAAGTCCATAATCCAGCTACAGAGTGAGTTACTGATTCCAAGGGTGTTYAGCTTGGATACCAGTCGGGATGGGATTAAGGTGTTAAATGCGGAGCTAAAATGAACAAACAGCATTCTGACATATGTGTTTGTTCCTTCCAGATGTTTGAGTGCTGTGTGCAATGCCAGGGTGACTGCATTGTCTGTAGATCTGTTTGCCCGGTAGGCAAACTGATGTGGATCCAGAGTGCCAGGAAGGCTGTTCTTAATGTGACCCAGAATCAGCCTGTCAAAGCACTTCATCGCAGTAGGTGTAAGAGCGATGGGACGGTAGTCATTCAGGCAGGAGATGGTGGTTTTCTTTGGGATAGGGATAATTGTAGTGGCTTTGAAGCAGGCCGGAACAGTGGACTATGCCAGAGAGGCGTTGTAGATGTCCGTAAAGGGGGCCGCAAGTTGGTTGGCACACGCTTCTAAGATTCTGCCTGGGATTCCATCTGGGCAGGCTGCTTTCCGGGCTGGTACTCGCATCAGAGCTCTCCTCACCTCTTCAGTAGCCAATATGAGTGGCTCGTCTGCAGCTGTGCCTGAGCAGTGTCCTCAAACCGAGCATTGAAGGTGTTCAGCTCAGCAGGGAGGGAGAAGTCTGTGCATGTGGTGCTCTTGGCTTAACTTTTATAGTCAGTGCCAGTTTGGATTCCTTGTCACATACGTCTGGGGTCTGAGCTGGAGTTGAAGTAGGCTGCAATTTGTGTGCTGTAGGTGTGTTTAGCAGCTCTAATGCCAACCTTCAGCTTGTGTCTGGCAACTTTAAGTTCTTCACTGTTGCCAGATCTAAAGGCAGCATRTCGAGCCTTCAGCAGGCTACGAACTTCATTGTTCATCCATGGCTTTTGGTTTGGGAGTGTGCGAATTTGCTTTATTTCAGTCACATCATCCACACACTTCTTGATGAACCCAGTGACAGATGATGCATATTCATTTACATCAACAAGCAGGTDACTGGTGGCTGCTGTTTTAAACACATCCCAGTCAGTACACTCAAAGCYGTCCTGCAGAGCTGATTCAGCTCCTTCTGGCCACACACGTACAGTCCTCACACTTGCTTTAATCCGTTTTAGCAGCTGTTTGTATGTCAAAAACTGAGACAAGACCATCAAAAAAGTTGTCTTAAGTCCAGGACTAGTCACAAGGATTACAACACTGCAGAGACTCCGTCACCTCATCCTGTCCCTAAAGACAAAGACATATCTTSTTATTCCTTTTGTTTGAACCACAGTCTCATAGTTGATGTACAAATGTTACAARGGCATTTAGTTTTAAATTGTGAATCTGTTTATTAAAAACTAGTTTTAATTTAAGCACAAATGAAAATAACATTTGAATTATTCAGTAAGTGGATCATAAAAAAATAAAAAACTAATAAAAAAATAAAACGCTGTGCCTTTTGATAACAATAATGCTGGTAATTCCCTGAACTTGTTATCTTTTATTCACTCAGATCAACATAACAGGCTATTAACAAGTACGTGTTGTTGTTGATCACACAGTAGGCATGCCAGAATTGATTTCAAGAAATCTTCATGAAGATGTGCTGCCAGTGTTGCAAAAGGCTTTGATTGTCATCTACCACAAACAAACAGATTTTCAATTAGGCCTTTTTTTTTTAAAAAAAAAAATGTCTGTCTACATTGTTTAAACACATTTTTGTGCACAAAATAGCAGGCTGAGAAAAGTGTATCTGCATGCATTTATTTTCTGAAAGCATTTTAATTTAATTTTCTCCTTTTATTATGCAATTCCAAGCAACCYTTTACCAGACTCTTGGTGTCTCGAGGACAATCAGGGAAAACAAAAAATAAATATTGATATTTGCTTCGTTTTGTTAGTTATTGAAGACTCTTTTTCACACCCTTCATCCTGCATTTGCCTTTGCTTAAACTTAATCTTTGTGTAGCATTTATGTTTTCCTCCCTTCTCTCTGAAAGCCCTTGGGTAACACATAACATTGATCCTATTTCTCCATCCAATCCCCTTTGCTCCTCCGTTATTTTAATAGTTATACCTTTAGTATCTGCTGCCTGAGAGCCTTCCTTTTCTGACTGTGTCTCCCTTTTCGGTCTCTGCCCCTGTCTGCCTCCGCTGTTCTCCCCCAACAATCCCAGCTTTTCCTGACAAAATTACAAGATAATGAGGCTTGCAGTGCCAGGGTTGGGTGCCGTGRTGCCATCTTCTTCCTGTCTGCTCAGTGTTTGGGATTATGTTAATTGCTTTTCTGCATCTATGTCTCGCACAGATACGGCCCACACACAGACATGCACACGAGATAAACAATGTGTTTCTCAAAAATGCCATCATATTTACATACTGACATGACCGGAACAAGAAAGAAACAATAAATACAATGGTTAATGTATATTCTTTTTTCATTTGGTAAGTGGTGCAAAATGTTTGTATTTTTCCCTCCAAAAGCAAAGCAGCTCAATACTTAGATGACCCAGCAGAAATGTGCATTTGTTTGCTTGCTGCGTGTGTTTTTAATGCCTGCAGTGACTCCCTCTTGGGGTCTCTAATGCAACCACTGGAGCGAAGGCAAGTGTTTACCCAGCGTTTACAAATCTCTTTCACCTTCGCTTACTTCCATCTCGTCTCTCTGTCACCTCCTCAGTCATTTTAAGGTGTAGGACTGGTGTGTGTGTGTTTGTGTGTGTGTGTGTGTGTGTGTGTGCGCGCGCGCGCACGTGTGTGTTTTCTGTTGCTCAGAAACGCATGCTGGCAATATGAAAGGATAATTTTCTTTGGGGACTTTTTTTTTCTATATTTATTGATTTTAGTTTTTTCTTTGTAATTGTTAGTTGCACAAATGACTTCTTTTTCAGATTCTACACACAACACTCATGAGGGAAAGTTCTTCTCTTTGAGCTCTAATTCCAGTTGTGTTGTGCACTGAGACCCATTTTCTAAATAAAATACAAAGATAAACAAACTACTAAGGACATTGTATTAAAGCAATAGTACAYATCTTTCAAAGTGGGGATTTGTAGAAAGGTTATGAACTGTTAATATCTTACCTGTAGTGCTTATTGAATCCCCTCACTTTGGTTGAAATTGTTTAAGTTTGACCAGAGTCCGAGAACAGCCAAAGCTGGCAAAACTGACTTTAAATAACTTTTTTCCCAAACATTTTACTTAAAAAGGTGTTAGTTTTCTTTATTACAATAAAAACAGGACCTAAGGCCCAGCATACTAAAAGAAATGCATCACTGGTAGCCTTTCATGCCAGAGTTTTAGACTAAGATTTTCTTGAGATGAGAGGTATATAGTTTGGTCAAAACTTTAAAGGGGGGATGTTATGCAAAATCCACTTTTTTGAGATACATATTATGTTATGTTATTCCATCATCAAAAACATACCCAGGCTATTGCTTTGACTCATTTATGCATTTTGAGAAATCCTGGACTCTCCTACAGTAWCCATGTAGATCTGCTCTGCCTAAACACTTGCTGATACAAAGCACCGCACATTTACCAAAAGCTCCTCCCTGGAGCTCAGTCTGAAGCCGAGGCCCGCCCCCTCCCCCGTGCCTCCCCACACAGCTCCACCAGACCTGATGGAACTGCACATCATTTGAGCTTGTAATACTAACTCTTTCTCAGTCCACATGAAGCATTGTTGTGATGACGTGCTGAAGTGGGAATGTTCGAAATGGTAGGAAGTTCTTAAACAAATAGAGGCCAATTTCAAGGCATTTAGAAGTCCAGTTTATTTAGTATTTTCATAACAACTGAAGGTAACATAATTACTTGATTGTGGAATAGAACCACCCTTTAAAATAAAAACTATGAGATGTTGTTTCCTGAGAGCATCATTATCAAGTTCAGGCACAGGCAAAAACAATATTTTCTGCCTTCTCCTGTAAGCAGAGAGTGAAATTTCACCCGCTTCGTATATTATCATCCATTAAATGGACGCTATTAGTCGTTATCAGTCCCATAGAATGGCTTCAGACTGTCAGCTGGTTAGTATGAGGCATAAAGCCACTAAGGTTTTTTATGCAATCGAGGCATAAAGCCACTAAGGTTAATTTTAGAGAAAATGACATGGGCTACGATAAATTAGACCGGACTCTGGCGGTAGCAGATTCTTGCATTCCAATGTATGGCACTGGTAGCCCACTAGYGGGCACTGTTGGAACAGTCTGAAGCCATTCTATGGGACTGATAACTGCTAATAACATCCATTTAATGGACTGATAACATCAGAACCCGCTTGATATTTAGTGCACCATCTTTACAATTACAAACATGTTGAGTGAACTAACTTTTCCAGAGCACCATCTGTTACCACTCCCTCTTGACTTCCTTTACTCTTTTTGCTTTCCAATTGTTGAGTTGTTTTGTTGCACTTTCCGGTGAAATAATCACCCAAAACACTATGGCCATTTTCTGTTTTCCCTCTCGAGGAGAAGCCTCAGTGGACCTCATTTTCTTTCCATGGAAGCATGACATTTAACAAGCTGTTAGAAAGGTCTTCATCTGCAAGTCTCTGAGCAGAGTAACTCTCACATGACTCTGTGTTCTAACATTCAGACAGAGACCTGAACACTTAGGCACAACAGCAGCTACAACATCCCGAGTCCCGAGCTTAAGTGATACCAGATACCTAGTTTGCAAACACACATCCACACACACACGCAGACACACTGCTTCGAGAAGCAAATGCGCTGAAGCAGAAAATTGGCAGGAATGTGCAAGGTTTGCTCTGATATGATCTATGAGATGAAGCAGTGAAGCTTGTCTCTCCATATAATCCAACATGACAGCAGCATCTCCAGCCACCGCTAATCCATTAATCACACAAAAACACTCTCTCACAAACACACACACATTGTTGTACACCCAATAATGCACTCCCATATGAACAAATAGACTCCAGTGAGAGAGCACGACTCAACTCTCTGTTCAGGTTATTTTGTTTTCTTAATATCAAAACGAAAAAATAAGTAGGTCCTGTGGATGGGTTCTTCTTTAGTGAAACGTTTCATCTCTCCTCCAAAAGACTTCTTCAGTRTGATGAGTTTCAGGTGAACTCAGCCTTATAAGCACTGCCTCCACATGGTGGACAAACAGGTTAGTCATGTGCAAAAGAGAGCCATCGCCAAACAATAGGCTTGACTAGTTTTATTGTTCATAAAGGGTCATGTGCCGCATCACCTGACTTATTGGTTTGGATGCTTCGGCTGTGGTTATTTGGTGTTTTGTTATGTGTATGTAGTGAGTGCAAGCGGGGTTCAATGCCCCCTTGTTTTTGTCTTTTTCCCCTCTTTATGTTGGTATCATTGGGGCCCTGATTCACACCTTTTGCCCACAGGGGGCTGAGTCATACTTGCAATAACAGCGTTGTAGGAGGAAGACAACTGGACAAGAAGGCCCCCACCTCTGTTTAATGGTGGATGTTTTTTTCTTCACAAAGATGGCTCCCTTTACTCCTCTCTCAAATCAACATTCCTCTCTATCAAGGATAAGAACATCTTCATCCCTGAAAGAGTGACCGCTGGCCTGTAGATGTGTGTAAACTACAGAGTCCTGACCTGATGATGTAGCTCGTCTGTGCTGGCTCATTCTTTTGAACAGTGGCTGTTTTGTTTCCCCAATGTATAACTGATCACAGTCCTCCTGACACTTAACAGCATAATACTATATTACTCTGTTTTTGCCTGGGAACTGGATCTTTGGCCCTCTTTTGCATGCGACTAAATAGAGCTAATCAAGCTTATTATTAGGCYATGGCCCTCTTTTGCATGTGACTAACTTGTTTGTCCACCATGTGGAGGCAGTGCTTATAAGGCTGAGTTCACCTGAAACTCATCAGACTGAAGAAGTCCCTTGGAGGAGAGACGAAACGTTTCACTAAAGAAGAACCCATCCAGAAGACCTACCTATTTTTTCTTTTAGATTTTTTTTCTACCTGGATTACTGAGATACATCAGGACATTTTCTTAATATGTTACCACATGATGTTTACACTGAAATAGTGGGTAAACCTTTAAACCTTCAGTTAAAAAAAAGTTGTGCATAACATTATTTTTGTCATAAGCAAAGACAAACTATATACAGTACAACAGCTTATTTGCAAATATTGATAATAAAAAATGCAGTTATTTTACTGAACAAAGGGTTATACTGGTAATAGAAACTTTTAAATGCCATCCTTTTAAATTTAACAACGCAATGGTAAAATCACCCTTCCAGTATCAACCTTTATCACCAAGTATGAACTTTGTTGTAATTAATATATAGCATTTTAAAAAATGTCTCATAATAATACAGACAAACTAGTCAAACAAAATCAACCGAATTTAAATGAAAACTGTCATTTGTATTTCCTTTTTGTTTATTAAATGAACTTCATTTTAGCTAAAGTTTGGTTCCAAATTAATTGATATTTCTGATGAACTAAAGATGACTCCTACAGTCGGTGGAGGAGTTCGTAAACATTCCTCTGCAGGTTTCTCTTCTCTGACAGCTGCTTTTTTTAATCTACCAGCTTCATTAGTGTTTCCAGTTATTTTTCAAACTTGTTTTTAACAAAAATATTATTTTATTCTGAGCGCCACTCGAACTTCTACTGGGTCTGAATCAAAGTTTTGCCATGTCACAAGTCCAGCTCACGCCCTGTTTCTCATTGGCTAGTGTGTCTATATGTTTAAAGAGGACACTGCGCCTCTGTTAGGTCCAGGTGAAACAATTATTTGTTTATTTATTTTTTGCTGCAGCTACACAGAGATCTGGCACAAAGGCAGAGTGATGGTGAATGTGTGTAATTGCGTAATGTTGAAAATTTGCCAAAATTCTAAAAGGTTTTGGTTGAGAACTTTTGAAGTAAAGTTATGTGGAATATTGGCAAATACCATCTTACCTGGTGTGGATACGTTTTAGAAGAACATCAATATGAAGAAAGATGAGAAAAATCTTAATGGATTGAGGTTTAATTCAAGCAGGATGAACACCAAAGCGAATCAWTACTAACACGTCTCAAAAATGTCATATCCATTCGTGCAAACAGTAATAGCAAATATCAGCTAGCTGTTGGATATTTGATGCTTCCTGGAGAATTCCTTTCAGGTAGAATGTCTTAATATTTCTGGATTAATAACAATGTCAGATAAAACCCATGCAGCATCTAAAAACTTAAAGTGGGAACACACATTAATGTGAACAAAACAGAGTTCTCACATTAAAAAAAGTATTCAGAATTCTCCATGTCTGCAATAGTAATGTATAAATTGTTTATAAGTGTTCCACAAAAATCCCACTTCCAAAGATCTGGACTACAAAAATCATTTTAGGCAAATCCAAATGTGCATTTATATAAAACCATTAAAATATCTAATTTACGCRTCGCAGTGAACATGTGCAAAATTTCACAAATAATATTTGCAACAAAAACAATAATTCAAAAGATGTCATAAGTTCACATAAACTTGGTTGGTTTAACAAACATAAAAAGATGTCYCTTCACTTTGATGACTCAATGTGTGACCTAAATACATWCGAACGRGATCCGTTTTATTCTGCTCTTCATKAAGAAAAGAAAAAGCCTTTAAGTTYAAAGTGACGGGGGCTGCATTGTCTCTGTGACRGCAGGTCCTGTTCTGTTTGCATCACTTTTCAAAAAGATGAAAGTGCTCTTTTAAAGRGTTCTCTGGGGCCAGTGGACTTTAKAACAACAAGTCTCAGAGAGGTCAGCGTTGTCAGTTAGCTTTCATCTGCGAGGCTGAGAGATGATGATTCGAGGATCGTTCACTTTGCTCGGCAGGAAGAAATCAAAGTGGGAGAGTTGTTCAGCATGTGATGACAAGAAACAKGTTCCAGAAGAGTTGACCTTCACCCTCTGCGGTGATTGTTCAATGGCACATTCTCTGGATTTTCAATGTTTATTAAGATTTCTGTTAAGCAATAAATAACAAAAAGGCTTTAATGTTGGCTAAAATGAGAAGGGGCGGTGTGTTAATGCTTGGTGGCACAAAGTGWCAAAACTGAGAATAGAAGAAAACAAGAATATGAGAAACAAAAATATTTTAAAAAGTAAATTTGTGACATTATGATGATGTGATGATGGGACTGCGGTGGCTCAGCAGTCTTGTCATCTTTAATTTGTGGGTTTGAACTCAGGTTGTATCAGGAAAAGAATTATCTCCATTGCAATTTTTCTCATGGTGACAATCCTTCCAGGGGGTAGCAGCTTAATGACAAACATGTTGACTTGATGATAAAAAAAAAAAAAAAAAACAACCAAAGCTGATATTTGAAAAGGGACCGTGGATCTGCTTGGTTTTATTTTCATCCAAGAAAACCTACAGTTAATTCCTGAGTAAGTGGAAAAGCTGACCCCTCATCCTTCACRAACGGAGCTGAGCTGATGCTGATCAATGTAAAAACGCTTCTCTGTGCCGAACAACAACAACAGCAGCTGATCCACACGCAACACCAGCAGACTGACAGACTGAGCTCACATAAACTCTGACTTCCTGAATTCTCATGCTGAAATTCTTCGAATGCATATGTGAGTACAGAGACTTGCAGGGATGTGAGACGGCATAAATGAGAAGAATGAGTCAGCCTTTCCAGCAGCCGACAGCTCAAAATCTAAACAGCGAGCAGCCGGCAAACAGCCACYCAATTACAATAAATTATTTCTCATGTCTGCAGTAATTTAGTGCAATCACAACCAAATGAAATGTTGGAAAATTTCTAAATCCTGCCATCATGAAATTGCTCCCAATTAGATGATTTGTTTTTCTTTGCACGTTATTGGAGGATGGAGAAAAGCAGACTTTAATTCCAGMATCTTTAAGGGACATTGCATGTCAGTCTGTTAGCAAAATATTCCAGGAACCACCGGACAATCTTTTGAGTCCCGTTCATTACAGATGGCTGCCACAGCCAAATGACCATAAAATGACTATAACTTAGTCATTTTTTGCTGATATTAACTTCAAATCATTACGTTAGTAGCTMAGACTGATCCCCCACATAAAATCTGAGCACTAAATGATTGCTCAAGATCTTGGTTTACAAGTTTGTAATTAATTGTCTTGAGTCAACCCCYTCTGATAGTAAATTATCTCATGAGTCACCTTATTGATTTTACTGAAAATTGCAGAAAACATGAACTCCTCTGAGGAATGTTTGGCCTTTAATTCTTTCTGCCTGAAATCAGGTTTGCTTTTTTCTGTTTAGACGGGAACTTCACATCAGTATTCAATAAATGGATCAGGATACCAAATGGGGTGTTCAGACTCACTAATCCGATCCATTCTGGGAAAAGCAATTCCAAATTAACAGCTTTTGTTGACTGGGTGTTACAATGTGCAACCACATATGTCCTGAGAAACAACATGTGGGGACGTGATCGGATCTCAGCTACCTGCCTGACATGTAAATCAACACATCTCAGTTCACACTCAGCATTCAGCTAAAGGAACACAAACAGGTCTGACAGTTTATTATAAAATCTTGTTATCAGTAGATTTTGTTTAGCAAATTTTGCACATTTATTTGCTTTCTATGAAATTAAAGCAGGGATGTCAAACTCAGTTACACAAGAGGGCTAAAACTTGGTTCAAATGAAGGGCCAGTTTATGTAAATATTTATTGAAGAAAAGTTATATAAGAAGTTCTTCTTATAGAAACACATTATGTTTTATGTATTATTTAAAACGTGCATAACCTGACAAATAAAGAAAACAATTACATTTAGACAAATGCATCCTCAGCATTGATTTCTTATGACTTACTCTACCAAAACTTTTTTTTTTTTTTTGATTTCTTATGTCTTAGACATTTTATCACAATTCAGCCGATCTGGTAAAAAAAAAAAAGTAAATCCTCACTAAAAAATCCAAAGATTTGACTTAAAAGTGAGAAAAAAAAGTACAGAAAAAGATCATTACATTAAATTATCTCTTGCTCTTCATACTCCGAAATTAAAGGTTGCTGAAAAATTCAAACTTCATTTTCCCGGCCTAAAAGTTGGCCAGCTGTCATGAGACAAAAATGTATGGGATAAATCTTGTGCCAGCAGGAACTGAATTTGAATTGCTCAGATTGAATCTGAATGTGCATAATCTGAAATTGAATGTATTGGTTTGAAAATGAATTTTACTAAATTGAAACTGAATTTAAAGTTTTGTATCTGAATTACTTTGTCTTGAAACAGTATTTTTTTTCACTTTTAGTTCCATAATTCTATTTTAATTCCAAAATACAGATTTTTGTGTCACACATCCTGGTCCTTGAGAAAGCCAGCCAGAGTAATCAAACACAGATCCACAGATTTATGTTTCACTTTGGTGAAGTTTCCCTTCTGTATGTAACAGAGTTGATGCAATCCACTGTAAAAGTGACAAAAACAGACAAAGTTATCTTATTGCAGTGACTGATTTTACCTATATGTTAAAATGTTACATTAACATCACATCATGGATCACATATTGATCAGATGCTGCTGCTGACTGATCCACGACGGGATGTAAATATAACATTATAAGTAAAATTAATAACTGCAATAAGATAACTTTGTCTGTTTTTGTCACTTTTACAGTGGATTGCATCAACTCTGTTACATACAGAAGGGAAACTTCACCAAAGTGAAACGCAAATCTGTGGATCTGTGTTTGATTACTCTGCCTGGCTTTTTGAAGGACCAGGATGTGTGACACAAAAATCTGAATTATGGAACTGAAAGTGAAAGTAGTCAAACGGAACTTTTAGTAAACCAAAATACAGTTTCAAAACAAATTAATTCAAATTCAAAACTTTAAATTCTGTTTCAAATCATTAAATTCTGTTTCAATTTAGTAAAATTTATTTTCAAACCAGTGCATTTAATTTCAAATTATGCACATTCAGATTCAATCTGAGCAATTCAAACTCAGTTCCTGCTGGCACAAGCTTTATCCCATAGAAATGCACTAAGTACAATAAAAAGAGAACAAAATTATTTCACAGTTAAACTATTATCTTTGGGACCAGATAAAACCTTAACGAGGACCAGATTTGGCCCACGGGCCTTGACTTTGGCACATGTGCCATAAAGAGATGAAACAAAAGAACATCAACAAACACTGGGTTTGTCTTTAACAAATCCAAAGTTATATCAACCATTAAATGTGTTCTTCAGATCAATAAGCTGAAAGGCCAGTTAAAGCCGAGTGGGAGACAATTTAAATGCATTTAAATGCAGCTCTGAGGTAACTTGAGGATGAGAAACTCCTGTTCATAATTAAGAGAAATTAATTATGCAATGACTGGACGGCTGTGAGCCAGCTGTAAATGTTTGGACAAATAAACTGCCTGCTCTCAAATGTAAGATTCAAAATCAATTGAGTGCAACTGATAGTTTATCTTAGTTAAAGTTTCTCTCTGTGGGCGTGTTAAAAACTCTGACGGTCATAAAATCTTAACTGTTGCTTTTAATATAAAGTTAAACACAGTTTATAACTTGTTTTTGTGTTGGTTGCCGAAGTTTTTATTGGAGAAGTCATCCACTGTATTTTTATTTTATTTTTTGTCTCCTTCACAAACTGCTTAGTGTCATTACTGACAGCTGATGCTAATCAAGGAAAAGCTGACTTTTGCGTCATCTGTTGTGTGTGTGTGTGTGTGTTTATATATATATATATATATATATATATATATATATATATACAAAAAACAAAAGGTTTGGCAATTCTTTCAGACCAGATGCAACTTGGGCTCAAACCTGCAGCCTCAGGATTACAATAAAAAACAATGAAATAAAACAAACCAATAAAAAAACCTCCACAGATGAAACTTTTCGACGAGTGTTTCAGGAAGGTAAAAGATACTTAACATTTGTATAATTTGCAATAAATTAAAACTGCAGTTTGTTACATTTAGGAGCTTGCAATTAAGCAGTGCCAGCATTTTCATTTTCATTTTCGCCTTTAAACAAGACTTTCCTGTTTTCTAGCAGAGCTTTTGTGAGATACTGTGTTGCTYCTGCGTGAAACCTCATACCAGAAGGTGGATTGTTTTGTAGCAYCATAAGCCCCTAATACCTTCTAGTGGCAACTTAAAGGGCACCTAAGATGATGAAGGCATAATTGATAAGACGAGAGGTTTTAGCAGAGAAGTTCCTTTAATTATGTATTCACACTTGTACAGTGCTGAACAAGCTTCAATTGACAAAGAGTTTTTACTTTACCCTTTAAAATCTGAAGTGTGTCCAATAATTTGTACGAGTTTGGTTTGGTTATTTTCTAATCAAGTGTTCGTTTCCACTTATTAGCAGATTTCTGAAGAGTTAAAGAGACTAAAGCCATGCTTGTCAGGATCCATCTTCTTGAGTGATTGGTATTTTGTGTGTACGTGTGTGTGAGCAGATGGCTTTGACTGTAGATGTGCGTGTGTGTACTCGGGCGTACAGTATAATCTTTCAATAAGTGTTTGTGTCAGTTGAGTGACATTTCCCTTCAGCATTCTGATAATAGCCTCTGCTCGGTACTGTCCTTATATGACCCTGACGTCTGTCTCTTTGTGTTGAAAGCCTGTTTGTTTTAGTCACAATGAACTGCAATGTTGGTGAGGAAGGCCAGCTGAAGTAACACACAACCAAAGCATTGGTGTGTCATTCTTCCACCACAGTGGCAATATGTTGTGTGTTGCAACTGGTTTCTGCTTCAAAACCAAAAACATTTTTAAGCTGAACTGTCTAAAGCAGGGGTCTGCAACCTGTGGCTCTGGGGCCACATATGGCTCTTTGAAGCTTCAACAAAAGCTAACTGGAGATTACATTTTGGGGATTTTTATGCTCACAACAAAAAAAAAAGATAACTTTAACAGTTTTTTTCTGTCGATTTGTTTGCAAATATGTGATCAATATTACTAATATACACTTGTTAATTAGCTCATGCTAGTAGCCTGTTAGCCATTTCAGTTATCCAACTTCTAGCAGAATGTTCTTTCTCTCAAATCCAACACATTAATTTTTAAGACTGGATTAGATAATGATTAAAATTAGAAAAAAAATGTGCCTGCATAGCTCAGTTGTAGTTTTAAACTTGGTATAATTTATGAGCAGTTTTCTTATTGTTTACCTGAATATAATAATTTCCTTTGTAGTAAAGTGGAAAAATAATAATACATGCTAAAATTCACTAAATAGTTTTAGTTTTATAATGTCACTCCCCACTGGCCAGAAAGGCTCCCTTTCAACAAACCTGAAGCGGCCCYCGAACCAGCAGTTGATAGCTAATCGCAGTTGCAGCACTTTTTGTAGCTCCAGAAACATTTTATCAGTGAGCCAAGTGGCAGAAATGGCTCTTTTGATTGTAAAGGTTGCAGACCCCTGGTCTAAAGCA
>NW_013952415.1:644227-652420 GCF_001266775.1 Austrofundulus limnaeus | reverse complement strand
ACACACACACACACACACACACACACACACACACACACACACACACACACACACACACACACAGATATCAGGCAAAGTTAATCCAACGTGTTGAATATCCCTGATTAGAAGTTGGAGCAGTTCCGACATCCTTCTGAGCTAATCAGATCACTCTAATGCTACGTTCACATCAAACGCGTTTTGAGCAGCAGGAGCGGCCAGTTTACATGCAAAGTCTATGGTGGACYTGCGTCTAGGGGTCTCGCGGTGCGTCTATCCCATTTTACTGCGGTGCGCAAGGAAGCTTTAGGTGCGGTAGAGCATTTTCCATGCATGCGGCGCGTCCAAAGCAGATGACGCTCGAGCTCAAAAATCTGAACATTTGCTGCTCAACGCGCCAACCAATCACAGAATCACAGAATCATTTTTTCCACGTGACGGTTTCTTGAGTGTTGTCCCCTAACCTGAAACAGATGGACAGGAGCTCTTTAGCTGAAATTGACCATTTCCAATTGGTGTTCTGGCTGGAGGTATCAGCACCGATGTGGGTCAGCAGCTCGTTAAACTGACTGCGGTGGTAAACTAACCAAACAGACCGCCTCTAAATTATCTGGTGAATAAATTATCTGGTGTGGTTGCTTGCTCTTTAGTAAAAAAAGCAAAGCCATTTTCTTTATTTTATCTTTATTTCATCCGCCATTAAAGACAAACCCGAAAAATCCAAGACGCACCTCCCTCAGATGTGCGTCTAGTCTGTGTCCCGGTCTGAACATAACGTGTCAAACTTGAGGTGTTTTTGCTGCTCAAAACACGTTTGATGTGAACGTAGTGTGGTGGACACAGTTAATAAAAATGCAGAAACACGTTGAAATAAATGCACAGGAGAAAAAGTCTGCGTGTGTGGTCGATAATTATTTAATCCTGGGCAAACAATGAACAGAAAACAATCAAGAAGTCTGTCGAATATGGCCACCGTCATCAGATGGCAAACCAATGATATAACCTCATGTTAACACCATGTGACAATGTACAACCAATCACAATCCGCCTCATGTTACCATCAGCCAATGACAGCTCTCAGCTCAAAGAGTTAACATATCGCGCAAGAGAGGTCAGCCCGATGCTGGAGTCCTGACGTCTGGAACAAACAGATTAAGAGCCGACATAAGTTATCATAAGATATGAGCAGTGGACAGTGTCAAGGTGACACAGATATAAATAATTAGTCCATGACAATAGCATTAGTCTTAACACGGCAGGGATATGTTCTAAGATTATCTTTAGAGAAATCCAGATATTTGGAGTGTCCTAAAGACTGTCAGAAGGGCAAAATAAGGTCAAAAATCTGCACCATTTTCTTTGCATGTGAACCTGGCATAAACTGAAATTGTTTTATTTAAAACTGGTAAGATGTTAACTGCTCATAATTTATCCAAAGAACGCCACTTCAAATGATCTGAACTGAACATTTTAAGCTCTTATACATAAACCAAATCAACAGTGCCCAATATTTGTATTCCCATGTTAGCTCCTGTGGCTCGTGTCCTGCTCCAAATGGCTCAGAAGCTGAAATTTTTAAACTGTTATTCTTTGCGCTTGCCAGACCATCCTCCCGAGTGTCAGAGCGATGGCTCCACTGCGCTCGTTTAAAAAGTGAGAGGTTATTTAAATTCTGTTCTTTAGAAGAACCATTTGTTTGGATGAATAGAATACAAATGAGTATTATCCCCCCCTCTTCACTTACCCTCCTTTTAGCCAATCTATCAAAGCTATGTGGTTTAACGGAAGACAAACACAGAGTCCCTGTGACCTGAGAGGTGGGAGCTGAAGTCWGCTCAGATTTTTCATTCAGGCACCCTGATCTTCAGCTACAAAGATTTAGTGGAATGACTCTTCATCTGTCTTTGTCTCTTTCTGCTCTGAATTAATTCTCTGTCCGTGTTGTTTCCGTCTACCTTTTGCCTCTGTCATTTTGCCACAGGCAAAATGAATAAAATATGGGAGACCAGTGAACGCCCCCCAAAAGAGCTGATTAAACAGAGATGAAACAGTGCAGGAAAAAATGGATATCTTGAGACTTTAAAGTTTGATGGTTCTTTATTTTTTTTTAAATCATCATCCTGTCCTGTAATTTGATTTCATTTATAAAACGTTTTAAAATTAGGACGCATGTTTTACCCAGGTACTCCAGTTTCCTGCCACAAACCAAAAACACGTATGTTAGGTGAACAGGTAACTCTGAATCAGGGATGGGGAACTGGCAGCCTGCAGGACACCAGCTGCAGCTCTTTGATACATTTTTGAAAATTACAAAAATGTGTAAAATTGTCTCAGTGGTTCTGAATTGGTTGCAATGACAAAGTTTGCCACTAGATGGCGACTCCAACGCAGACGCCACCTCGCACACACGTTTTCTCAGTGTTGTATAAAGTACCTGAAAGTGATACTTGAGTAAAAGTACAAGTATCTTATCATAAAATTACTTTGGTAAAAGTTAAAGTGTCCTCTGATAATTTTACTTGAGTAAAATTCATAAAGTATCCGATTTATTTTGTACTTAAGTGTCAAAAGTAAATTTCTGACATAAAATGTTCTAAAGTAGCTAATAAAAGTAAAATTATTGAGTAAAAATGAACGGTTAGATTTTCTAAAATACATTTATTGGGAGGTGACCTCTTCAAAAAAAATTGTTTTCTAAAGTTGCGCAGCTTTGATGGATTATGTAGTACAAACTTTCTACAGTATGATATATATTTATACTTCTCATCCAASTACAATTAAATTCACTCTATCCAGGAGACAACATTTATCAGGATAGTATTTTTAACAATAAAAAACCAAAATGAAATAGAAGAAACAACTTTCTACTTCTTACATTTTTTAAAAATGCAAGGAGTAGAAAGTACAGATAATTGTGTAAAAATGTAAAGAGTAGAAGTTAAAAGTAGTCTGAAAAATAGTTACTCAAGTAAAGTACAGATAACCAAAATTTCTACTTAAGTACAGTAACAAAGTATTTGTACTTAGTTACTTTACATCTCTGCATTTTCTCTTCCAATCAGGAAGAGACTTTTAGGTCCGTCCCAATACTGACACTACACCCTACACTCCTCTTGAAGTGTGCACTCAGKGGAAGTGCACATAAGGGTTCAAATGTGCAGGTTACAAGTTCAGTCTTCAAAAAATGAGGGAGAAAACCCAYAGTTTTACCTGAGGTTACCTCACTGAGCCACTTCTCTGTTACTTTAGAAACTGATTTCCTCAGGCTGCCTGTTTTAAACTGTTAGGGTCTTTGACCTCTGGTTCGTGTAAAACATCTTCAGCTCAAACTGAGAGGCTCAAAKGAAGCCTTAAAAGTCATTGGTAAGATCTCAAAATTGATTCTAAAACCCAGTAAAGTGCAAAAGGCTGTAACTGGATGGATGTGCCGTTTCCTCTTGTTTCCTGTCAGATGTCTTGCAGACGAGACTTGCTCAAAGTGCAGCTTATTATCAGGARTTTGGTTGAATCAGCTAAAGAAGATGTGGCAATAGTGACAGCTCAAAAAGATGAAGGTGTATAAAATCCTGCTGATATTTTTAAAGTCCCATTTTAGATTTGATGATCCCCTAAAAACTTTTGAAAATCATCTTATTCAAGGTTCAACTCACATTACTCAGAATTAAATATAAAGGAACCCAATACTTTAGATAAATCAACCTCGAAACAAAACAAACAAAAGTCTTTTTGATAACAAACACAAACAGCCAGTGATCAGGCATCATACAGCATCATTATTAGGGGTCCTTAGCTAAAACAGGAATTAAACCAAGATTAGAAGCAACATTATAGAATAATCCTCATCATGTCGGGAAAGAAGATCAGAATGAAATCTAAATTAAAACCCTTGTAAATGATGCTGTGCACAGTRTTATGCAATACTGTGAGAGCTGTAAAGGACTCACGTTGAACAGCACATCAGATTTTATCTCATTGTTGTAAGACAAACTGAGTTATGATCCTTTCTTTGTAGACTGATGTCATTTTTTGACAAATGAAAACACAAACGCATGGCAAAAGCTTTGCAGTTCCTTCAGTCATACAAATATTACTTTGGGTGTTTTTTTTGTCTGCCAAAATCACCTGCAAAAGTAATCAAAAACAAAACCACCAAAGCAGACAAGCAATCTGATGCGCTGTGTTGAACATTCCTCTGGAAGCACTGGGAGGGTCTGAAGGCCTGAAGACAATGAAACGCTGAAGGGATTTCAGGGGGGAGGAAAACTCAGTTTCAATCATCATCACAGATCGAAAGTAAACAACAGCAATTACAGTAATTAGTGTTGGTTCAGCTTCAGCTTTGCCACACTGAGAGGCTGAAAGCAGAAAGATTTATGTCAGAAGAGCTGAAACTTCTCACACAACACTGCCATCTAGAGGTCAACCCCCCTGTCACTCAAACTTCACATCTATCACTTTCATTTTTCTGTCATAAACTTACTTTGACTTCCTACATTTGAACTTAATTAGAAACATTTGAATTTGGTAAAACAAAAAAAATAAAGAAGTGAAACCACAGAAGAATTAATTGAGTTGTCATAGTTAGGGCAGCGGTTCAAAAAGTTTTCCTTATCTCGTCAGCTAATGAATATTCTTTTACAGATAAACTCTTTTTAAGTCTTGATAAAAAATGAAGCAGCCGTGGGATTTTCTGCATGATGATCTGAGACTGAAAAATTAAAATAACTGAAGCTCAGAGAGCTGCAGAGATTTAGAAAACAAATGTCAAATCATCCCCAGTTTGTAAGTTTTCTAATTTTCTCTAATTGCTGTATTCCTTTTTGAGGAAATTCAAAAATAAAAACATCCTTGCATTCCTTAAAGGACTGCATTTCACTCACTTCTTGCYTGTCAAGATTTTAAACAAAGATCAAACGTGGTGTGCACTCTCAAACAACTAATTTGAACCCAGTGTCTGTTTGATGGAGTTGGAGTCATTTCTGTACTAAGTTTAACTAGCTGTGGCTGTCATCTTCAAGTGAACACACTAAGTTGAATAAATGTGGATAAAGTTAGTAATTTTAAACCTCTGTTATGCAACGTGGTGGGCAATAATGCCTATTCCTGAATGTTTTTTCATTATTCTTGGGGGTTGTTGGTGGTGGGGGGGGTTATCATGTGTTTTCCAGGCATGTAGTTCCATTATATACCACAATCGAGAAAAAATATTACCTGCAATTGTTATGAAAATGCTGTYTATAACAAAAATAAATTTGTCTTTGCATAGCCTATCTAAATGAAATTGGCCTCTGTCTCTTAATAACCTACCATTTCTGACAATCCCACTTCAACAGGTTTTTACAACAATGCTTCGGGGGAGGAGTGCTTTGTGGGGGAGGAGCTTTGTGTTAAATAGGTGTTTGGGCAGCTCCACATGGCTACCACAGGAGATTCAAGGCTTTCTCAAACATGAGTCAAAGCAACACTCTGAGTATGATTTTGATGAGGGAATGATATCATAACARGATATATAGCTCAACAAAGTTGATTTTGCATAACACCCCCCTCCTTTAACCTAATATTGGATAAAATGAACGAGTTGTAGCTGCTTTTGTGCTAAGATTAACTAGCTGTGGCAGCCATCTTCAGCGGAACTGACTTTTAAAGTTGAGCAAATAGATGCAGAAAGTAAGTTATTTTATAATTTCGTGTGCATTTTTCTGCATAATTTCCATTATTCTTAAAAATAAAGAAATACTGATGTAACACAAAAAGATGGATTCCGATCTTCACACTTATCTTTGCTGGTAAGTGTAGTTTCATTTTTAGGTCATTTAAGTTTTCCCATCCAGCCTTAATTGTCATTGCAAGTCTTTTTTTGTTGGCCTTTCAGCGTGGCCGCGGCTGCGATCAGTGAAGCGATTWTTCCAGAAGTCCACGAGATTCGAGTGCTGCAAACCAACCATGTCAATGTCCGCTGGTCCTGACTGTCAGAGGAAACTCAAGTCACACTTCATGGGATCCTGTAATTATTTGCCTCTGCTCAATATGTTAGACAGTGCCTACAGGCAGCAGTTTATATTCTAGGGGGAAAAAAATACAAAAAGATTAGTCATGCTTTATGACAGAAAATCAAGTCCAGAAGCTGGCAGGGCCACTTATGCAAGACTGTCACTTAACTGAAAAGAGCAAAATAAAACATAATCCGAGATAAACTTTCAAAAATGACATTTAAGGCCAGTTTATTCTCTGCGTGTCAATCAACCTAAAGATTAAAGTGCCATGTGTGTACATCTGTCACACTGTGGTTTACTGCAAAGSTTTAAGTTGTCCACTAATTGATTTACAGTCTTTTATGCATGTAAAATGCTTTTGTCAGCCTTTTGAAAGATTTTGACAGCATACACTTTATTTTTCCATCATATTTCTTTAGTTTCAATGATGTACAGTCTCAGTCAAAAAGAATATCAAATTTTCAAAGCAAACTACAAACCTATTGATCTAAACCATTTAAAAAGCTAAAAAAAACAGATATTTTTGATTATTTTTATTTTAGACTGATAAAGTTTGTCAGTGATGAATCACTTATTAATATACTGAAAGTTTAACAGGTTTTGGTTTAATTTGTTCACTCAAACCRGTATGGCCGGGTGATTGTTCTACAGTTTTTGATTTAAAAAATATGAACATTTCAAACATATTTAACCTTAACAATGATGAGCATGCAAAGAAAAAAAAACTATAAATACACTTTTATTTTTGTTCAGTGGCCACAMCTTCAAAGCATTTTGTGTGAAAACTGATTTGAAAATAAGTTTAATTATTTCAAGAGATGCATTCAGAAAATAAACCTCCCATCTCATTCCTTTCACAATCAGCCCAAAAGGCTTTCTCAAGAAAAAAAAAGGGCAGCGCGAACATAAAAAGCCAACTTACTGACGACTAGAGTTAAACATAAATTGTTGTGGTGTGATGGCATCTCTTAGGAGTGATCCATGAGGCAGCAAATGAACCATATTTTCTTGAAGTCTTGTTGGAAAATGAAGAGAAAGGATGCGAGCCGCTGATTAGAGCCCCGGCATGCCGGTTACAGAACTGGGTCAGAAGGAAAAAAAAGTGAAGAATGAAGGCTGGCTTTTGTAGTCAGAGCCCAAAAGAGCTCATTTCTGACAACCTTGATGTTTGCTTTGAACGAAAGGTGTCAGAACTCGCAGATTAGTGCATCTTTCTGTCAAAGTGTCAAAGAGCCAGTTTGCGTTTGTCTGGAATCAGCCCAGAGACCCACCCTCACCTGAATGGCATGCGAACTGGACAGATCTCCTCACAGGTTGTGGGTCCATGRGTAAGTGYAKGAAGTGGAGAACTTATTTTTAGCAGCAGAGCAGGTTAGAAGACYGTTATTTGATGTTATGTATTGTTTTTTTTTACATCCTACAGGCTCTGACATGTTAAAGAAATCTGAAACTATTTTGAAAYCATTTATAAAACTTGAAAAAAATCTGAGATTGCTCTWTACGTCTGTATGCCTGCAAAATCTGTGTAAATTACAGACAATCAGTACAACTGACCCCTCCCAACTAAGCCTGTTTACCATGAGAGACCTTATCCTTGGCTGACCCTGTAGAAAACATAGCTCCAGGTCCAGGATCACTGGAATCATCAAACCACCTTCATGCGAAGTATTTGTTAAAAAACAGCTCAAACTCTGCAATGTTTTGTGTTTTTATATGCATCTTGGACTTTTGAGTCTCCTTACATTTTCAGGCGTACATTGGTAGAAATGTTTTAATTCATGTTTTATTTTTTACTCTTATATTTTTTCTTGCCAGTTTTCAACTCCAGCAGTATAAAGGCTGTAACTCACAATTTTGCTGCTAGTGCTATAGCAAAACCTTATTTGGCTCTACAAACCAAACTAACATATTGAGCAGAGGTAAATAAACAATATCTGTGTTAATAAGTGAAGAAAACCTGAAAAATATATGTTCATTGATTTAATACATTTACGATGTATTTGATAGACTACAACAAAAAACTAGTATATAAATGTGATTTCGTTGCAAATGTTGTGGAACAAATTTATTTCTGAACTCTTTAAAATAAAAAAAATCAATAACTGTCAGAGGAAACTCAAGTCACACTTCATGGGATCCTTTTGACTCCGCCAAGGCTGCCCTTTGTCACCGATTCTGTTCATTACTTTCATGGACAGAATTTCTAGGCGCAGCCGAGGTG
>NW_013952415.1:641750-643367 GCF_001266775.1 Austrofundulus limnaeus | reverse complement strand
GGATAGGCGGAAGAAAATGGATGGATGGATGGATGGATAACTGATGGTTTTCTGTTTCTTTAATATTTAAGCATCTCACAGTTAGAACTTTGTTTCTAAGATGTGTTCAGGGCTTTTGGCATTCTCACTTTGAACAGTTTCAACAAAGAACATTTAAGCTCATAGTTAGAAATAGGAAGTCAAAGACTGAGGTATGAGGTGAATAAAATAAACACATCATCTTAAAATAAATCACACTGAGCCACTCCCTCACATTTATCACTGGACCAAAACCTATGGATTCCCCACCATGAATAAACCCTTAAAGAAGCTGTGTTAGCTAACTGTGACTCATCCCAACAGTGTAACACTGAGCCCACACACTGAGCATTACATGACATGAGATCCAGCTTTTAATCACAAAACAAAGACAAATAAAAATGATGTTAAGCATAAACCTTCTCTGGTTAATAAGGCTGGTTATTGTGTAGGTTCTTCAAATCCCCTATAGCTCTTGTTTCTGAGGAGCAAAAGCACCTCCTACATTTTTTCTTGTGGAGAAAAAAAGTGTCCCAAAATAACAGTAATAAAAGCCCACTAAGCCAGGAGTTAGAGGAGGATAAATGTGGATGTTTCTCCATAAGAGGAAAGGGGGAAAATAACGGTAAGGATGACTGTCACAGCTACCATACCTAACTTAATATTGGTGAAATTAAATGACCATAGACTGAAAGAGCCTTTGGAAAGATAATCAAATTGATCGCTAACTTCCACACAGAGACCAATGCAAAACATTGTTGCCTGCACTGTCTCTTTCACTGGAACGCAATAATAACAGTCTTATACTTTTGTGGAAACATTAAAACCAACATTGATCTTAGTTTGATGGAATCCTACGTTAGCGGGTTTTATTCATGTCCTGTTTGTATTCTAGTCACCTCGTCTCTTCAAACTGCCACACACAGCTGGACCGAGCCCCGCTGGTTTCCTGCTGCTGCTTCACTGGGGACCCATCATCAGCCATGTAGGAAAATTGCTTCCCAGCTGCCTGGCCACTCCTGGGTGTACCAGTCTGTGAAATCACTGCTAAGCACTGCTGAGCCTGCCAGCAAGCATGCATTATTGATTTATATTGAAAAGTGTTAACAAGAAAAAAAAAAGTGTGAGTTCACGCAGCTTCAACAGCAAATCATGGCATCAAAACTGTCAGTTGAGGTACTATTACGTATAGTGTTGGCTGTTATATACATATACATTTTCTTTTGTACTTTGTTTTATTGTGTAAATGCTGATTCAGCATTCACTCTGTTGATTCCCTGGTTTGTATTTCTCTGTACTTATTTGCAATTTAACTATTTTGCAAACTACGCATTTGTCCAAATATTCAACTCTTTGAAGAGACAGATTTTTTTTTAATTAAAAATAATAATTTACAAATGTTTTCTGATTAGAAAAACACTGACACATCCTCAGGTCCTTCAAAACTCTTGCTCTTCTTTCATTATGCCAGTAGCATGTTGCTCCATTTAGCTTCGAGCTAAACTTTTGATACTTTTATGAATGCCAAGCTGAAATTAAATTTACGCTGGCTGAGGTGCTGAATTCCTAAAAAGTAAAAAAAAAAAAGAGAGAAAAATC
>NW_013952415.1:639747-641460 GCF_001266775.1 Austrofundulus limnaeus | reverse complement strand
AAAAATAATGCACTTACAAAGGAAAACACAAAAAGGTTTAGATTAAAAAAACAGTTGAGATAAAGTTTTGATATAATAATGTCAGACAATTTTTGAAATTTTGCTTTTAAAGCGGGGTTTGTTGGAAAGATTGCATCATCTAATTAAATTAAAAGACATTATCATAATACTGCACATTGTAGAAATTTGCAAAAAAAATGAAAACAACTAAATCCTGTGAGGAAAATAAAACCCTCATTTTGTATTTGGTTCATTTTGATATGATTGTCAGTGTTGCCAAATGAAKAAATGACACACGAGGAACAACGATTGGTTTTATTACATTCACCATCAACAGTGGCCCTCGGCTCGCTGGGAGCCTAAATCAGTGCAGATGATAACAGGCCACTGGAAGCTGAAGGAGATATGTGGAGCTCAGACGAACAGAATTGATTTAATTATTTCCACCTGTGCTTTCGTAGAGCAACATGTCAAACTGTTTCTGTGCTGAAACTTTAAATAAATAAATAAATAAATAAATAAATAAATAAATAAATAAATAAATATCATCTTGCTTCAATAAAGAGAAGCATTCTATAACTATGGAAACAACTCAAAACCTGCCTCACTGTTGCTGAGATACTTCCAACTGTAAACTGCTTTTCACAAAGAAAAAGCAGACTGCACAACTTTCAAGCGAGTTCGCCGCCATGAAAAAAGTAAGTGTACCCAACAGGTATTAATTACATTAATGTTGTAATGTGTACTTTGTATGTATCCGTTTGTATTAAACTGTAACTCTGGGTGTTTATTTTATGCTTGCCTGCTTCATTTCAAAGTTGAAAAGGCTTAACATGCTACGTAGCAGACTGTGTTCAGTTAGCAAAACATTTGTTTTGACAAATCCAGTTGTATTTCCATGACAAGTCCAATTTTTTATTTGGTTAGATTGTAATTTAAGTTGAAACTTGATTAATATTTACTGTAAGTTGACAAAAATACATTAGTAACAACTGTGTTAAGTTACTGAAGTGCTTGATTTGAAAAATGCCAAATCTGTTATTATTGCTGACATTATGCAGCCCTTGAATTTGGACACATTAATGCTGTTTTTTTATTTTATTTTTTGCCATGATGAATGGAAAAAGGATGCTATGCAGGCATGCCTTTAGGCAACATGTATTTAGCATGTCTTTAATACGAATAAATAAGTGTGTGGTCATGGCACAGGCTTTGTACTGAACATAACTGACTCAATAACTGTAATAACTGACAGGTCCTGATGCTCGTGATTCAATGAGATTTTTTTTTTGTTTTATTATTATTTTTTTTTTTTAGATTCAGAACAAAATGAGTCAAGTTCTAGAAGATACGGAGGTGGGACCATCAGCTTCCTCTATCACAAATGAGCTTGGATCCAGTGAAAACATGGCGGCAGAGCAGGCCCAAGAAAACCTTCAAATCCGTAAGAAGTGGGCGAGGACTTTTCAGAAGTACAGGAGCGAAAGGTCAGAGAGAAGTTTAGGCGCACTGTTTCCTCAGCCCACCTGACTTTAGCATCCCGAGCACAATAATAGACGTGAACTCTGTTTAGTAAAACCGACCCTCTTATTTACACCCAGGGCTTATCAAACTGCGGATATGTATCGCATCACCGTCACTTCAGATCCTCCAGCAGAAACAGGAAAAGTCTGCATGACTGTGAATGAAAACAAGGTGAGGCCATAATAATAA
>NW_013952415.1:630248-639452 GCF_001266775.1 Austrofundulus limnaeus | reverse complement strand
CATTCACACTTTTTATACTATTTTTTAAAACTTGGCAGTTTTTTAAGTTGTTTTTTTATTGTTTTTACAGATTAAAAATATGTTTGTTGGAGATTTAAAATAAAAAAGTAATTTTTTTTCACAAACTGTCCACAACTAACAGTCACTTACTGAACCATGTTTTTTTTCTACAACAGGAAATTGTGCCGTTCACCGTGAAGAACTCTGGTCCTGGAAAGGTTTATTTAAATCTTCAGTCTCCTGAATTTGTGAAAAACATTTTCTCTCTCAGAAACAGTGATGGAAACAGAATCAGATCGATCAAGAATTATGCCATTTATCCAGGTACGTTGGGTTTGAGTGTCAAGCTTCACAGCTAATGTGGCCACAACATGGCTTTGCGTGGCTGTGCTAAAATGTTGTGTAGCTATGAGTGTTGCTCACTGCACAAACTGTGTCTGTTTGTCAGCAKAATATCACATGAACCACTAGACAGATTTTAATGAAACTTTAAGGAAGTAATTATTACATCTACAGCTGATAGACGTTGAATATTAGATAACACAAAATTAATATAACTTTGTGAAATAAAGCAAAAACACTTTGTTACTTCACATAGGTAGAAATGTTGGCTATCTATACTTTACTTGATTAAATATTTCCCAGACAATGTTTTTCTTCTATTCCTTACATTTTCACACAATAATTTGTACTTTCTACTTTTTATATTTGAAAAAAATGCAAGAAGTAGAAAGTTTTTACTCCGACTTAATTTGGACTTGTTTTCATTCCAGCTGATTATTAAAAAAATAAAAAGTAAAACCTTTCCAGATACATTATATTGATCCTCTTAGTGAAATTAGCTGTGGTTGGATGAGAAATATAAACATATACTATTCCAACATCCTATTGGTTTGTACGATCCATCACACCTGTACATGACACAAATCATGTCACACTCCAGCAGAACATAGACATATAGCCTGAGGATAACAGTGGCAGAGATGTATGCAGGTGAAACTGTGTCCCACATTTTTCAACTTTATCATTTAATATAGCATTATAGTCATTAAGACCTTAAGAAAAATGTTTTTAGTGAGGTCACCTCCCGYTAAATGTCATTTCAAAATGCCGGTACTTGATTACATTTACTTTGGATATTTAAATACAGTAAACATTAGATACTTTGGGACTTTTATTCAATTTATATTCTTAGAGGAGACTTTAACTTTTACCAAAGTAATTTTATGGTACTATACTTTCACTCAAGTCACTTTGAGGTACTTTATACAAATGCTAACAATCAACTCTGAAATATAAATTAAATATAATGAAATATAATAAACCTGATTTGACCCCTCAAAAGTTACTTAAGGCCCAATTTTTTTTAAATCACTTTTTCAACAGTCATTTTTCAGTCGCCTAACTCGAGTAGGTTTTTTTTTTTTCAAGGTTTCCCACAGGAGTTGAATTTCAACATTTTAATACACGATATAATACAAACATTTTGGTGAAGAAATTGTTTGGTAGCGATTTAGTTTGCAAATTTTCACATCTTTCCCTCACTATTCTAGACTGCTCTTCAAAACCCGCCCCCTACCTGATTTTTGGCCCACCTGGCACAGGTACACTTATCACTCATGCTTGCATATGAAAGCTGTCTTGTTTTGCATTTCCAAAATCATTTTGTTTTTATTTATTGTTATTTTTTTTTCTTTCTATTGGGGGCTCAGGCAAAACACAAACCTTGGTGCGAGCCATCAAGGAGATTTCGAAAAACCCCAACTGCCACATCCTGGCCTGCGCTCCCTCCAACAGCGCAACTGATCACCTCTGTGAGAAGATTCTGGAAGGAGGAGTTGGCGCAGACAAATTGTTTCGCTTGTACCCTTTAAGCTTCCCTGTGAGAAACATCCCTCAGAGTCTGCTGGTATGGCTGTTACAACTGTCCTGTTTTGCCGTTGATGTTAAAGTGCCTGTGACATCCAGTTTTTGCATTCAGTATAAATGCATTTTTTAAGACAGAAAATATTGATAAAATATTACAGAAAAAAAATCACACTGCTGAAATGAACAGTTGTTGAGATATGTGTGTGTGGAGTAACAGGAAGTGATGTCAAAGGAGAATATCTGCATGTAAACAGAGTTGCTACAACAGCTAACAACACTGCAGCAACGAATCTGAGTTTCTTTAGATCATTTTGAGTCGCTAACAGAGGGAGATGTAGAACAATAATATTGTTTTGAGGGGAATTTGTGATCATTAGCAAAACAAACATTTGAATCTCTTCTAAAAACGTAATTCTTGGCTCTGATTCCAATCAGATCCACAGTCAGGCTTCATTCAGCCAGAAGGCCTTGGGGGCTTTACCGGAACATAAACTAATAAGAAACTCTCAGGAGCAGCATACATCTCAGGTTGAATCTAAGGGAGAGACATAACTAACAAACAAAACTCAGCTACAATCTTCTCCCTTACCACAGTGATGAATCAATCTTTTAATGTCTCTGACTTCCTGGTTACACCCATGGAGGCGTTAACTTTTATGTTAGACGTTAGAACGTGACCAAGTTTTGTTTATGAAGATAGAAAGAACACATCGACATGACACACTCATTCTCTGTTTAAACCCCATCGCCTGCAATGATCAGAATGTATAAAAATACAAAACTGGATCTGACATTTAACCAGTTACAAAACTTCCTTCAGTTTCATTGAACAAAGACCAGTAAGTTCCCTCTTCTAAAGAGTTCTCCTTCAATGCCACTTCCTGTTTCACTTTTTTTGAGCCTTCAAAATAAAGTATGCCAGTTATTTGACAAAATTGATGTCAACCATATGTATCATGCCATGCTTTTTGAATATGAAGATGTTTTCTTTGGTTTTTTTATTTATTTATTTATTTATTTATTTATTTATTTATTTATTTATTTATTTATTTATTGCATTTGAAGGATATGCATGTCACAGACACTTTAAGTTTTTTTTTCTTTCTAGCAGAGTCAAGCCACACTGATATCTGTAGACCAGGATGTCTACCGGTAATTCTTTAATAAGAAAAACAACATGCTGCTTTCTAAAGCAAAATGAGCTTACTGTAGACCCACTTTATCTGATTCTTTGACGTGAACTGAGCTGCATTTTTATTGGCTCTGCATGTTTCTAACGGCTCTGGTCTCGTCTACAGATGAACTGCAACCTGAACCCGAGAGGCAACGCACTGGAGATCCCATCTAAAACCAAGCTGATGGGTTACCAGATCATGGTCACAACCCTGCAGACCGGGGGAAGGTATTTCTAGCAGAAGCAAGCATTCATTGAAATAAAACATGCAGCAAAAATATAAATAAATAAAATAAAATAATAAAAAAACAAATTTTCTACTTCCAAATACACTTTGATTATCTGTGGTTGTAAAAAGCCAGACTCCATTTAGGTGTTGCTCTTAGTGACTTTTCTTAAGAACAGCTGTGACTGATCTAATTGGGTGTTGGAGGGTGGAACAAGTGATGGTAAAAAAATAATAATGTAAAGATTTTTTTATTAAGAAAGACTGGATATGCATACACTTCATCTCTTTCCAGACTGGTGACAGGAGGAATACCCTCCGGACATTACTCTTACATCTTTGTGGACGAGGCAGGCCAGGCCTCAGAACCTGAGTGTTTAATACCCATATCAGGTGATGGAAAGAACAGTCTTCACATGTGGTATTTGATGATTTGTTTGTTGATTTGTGTTCACTGTGTCTTCCCAGGTTTACTGAGAACAGAAACGTGCCAGGTCGTACTGGCTGGTGACCCCAAACAGTTGGGCCCCATTGTCAACTCAAAGATAGCAGAGAAACAAGGCCTTGGTGAGTTGCTAACATTTTTTTTTAATAAACGTTTGTTAGAAAAAAATATTTAAACTGTAAACCAGTTTTGAGTTTTCAGATGAGTAAAACTTCATTTTTAATAAATTATACCTCTCACAAGATGATTTTATTAGTATTTATTTCACACAGCTTCTTTTACGTTTTAGTAACACAGCTCTTTGAAATGCTTATCTTAAAACTTTCAAACTGTTATAGAAAGTTTGATGTCAAACTTTTCCAAATGCGTTGTTGGAAAAATGCAACCTAATAACTAAATCTATGGGACAAAGTGGTTCAAAGAGATTTTGCTTGTTGCAGGTGTGTCCATGTTGGAGAGGCTGATGAGGGACATCAGTCTGTACCAGAAACACGAGAGATATGGGTTCAATCCTCACTTTGTCACTAAACTGCGGATTAACTACAGGTTTGCTTCTCGACATTTCTCTTTCAAACTTCATCGTAATATTGCTTTTTGGATAAAACCGCATGCTATCCAAACTTCTCTGTAGCTCATATTTAATCTCTCTCTCTCAGATCCCATCCTCCCATTTTGAAAATTCCAAACGAGTTGTTTTATGACGGAGAACTCAGGACTTGTATGCGCCCAGAGAGTAATTCCTACACAACATGGGAAGGCCTGCTTAGGAAGGTAACGGGGGCACAGAGCATATTTAAATACTGTATCTTCTATCTCCGGTGTTCTCATGTCTTTTCTCTGGGTTTCAGGATTTCCCTATGATCTTCCACGGCGTGGCAGGCACTAAACAACGTGAATCGGGCTCCCCGTCTCTTTACAACATGGCAGAAGTCAACGTATTGATGGAATACCTGAAACTCCTCATCAAACACCTCCGCAAAACAAGTGTGGGCAGCATTCAACCCCGAGAAATTGGCATCATCGCCCCATACAGAAAACAAGTATTATATCAACATAATAACATATGAATACTTTAACATACATGCAATATAATTTAATTTTAAACCATTATTATCAAGGCACACACATATAAGGAGAAATGGTAGTAATGCAATGGCCAGCATGATGGATTAGTGGCTAGAACTGTTGCTTCCAGGTCCAGGGTTCAAACCCTGGTTCTTCTTATGTTTGCATGAGTTTTGTACTAGATCTGTACCTGCTCCTTCCCAATTATGTACCTTGCTCATTTGGTACATACTCTGTAAGTTCTAGTTAAGATATGGCCCCTGTAAGAACCAAAATGATCCAAGTTACTAGTGGTACATACCAAGTAAGTACCAGGTAAGAACCTATGTACCAGTATCATGTAAGCACCTACTCTGTAAGCACCAGTCACATACTCAGTGAGTACCATATACAGCATGTAAGCACAATGTACATATTAAAATGTATTACTTATTTATATCAATATTTGTTTGACAGGTGGAAAAGATCCAAAAAGCCCTTCAGACCGACAAAGATCTCAGCAAAGAAAATCTGGAGAACATACTGGTATGAAGATAGAAAGTATTTAATTGGTTTTAGAGTTGTAAAGTAATTAAGTACAAATACTTTGTTACTGTACTTTAGTAGAATTTTTGGGTATCTGTACTTTACTGGAGTAATTATTTTTCAGCCTACTTTTTACTTCAATTCAATTCAGTTCAAAAAATACTTTATTGATTCCAGAGGGAAATTAGGTGTTGTTGTAACTCCTTTAACTAAAAACTTATTGTAGATGCTGATGGCTGTGGGCAGGAAAGATCTTCTGTAGCGGTCTGTATTACAGCAAAGTTGAAGAAGCCTCTGACTGAAGACACTTTGTCTTTCTATGACAGTCTGATGAAGAGGATGGTCAGGGTTGTCCACAATGTTCTTGATTTTATGTAAAATCCTTCTTTGCACCATCATCTCCAGAGATTCCACAGTCGTCCCCAGAACAGAACCAGCCTTCTTTATCAGGTTGTTTAGCCTTTTTAGGTCCCTGGCTCTGATGCTGCTGCCCCAACAGATGATGGCAGAAGAGATGACACTCTCAACAACAGACTTGTAGAAGATCTGCAGCATCTTGCTGCAGACATTGAAGGATCTCAGCTTCCTTAAGAAGTACAGTCTGCTCTGTCCTTTCTTGTAGACTGCTTCACTGTTGAGTCTCCAGTCCAGTCTGTTGTCCAGATGAACACCGAGGTATTTGTATTCCTCAACCACCTCCACTTCTTCTCCCATGATGGAAACAGGGTTTGATCTAGCACTATTTCTCCTGAAATCTACAATCATRTCCTTTGTTTTGTTCACATTCAAGATGAGATGATTGTTCCCACACCATGTCACAAAGCGGTCCACCAGCTCTCTGTACTCAGCTTCCTGTCCATCTCTGATACACRCAACAACTGCAGAGTCATCTGAGTATTTCTGTAGATGACAGCAGTCTGACTTGTGCTGGAAGTCTGAAGTGTACAGTGTGAACAGGAATGGTGAAAGTACAGTTCCCTGTGGTGCTCCTGTGCTGCTGACCACATGGTTAGACACACAGTCCTTCAGTCTCACAAACTGTGGTCTGTTTGTCAGGTAGTCTTTGATCCAGGTGATTGTTGGGGCCTCCACCGGAGTCTTCTGGAGTTTCAGACAAAGCAACTCAGGCTGAATTGTGTTAAAAGCACTGGAGAAATCAAAGAACATGATCCTCACAGTGCTGCCTGCTTTGTCCAGATGACAGTGGGTTTGTTGAAGCAGGTGTATGATGGCTTCATCAACTCCAACTCCACGACGATAAGCAAACTGCAGGGGGTCCAGATGTGTGCTTGTTTGCTTACTCAGGTGGGTCAACAGGAGTCTCTCTAGGACCTTCATGATGTGGGATGTCAGGGCAACAGGTCTATAGTCATTGAGGGCTGATGGGTGAGTTTTCTTTGGTACTGGAACCAGACAGGATATCTTCCACAACTCTCGCACCGTCTCCTGGGTCAAGCTAAGGTTGAAGAGGTGTTGCAGAATCCCACAGAGCTGGTCTGCACAGGCCTTCAGGACTCTGGGGCTAACATCATCTGGACATGCAGCCTTGTTCTGGTTCAGTCTCTCTAGCTGCCTCTTCACCTGACTTCTAGATACAGAAAAGTTGGAGGGGGAGGGAAAGGGAGCAGCAGCATCTCCTAATTTACAGTAGTTGAAGACAAATTTGTGGATGTAGAAGAAAAGTCCATGACTGAGGTTGAAGATAAAACATCTGAGGTTTGACAGGAAAGCTGTGGGTCAAAGGAGGGTGAGATGTCTGTTTGGCTGGAGGCAGGAAAGGAGGAAGGTGAGCTTGTTCCTGAGCTGAACCTGTTGAAGAATGTGTTCAGCTCATTTGCTCTGTCTAGACTTCCATCCATCTGATTCTCCTTTTGCTTGAAACCTGTGATCTTCTTCATCCCTGACCACACATCTCTGATATTGTTCCTTTTCCTTACATTTTTTTTAAAAAGGCAAGAAGTAGAAAGTTGTTACTTTTATTTCATTTTTGCTTGTTTTCATTTCAGCTTGTTATAGTAAAAAATAAACACTATCCATATAAATTGTGCCTCCTCGATAGGGTGAATTTAACTGTGGTTGAATGAGAAGTAAAAAAATATAAAATTCTGATAACTTATTAGGTTGTACACAAACAAATCATGTCACACTCCACCAGGTCATAATTATTAAAATAAAAGGACTGTACTTAAGAAGTATTTGTATTTCATGAATTATATTATTGCATTTGGCCACAGCCCTCAGATAGATTTTCATTTTGGGGAAAAGCTTTGGGCAGCCTTGATATATGTATATAAACTGAAACAGCTGGACTAGTGCATCCTAAATTTAACATAAATTTATTATTTTAATACAGCAGTCATTTCTGCATTTTTTAGGGAGATCACCTCCTGATAAATGTCCTTACAGAAAATTTGCTCATTTTAAATCAATACTTTTACTTTTAATACTTAAGTACAGAATATGTCAGATACTTTAATACTTTTACTCAAGTAATATTACTAAAGGAGACTTTAACTTTCACCAAAGTATTTTTTTGGTAACGTACTTGTACTTTTACTCAAGTATCACTTTGTGACACATCCACAAAAAAAAAAAAAAAGTATCACTTTGTGGTACTTTATACAACTCTGTTTAGTTTTAAAACATATTCTAAAAAGAAAAAAAAGTTCCCTTCATAAACAAGGTACGCCTTTTGTGTTTTTGCAGGTTGGAACTGTGGAGGCGTTTCAGGGCAAAGAGTTCAATGTGATTCTGTTGTCTACCGTGCGAAGRAATCCCAAACTGACTGAATACAATGAAAACATCAATTTGGGCTTCCTCAGCAATGAGAAGGTGAGAAACACTCATTTTTCCTTTCATAGTTCCAAATAGCTGCAATTTCATTTTTGGAAGAGTATGTCTTCTTAGTGGAAATAAAACAAATCATTTTTTATCTGGCTGCCAACTAAAACGTAACTTTTTTTAGAGGTTCAACGTGGCATTGACTCGAGCCAGAGCTCTGCTGATTGTGGTTGGAGACCCCAGACTTTTGGAAACTCACTATATGTGGAGCAAGTGAGGCACTGAATTGTCATCAGATGTCCGTGAGAATAGCTAAGATCAGTTTGACGTGCCTTATATTCTGCTTTTTTTTTATTATTAATTTTAGGTTTGTCCATTACTGCCAAAAGGAAGGATCGTACCGAGGCATCACACTTCTCAAAACAGAGGAAGACACGCTGGCAGCTGCATGCCACCAAGCCCCTGGTAACAAGCACATTATCATCATCATATGCACAACTAAAAGGAAAATTGCCTTGATAATTAAAATATGCTTGTGTTATATACCCAACAGGAACAAGGGATGTGGAAACCCCTGTGCTCTGCTGGAAGAATGAAAATAAACGTCAACGTATAGCATAGTTTATCATCTTCTCCTTTGACTGCTTTTTCAAGTTTACTGAGATCTTTCAGCATCTGCAGATGAGTGCAGATGATTTTTGTGTCACTATGCATCATTCACACCAAATCTTTTCTGTCAGCATTGCTGATTTCCTTCAAGGAAAGCAACAGTACTGATAGTAATTGTATAATATTTATTTTCTTCCATACATGCATATTTTAATTTTAACGTTTGTTCTGGTGTAATTCTAGGTACAGCAAAATGACTTCTTTGAAAAAGTATGAAACCTACACAGAGCTACTCATGATCATTTTAAGATTTAATGTTAAAGTAAAGGGTACACTTTAAAAAAAAATTTCCAGCACAATTTAGAAAGGAACAGGGAGTTCAGCATAATTCTCTATCAGTTGATATGCATGACATATTACATTCTATATTCAGCTTCAGGCCTCCATGTATCTGCATCAGAAAATGAGTTTAACGTAAATATGTACTTTTGAGATCATTATGTGTATGGA
>NW_013952415.1:628362-629812 GCF_001266775.1 Austrofundulus limnaeus | reverse complement strand
GTGTGTGTGTGTGTGTGTGTGTGTGTGTGTGTGTGTGTGTGTTATCTCAGTTTAGCTTTAAGTTTAAAGTTTAATATAAAACAAATGCACAGTTAAGTGTTTTCCTCCTTGCCTTTGTTTTTAACTAAGCTTTAAACTTTAAGCTAAACTGAGGCAGCACAAGCAAGCACAGTAGGTCTGCATGTTCCTGGAACAAAATAAAAAGTAAATCCCTTGAAGCTGCACAAAAACTTGTTTTGGTAATTCGATTGTGACATACAGTATATGATTATACAAAAGTAAAAGGGTTTTTTGAGTCATAAATAATGTGACTTATCAATCAACGTGAGATGAAAAAGTTTTTAACCCATCTTAAGGTTTGACCAAAAGTTGTGAAACTATAAGCATCTGAATTATTAAGCTAAGCTGACCTATAAATCCAATATAAAAAGACAGTTTTGCCGGCACTGCTTCCCGAGAAGCTCCACATATAACAGGTGGATGGCTCCACAAATGCCTGGTTTATTGATTATCTGACAGATGGACCGCAGTTTGGGAGGCTGAAGAGTTATATGTCTGAAAAGGGCGGTCAGCAGCACAGGACTACTGCAGGAAGCCATACTTTTATCATTTTCTTCTCTCTGCACACCATGGACATTCAGTCTAACTTAGAGTCCTGTCAGCTGCAGAAATACTCACATGATTCTGCAGCTGCCAGCTGTGTCAGTGATGGATAGCAGGAGTGCAGGGAACTGGTGGATGGCTTTGTAAAAAGGTAAATGGTCTGAAATTATAGGGCACTTTATCAAGTCCATCCAGACACTCACCAAGGGTGAGCACAGTTCCCCTAAAGCACTAAGAGGGGAACTAATTTCCTGATTAAGTGTTTTAGGGCTTTTGCTAGTTTTAAACTTCATTAGTGGATTAGCACTTGCTAAATGTATAGGCTAAATTAACTGGTCTATAAAAGTTACTGATCAACGTTAATGTTAACAGCTGACGGTGAAAGCTGTCAAACATTTTGTTCATATGTGTGTCACTTATCCACCAGGTGACAATATATAAATATATGAACTTGAATACGGCTGTGAAATGTCAATGATAAATATTAAGTGAGCAACATGGCGATATGTGACTCATGTCTGTTGAAGAATGTTCATGGGTTTACTGGGTTATTTTAATGCTTTAGAATTAGTTTTTGCTTAAACTTTCAGTGTATTAGTGCTTTAGAAATAAAGAATCTAAATATCTGAGTTAGTGTTTTGGGGCTAGTGGAACTGATTTTTAGATTAGTGCTGCCACTAAAGGTACTGTATAGTAGATTAATTTTTGAGGAAGTTTAGCTTATTTGCAGCAAGCATTTTCTGCTGGAAAGGATGCACATGTTCCTTAAAATAATAGACATTATAACCTACTGACCCTCAACACAAAAAGTCCCTATTCATAAATTAATGATTTAAATATATATATA
>NW_013952415.1:599041-628322 GCF_001266775.1 Austrofundulus limnaeus | reverse complement strand
GCTTCTTTCATTGCTTCTTATACTACACTCGTAGAAATGATGAGTTGTTCCAGCCCTCCGATTGGTCCACACAGGTGGATGAGCTCATTTGTTTTGCCAGCGGTTGACGGTAACGCGCCTGCGTGACCGCGCCCTTTGGAACAGGTGCGCTCGGTGACGTCACCCAACCCAGGAGCAGTGAGCACACAGAGCAGAGCAGACCGCATGAGGTGAGGTCGAGCTAACGAAACTATAGAGTATTCATTTTTTTCATTGTTGTTCGGATACTGTACCGGATTTCAACATTTCAAAACTTCAGCAAACGTCGTATCTTGTTTTTAGTAGCAGTTTAGTTAAAGAGAGTTTATCTGAAATAAGGTGCCGTTTGAAAGCAGAATGCATTTCTTTTCTATACCCGCAGCAGCTGGATAAAATGACCCATTCATCAGCAGAGAGCGCAGTCAACATGGAGGAGTTCTTCAAAACGGTAAAACTCGCTGACAACAGGTCCAATATGGTTCTCATAGGTTGTACRACCTGCTCAACACTTTGGCCAGGTGCTCCTGCTTAAAGATCACTATTAAAAGCAAATGATTGGATATTTTGTGTAAAAACAAAACAATAACATCAAATAGTGTAATTAAATAAATTAGCCTTTTTTTTCTTATGTTGCCATTCTTACAAAATTTCACAAAACAAACATGATTTTCAGTAACACAATGTAACAATGATAGTAATGAACAATGGCAGTAACAATGATACAAATCTAGTCTCATTTAGCTTAAAATCTATATTTTTTCACAACATAGCATGGACGTGAGAGCAGCTTTTCTGCAGGTTGTACGTCTCYTTCATGTCCGTGTGTGTGTTTGTGCAGGTGGGCGAGGTGAGGAGCCTCATAGAGCAGATCTCCAGTCGAACAGAGGAAGTGGAGAAGAGGCATGGCGCCATCCTCTCGTCTTCCAACCAAGACAAGGGTAAGATCTGTTTGAAGGTTGGATCGTCTGAGAACTGGATTTCCTCGCTAAACGTTTGAAACATGTCGGCTCTTTAAGGATGCACAAAACAAACAGAGCAACAAAAACAGGACATAAATCTTGACAGCCCTTGACAAATAAGTGTTATTGTGTATAGGTTTGTTTTTAGGGTGTGATGTTTACATTGTGTTATTGAAAAAGTTTGTTATTTTTTTTAATCTGGGCTGAGCTTAATCTGTATTGTAATCATACAGCAACACAATTCTTTTAAGCCTGTCACGTTAAACCTTTAGTTTCTTAACTACTCAAGTAAACTTTCAGTAGAAAACAGAATTTAATATTAGTTTCATCCTCAGTAAAGTAAACTTGAGCATTTACTTTCAGAAAACAAAGACAAGCTGGAGCTGCTGAACAGCGAGACCAGAAAAAATGCCAACGTGGTCAGAGCCAAGTTAAAAAGTAGGTGGAACAAACTCTTTTTTTAATTAATGTATTTATTTAAAATTGATTTGACAAGATGAAGCCTGAACAGTTTGCTTTCAATGCCTGTTGCTTTTATTATATCTGCTCTTGTTCATGGGTTTACACAGAGACTTCCTCTATTACTGCTTGTGCAGTCAGGAGCTTAGAAAACATGATTTGATTTGCAAATGAGGAACTACGAAATGCTGCTTTTAAAAAAAACAAATCTCCAAATATTTAGCCTCAAATTATGACTAATCTAGAAAAAAGACGTAACTTTCAGCATATGTTTTTAGAGTTATTGATATTTTGTTTACGTTTATTTTCAGCAATGCAGACAAACTTTCCAGCAGATGAGAACAGCGGTGTCTCAGTGATCCATCGTATTCAGAGGAATCAGGTCTGTAACGGATGTTTGGATCCTCATGAATCATTTATTATCTGATCAATTTACTCTCATGGCTTCACACACATGGGGTGACTTGTTTGTGTCGTTTAGGCTCAAAAAAGACGAAAGCATTCACACCAGCTGCATGTCATGTAACTAATCTGTGCTGCTGCCTCATGTCCTGCAGAGCAAGGGTTCTTAAGCACTGGGCCAATGCTGGTACCGGTCCATGGGCCATTTGATACTGGGCCACATAAATAATAAAAGTGGTGTGCACGAAAGGCCGGGGACCGCTGCTCTAGAGTTTTGTTGGCTTGAACTCAGCCTKATCATTAAATATATGTACTAAATTAGATTCTTTAATGAGTGAGGTGGTTGTCATGCAGATAGATAAATAAATAAATAAAAAGATGATGAACAACTCTACGCTTGTTGTGACCATAATCGCAGTTATTGCTGCAGAAAGCAACAGACAGTAGTTTCTGCAGCAGATCCACCACCGAAAGAAATCCTGCAGTTTTTTTTAAATATTCCATGAACAAGCAGCAGTTCAGAAACGTCCGTGCACCACACTCAGTGTTGCTGTGAAGCTGTAGAGCTGTGCTGCCTCTATTTGACTGTTTTTAATGGCTCGATTATTTTCATCCTCGGCTCAATAATCTGATTTTAAACTTCTGCGGCCTCCCTCCAACCAGCACTCACACCTGACTCGCTGGTTTGCTGACGTRATGAGGGATCACCACAGGGCTCAGGGCTCCTTCCGGGAAAAATGCAAAGCAAAAATCCAGAGACAGCTGGAGATCGGTGAGCAGCTGGAAACGGTTTTAAACAAATCTTAAGTGGTGTGAGAATGAACGTTTATGTCTAATAGCAACGTAACAAATTGCTACTTTGTGATTTAAATCATTGTTTATTTCTTGATATTTGCATTACAGAGTTTATAGTCTTTTAAATCCAGTCTGATGAGTTGCTTTCTTACACAGGCTTCTAACTCAGATTTATAAATATTTTGTTTCATATTGCCTAGCCATAGCTCTGCATTAGTGTGTGTGTGTGTGTGTGTGTGTGTATAAAGTAATTTGAAATGTGTTTTTTCTACTCTTACATTTCAAAGCTTCTTTATATATATATATATAAGATTGGAATCTGATAAATCACTATCACACACATTTGCTGTGATTGAAATCCCAAACTTCAGAATAAATTAAACTCAACATATCAGTGTTTTTAAAGATTTCCTGTCTGTTTTATTATGTTTATGATTTTTTTTTTGTGTAATGTGTACACATAGAATGGTTTATACTGTATATTGTACACTCCTTGCTGTGGGTTGAAGTCATGCTGATGAGGCTGCAGTTCAGCTGTAGTCACTGTGATGAAGAGCCAGTATTTCACGTTTATTTGAAATGTTCAACATTAAGCTTGTAAGTTACCATAAAACGCCATCTGTCAGTAATATGGCTTTGTCATATCACTGTATTTTATTCATTGTCGTGTTTAAATATCCTTCATTGCAATTCTTTAAAGATGTTAAACTTGTTTGTTTCTCAGTGGATAAAGTGACAACAGATGAAGAGTTGGAGGAGATGCTGCTAAGAGACAACCTTGCCATCTTCATATCAGATGTTAGTAAACTTCCTGCTTTGCACCTAAAACAGATACTCTACAATAATAATTTTAGTACCAAATTATGTTTGAAATGTAAAATGCTGTTTTTTTTATTGCATTTATCTACAGATGAACTCAGACGCCCATGTTACAAGTCAAGCTCTGACTGAGATTGAAAGTCGTCATCAGGACATCATCAGCCTCGAATCCAGCATCAAAGAGATGCACGAGATATTTGCAGACACGGCTGTTCTGTTGGAAATTCAGGTAAAAATATCGTGSAACAGCTTTATGAATATAAATGTTAAAAACTCTTGACTTTCAYTCCAACTCATGGCAGTTCTGTTTTCCTTCCACCAGGGGGAGTTGATCAACAACATAGAGAAGAACGTCACCAGCGCTGCGGAGTATGTCGTCAAATCAAAAGAAGAAACCAATAAAGCTGTTTCCTTCAAGAAAAACCCTCACAAGATAGTGTCTCTTCCAAACTTTTTCAAGCCCTTCAGGAAACAATCCAGTCCTAAAATGACAAATACTGAAACTCCACCTAAAATAAAATCATAACTGATCCAATGGATCCTGGAAGAACACTGACAGAACCAAATGTTCCCGATTCATTTCAAAGCCTGTGCTGTTTGGGTAACATTTCCAATTTATGTCACCTGCCACCTTATTTTAGAAGGTCAATGATATATCTGTTGTTTTACCTTAAGTGCCTGTGGCATCAAATGCTTATAATAAATATGAATGCATTTCCGTAAAGATAACATTGATAAAGTTGCAAAAAAAAATCCACACTGCTGACATGAACAGCTGTTGAGATGTGAATTAACAGGAAGTGATGTCAAAGGAGAATGTCTYCACGTGAACAGAGCMTTGCTACAATGACTGACACAACGTGCAGAGAAGTATCTGATGTTTCTTTAAATAATTTWGAGTCACTAACAGATAAATGAAGAAGAGTCAGAGTTCAAGTAATGTTTCAATAAACAAAGTCCAGAGAGTTTTTGCTAGACATTTCCCTTTGAGGTCACTTCCTGTTTCCCTTTGGCTGAACCACGTTTATAAGAAAATGTGCAAAAGAAAAAAAGGCTAAATTGTGTGTTTTACCAAGTTTCTTAAATATAAATTTGTTTTCTTTGACATTTTGCATTTGAAGGATGTGCATGACACTTTAAACAGAAAATGTGACTTTAGGGAGAATGAGCTGCCAGTTTAAACTAAAATGATGCAGAGGAGCATTGCAGTATGACTAACAGGAAATACTGTCACACCTACTGTTTTTACTCAAAAGGTTTTGGATTTCTACACAGCAAAGCTGGTCATTTGTCAGCAATATACTTTGAACAGCAGTTTCTGGTCCTAAACTGTTAATTTTCACTGTTAACCAGCAGATGGCACTGTGGCATTATGAGTGAGCTGTCACAGTTGTATCTTGACTGATTTTTTTTTCTGCAATTTTGTAATCTTATACAGTTTCTGTTTAACCATTATAATATTTTATTACATGCTGTTGAACTAAACAGACTTGTCTAACCATGTAAATGTCAAAATAAACTTTTTGTAAATGTTCCAGTTTGTTATAAAAAACTGAGTTGAAGCTTGTTTTTTTATTCTGGGTGGTGTCACACAAATAATTTAACTCCAGCTTTTGTTTGATGTGCTATTTTAATTTCTCCAAGCTATTTAGTTCAGCAGGATCTCAAGGACTTAAATGCATATGAACATAAATCAAATGTGAATATCTATCAAACGGAGTGATAATTATACTTTTGCTAATGACAGGACATCTTATGGGGGTAGGGGGTCATGCAAAATTGACTTTTGAGCTTTACACCGTGTAATGTCCTTACACAGACAGGGCTTTGACTCATTCATGCATGTTTGAGAAATCCTGTCTGGAGATGCCTGAACACTTGCTGATACAAAGCTCCGCCTGTTTACTCAAAGATCCTCCCTGGAGCTCAGTCCCAAACCGAGCTCTCGCCCCACAGGGCACCCCTCCCCCGAAGCATTGTTGTGAATATGTGCTGAAGTGGGAGCGTCAGAAACGGTAGGAGGTCCTTGAAGAGACAGAGGCCAATTTCAAGTCGTTTAGATAGACTGTGGTGCAAAGCCAAATTTGTTTTTGATATATACAGCAGGTAACATACTTGATTGTGGTTTAGAATTGAATTGTGTTCCTGGAAAATACACAACCCCCACCCCACCCCCACCCCTTAAATGGGGTTGACAACAAATGTTTATCATTTATTAATTATTTTAGTTTATTTTTCCATATTTTGTCACTTGTCTAATTTTACCAGAACATAGATTGGGTGTTACTTTTGTCTGCTATCTAGTTGTTTAACATCATTCTGCTGTTTTTTGCCATGGTCTGATCACAGTGGAGGGACAAGCAGACGGTTTCCTGCATCAGGGGAGCGCTGCCAGGATGAACCCATTGACTTTCCTCTCAGACTGCATCTCTCTCTCTCCTTTCATCCACCTCCTCCTCTCCGCCTTGCCAAGATTAGATTTCACAGCACCTTTGCACTTTGCTGAAACCACTGATTTCCAAATGAGCACTGAAGTAGAGTGGGGTGTATGAAATAAAGATGACTCTGTGTTTTTTTGTTTTTTTTTTGAAGAAAGAATAACGAGGCAAGAGGTGTGAGTGGACAAGGAGAAAAAATGAACCAGGCACAGGTCTATGTAAAAACATGACGACTTTATTGGTTGTGCCAGAGCGGCGAGAGCCCTACAAAGTAGATCCTGACCACAATTTAAAAGGGCTGAGTGGTGTGTGACTGTGTAAAATGCAGGGCCTGGCTCTTCTCCCAAAGAACCATTAACCATTTTCCCCATTTGGAATGAAATATGAGGATGGACAATTAGAGGAAAAGTGAGAAGAATAACAATTGAGAAGTCTCTGCCTATTTGTGGAGCCTCCGAGGCAGGTGGATTTACTTCTTGACTTTGCCCTGGGCAGCCACGGCCTCCATGGCCTTCTTTACTGTCTCCTCATCACCGAGGAAAGACATGGGCTTGACCGGCTTCAGGTCTGCGTCCAGCTCATACACGATTGGAATTCCTGTGGGAAGGTTCAGCTCCATGATGGCTGCGTCAGACATACCTGGACGAGACAAACAGGAGAGCAGTGAATCAAACTGGTTGAGACCGGCCACATTGGCATAAAAACAATGGTTAAAACAAATTACCCAAAGTAGTACTACTTAATAATTAAATTCTAAGTTGAGACATAATTTTACATTTGTCCTTCAAGTCCTTTCGTGTGTTTTCAGGGTTTCATCTAAGTGGCACAAGCACAAACCAATCAAATATTGTTGGTGTTTATATTGTTTATCACTCTCATAGGGTAGTAATAAGTAACATTTACTCAATTACATTTTTCTTGAGTAACTTTTGGGAAAAATACTTTTAAGAGAAGTTTTACTACACCATGCTTTTTACTTTGCTTGAGTAATATTATGAAGTATTGCTATTCTTACCTTATTTGAGTAAAGTTTCTGAATACTTCTGTAAATAACTTGACTGAATAAAGAGCAAACGTTTTAACCAGAAATGCTGCAGAGAGACTCACCTGCAGTTTAATGCTGAAGCTTTGTTGTTCTGATGCTACTTTCTATCTGCTGAGTCACTTAGAGGTTGCGTGCATGTATGGTGAACAGTGGATTAGTAGATACATTAAAACTACTTTCAATTTATTGGTCAAGGGACGATGCACAGGAAACAAAACATACGTGCCAGAGTTAGCTAAAATAAGCTAATTTTTGATGGTACTCCCTTTGGCAGTTGTTGAGGCCAGCACTTAGTGTATATACAATTTTGACTTAGGAATAATGATTCTTCGGCTGGGATTTATTATTTAATTATATTTATTTGTATTAGTTGTCTTTGTTTTAGTCTTTAAAAACTCCAGAATTTGCGTATATAGTTTTCTATTTTTGTCAGTCTGATGACATCAAATATTATAAGTTACTCAGTAGTCAAGTAGTCTTTTTACAAAATACATTTTTTTACTCTAGTAATTTTCTGGATGGCTAATTTTTACTTTTAGTTGTGTAAAAATACGTTGAAGTAGTGTTACTCTTACTTGAGTACAACTTTTGCGTACTCTACCCGCCTCTGATTACACTGAATTGACTGTTTTTTGTTAGTTTGCGCAAGGTCAAAGTAGATTTTTGTCACCTTAAAACTGTTTCTCAAAAATTTGACAGTTTCTTACAAGCACTACCTTTACACTTCATGGTTATCTACAAATGCAGCAGCAGCTAGCTGTACGTCTTTTGACACAAATGTTCTACTAATGTGAATTTGATGGTGACTAAATTAGCATTTTCATACTTACATTTATTTGACACTAGTGTTTTTGTTTGTTTTTTGTTTAAGATGGCAATCTGCTCCTGACTTGGCCCTGCTCCGACTTGCCGTAGTCAGAATTAAACTCTACATCTTCACCTGAGTTCATTCAAAGGGCTATCCACAACAAGTAAGATATTAACTGTTCAACACAACCTGACACCCCTCCTGCTTCCTTTGCCTGACCTTTAATACTGCTCAGTGAGTGTAAAATCCTGTGTTCATATCTGACCGCTCCTTGAATAAGTACAACCTTTCTACAGAAAGGTCGTGACTGTAACAGGAACCAAACTCACAACCCTCTGCTCTGAGCTGTGGTGCACGAGGTTATTTATATGGAGTGGAATTCAAAGCTGACTCTGATTATTCACATCTTTCCTTGAATGCAAATCTAGCATGCATTTTTGAAGTGTTAGGTAGTTATCAGCAGTGCCTTATCAGCCAATTATGGAGCATATAGGAATTGGCAGAGGCCATTTGGGACTCCATTTTTGTAGCTTTTTAGGACAATTCTTTCTCAAAATGACACACAAGTGCAAAAATAATAATGCATTAAATAATTCTAAACATCTATATTTTGTACAACATTTTTTGTATAGTTTGTCACTGTTTTTTTTTTCAACCAAACAATGTTTGATTACTGGAAAATATGTGTGCCAGTGGTGCTGATGCTGATTAATGCATCATGGTTCAATAAGAAAACAGTGAAAAACTAATGAGTCCACATTAACTGGTTGAGGATTCCTGCTCATTTGTATACTCCGTGATTTCTATGAAGCACTAATTATTGATAACTAGCTGARAGAGCATCATTTTTTAGAAATAACCAGTCATTATCAGCTTTTTTAAAGCTTTGTTGAACTGCTGAGTGTAAAGCTCACCCTCCAAGTGCTTGACGATGCCACGGAGGCTGTTTCCGTGGGCTGCAATGATAACATTCTTGCCCGCTTTGATTTCAGGAGCGATGACATCATTCCAGAAAGGCAGGGCGCGTGCGATGGTGTCCTTCAGGGACTCACAGGTGGGCAGCTCACCGGGCTTCAGGCCTTTGTAACGTCGCGACTGGAGGTCGAACCAAACATATTAGTTCAGGATATATCAGTCGCGTGTCACTTACTGTAAACTGACCAACAACTTAGTGAGTGTTGGTTGTCTCACCTCACTGATGATTTTGTGGTAAGGGTGGTCCTTGTCCATGGGTGGGGGTGGGATGTCGAAGGAGCGGCGCCAGATCTTCACCTGCTCCTCGCCGTGCTTCTCGGCCGTCTCGGCCTTGTRGAGGCCGGTGAGGCCTCCGTAGTGACGCTCGTTCAGACGCCAGGTGCGGATCACGGGCAGCCACATCTGGTCCGTGCCCTCCATGATGGTCCACAGGGTCCTGATGGCCCGTTTGAGCACGGAGGTGTAGCACACGTCGAACTTCATGCCTGCCTCTTTGATGGCCTGGGCCCCGCGCTTGGCCTCCTCCAAGCCCTTCTCGCTGAGGTCGGCGTCGAACCAGCCACAGAAGCGGTTCTCCTGGTTCCAGGAGCTCTCTCCGTGGCGGACGATGACTAAGCGATGAACTCCGGCCATTTCTCACAAGTTTCTCCTAAAGTTGAACTTAAAGCAGACACAGAGCCCTCAGCCCCTCTAAGCTGCTCACACTGACTGACCAACAGTGAGCCTCGCAGCATACCACACTCTTTTTATAGCAGCTGAGAGAGCAGACAGGCCTTTTTATTTTCCACCTGTGAGAGGCTCTCAATGTCTGATGGACACACCAGACACTCCAATAGAARCAGACCCAGGCTGGGCTCGTGGGGCAGGCTGGGAAGGCCAGAGGTCACGGTTAACCCAAAATAGCAACATGACTTTTAAACTGAGTTCTTTGGAACAAAAGTGTAAAGAGCAGAGCTTGAAGCTTCACACTGAGGTGAATACCTTCAAAACTGAGAAAGAAACTGGCTCCAAAGCAAACTTTTCATATGTGTCTCGAATATGTTTAGACAAATTTGTTGTTTCTGTATGAAAGCAGAGGATCTTTTGTGTCAGTTGGTTGCCTAACAATGCATTTATAGAAATATCAGTCTCAGCAAAAACTACAGAAAAATACAATTGACTCAGTCTCAATCTCAGTTGCTGCTACTTTTAGTTGTTTCCCTTATAAATCAAACAGAGCACAGATGCAAAGACAAATTATTGTCAGTAAGAAAAGGAAAACTTACTAAAGTTGCCAAATATCTAGACGTCCCCTCTGCAGGACAATAAGCTATTTCTATTCTTCTATTCTAACATGAAACCATTATACAGTCAGTATTAACTAGAGAATTAGCATTTCCTGCAAAAAAGCAGAGAGAATGCTTATTGTTGAAAGATTTTCACTGAAAGCTGGTAATATCAAGTTAAATACAAACAGCTAAATATGGAAAAAAAATCTAAAAGTAGCAGAAACAAGTTGAAATTAGCAGACTAACAGTGAAAAAAAGAGAAAAATAAACAGAAAAAAAGGAGTACAAAAAGTTATGTTGAAAAAAAATGCTAAAACAGCTTAAAGGGGTTTTTTAATAGCTGAAAAAGCAAAAACTAGCACAAAGAAGCAGAAAGAGCATGTTTGCTTAATGAAGAAGTGAGAAGCTGAAATGATCACAAAAAGGTGAATTTAGCATCTAGAAATATAAACTTAGCTGAAAATAACTAAGAAATAGTGCAAAAAGCAGCTGAAAGAAGCACACAAAATAATAAAATGGCTAAAAGAAAAAGACCCAAAACTGTTGAAATTAGCAGAATAATAGCTGCAGGAGCTGAAAAAGCAGAAAAAAAAATCAAATTAGCTCAAAGATAAGCTAAAGAAAGCTGAAATTACAACTTTTGTTTAAACGGAACCAGAACAATAYGTACAAATTACAGTAAGGATTTACAAACATTTTGAAGTGTTTTAAGGAATGAGCTCTTTTCATTTTTATAGAGAAATAAAAATGGCAGAAAGATTCATGAATTGTATTATTTGCTGAAATACTGAAATTTATTGCATAAATTGTTGAAACAACACAAAAATTGTGGAATGAGTTAGATACCAAAAAACGTACAGAAGCTAAATCTATAATTTCATTAGAAATATTTAAAAAGCAGGATAGTTTTAAYGTGTTATTACAGACCACCACCTCTAGAAGGCACTCTTGTATTACACAGAAAAGTTGTGATTTTAAACTCTGCAGTCACTGTTTTCTACTGTTTTATAAAGACTCATTAAACCATTTTTAATGTAAAAAATACACTAAAACACCAAACTGGTGCAAACTGATGATGCTGGCATCTTTTCTTCCTATTGTTAGGCTAGCTGTTGCATTAGTAAGCTGTTTCTTTTCACATTAAAAATATGCTGAAGTCCACAGCCACTGTTAGTGAAACGAAGGTTGGAAAATGAGCCCCAAAAGCTGAAAGGTCAGATAAAGTCTCTTGTCCCCTATGATTAAATTATGATCCAGAAAAAACTGATCCACAATTTGTCCAAAAATAGATCTAATGGAATTCTAGGAATGATGCCAATGGTTTATCATGACCTCGACTTTGGTTTGTACTGGTGTGAGAGGAGAAATATTTAGGAARGATTCTGCAGACAAGAACATCTACTTTTATTAGTCTTTCTACGTATTTATTTTTCATACTCAAACGGTGGTTGGTGTGATTGTGTAATGTGTAATTTATAAATGCAGAGGTAAAACATGCACTTTCCTGAAATTATTCAACTCCATACTGGGTTTGAATGAAGGACCTTTTTTTTTCTTGCTGTGAGACWTCGCTGCTAACCACTAAARCATCATGCTGCCAATTCCACAGAAGATTGTGTATAATGTTTTACGAGGTTTGACCACCACATCTATAATTTTGTTGTCACTCAACACGAGCTAATCTGTTTAAAACTCTGGCATGACAAGCAGCAGGCAGTACCCGTTCCATCAAAGAATGGCTGTAATACAAAAATAAAATGCTTAGCTGTCCTTATCAAGAGTGTGATACTGTAATTAGTGTGTTGATGATGCTGGATCTTCATCACATAACTTCACAGACAGAGACAGGAACCACCCTGGCGTTAACACTGATTTAATTTGTTTTGAAAGACATCTTAATGATCTGCTTTCTCTCTTTCGTCGCCTCAGGTTCTGCAAAGCATCTCGTCTGCCACAAATTGCCCCGGTGCAGATTGTCAGACTGCTGTRAGAGCGAGAAAAAATGTACACAGGGGAGTTTCTGTGATGTGCTCCTGATGACTCAGCGTGCAGCAGAGTCCATACAGCTCCCACTGAGGTTCCCCGCCTCCATCTAAAAGTGCTTTTCAAGTATTTGCTACAAATAGAAAAAAACAAAAAAAAAAACAAACAGGCGACACATGCTATAAACTAACTGCATTACTGCGTGGGACTGGAAAAGCAAAATGCATTCTTAGCATAAATGTTGCAGCGCCACTGCAGACATGCACAGACTCACTAACTCACCAGTCACACGAGAAAAGAAAGTGCACATCAGAAGCTATAGGTGTAACTGAACCCCAGGCAAATTTGTGCTGCAGATGAGCACGACWGTTCATCTATGAAACTCAAGACAACAGCAAGAAGGAAAACAAGAATATAAAAACAGATATTGTATAATACAGAAAAATTTACCCTTTTCAAACCTAAATAGACTGAACACTATTAGTTCATCCCCTACAACAATAAAGGTGCATGTTAGTGTTTTCTATTTATTTATTTATTTATTTATTTATTTATTTATTTATTTATTTATTTATTTATGTATTTAGTTAGTTAGTTAGTTAGTTATTTTTATTTTTATTTTTATTTTGTCCTCTATAGATGTGGGCAGTTTGCCTGTTTGACTGTTAGCAACATATCTCCTGAACCACTGCACAAATGGCATTGAAACCTGCAGAAAGTAAATCACTAGATGGACATCTACAACTGATTAATTGTTTAAGTCAATCTATCAGTCAGTTCTGCTAATACTGACCTAGGTTTTGGTGTGGTAGTAGCTGAGACTGATTCCTAACAAGATTTCTGAACACTAACAGATTCCACATGATATATTTTTTAAACTTTGCAATTACTTGTGTGACGTCAACACTGTCTGTCTGTTAGCAAAATTTCTCYTGAACCACTGCACAAATGGCAATGAAACTTGCAGAAAGTAATCACTAGATGGACATCTACAACTGATTATTTGTTTAAGTAAATCCAATTCACGATGGTTGTCACAGCAGACCTACCTTTAAAATATCAAAACTGGTTATTTTTCAGTCAATTAGGCTCATACTGACTTAAGTRTTGGTGTGGTAGTAGCAGAAACTGATCCCTAACACCATTTCTAAAAACACACAGATTGCACAAGACATTAAAGAAAATCTTGCAATTTACTTTTGTCAAGTCAACACTGTCTGTCTGTTAGCAAAATATATCTTGAACCACACAATGGYTTTTAATAAAATTTCCAGGAAATAATCATGCAATGTACTTTTACATCTGATTTACTTTTASAGCCAACCCAATTTAAGATGGCCACCACAGCTAACTGAATTTAGAAAGCCCAAAACTGGCTCTAATTCAGTCAGTTTTACAGAGATTGTGCTAAAAATTTAGTGGGATTGTTCCATAGTCATCCAGAACTCATACTCTCACCACTGACACATCATYCCGCATGAGATTGCTTATTGTTATGTTTCTATGCATTTTTTATTCAATAAAGTTTGTTGAAAGTTCGACCAATTATAATTAATGTAGTGAAAAATCTTTGCAGCGTCTCCTTGTTTTAATGTTCCTCCAACATGTCCTCACTCACCTGCTGTTTGGGTCCAGTTTTTATCATTGCAAGTGTTTTAAGGTCATGGTTGCAGTTCCAGCGTTTCACCAGCAGGAGACATGCTGCGTCACCTCAGCCAGCACACCTCGCCTCGATTATCCTGCAGTAAGAATGCTTTCTATGATTTTTGCCTTTTATGAAATTTGAAATGAACTCTAAAGCTTTTTTGCAGTAATGCTTTTAAAATATACAGTTTTTAGTTGTGCACAAAACTAGTAAATAGGTTTGTGTGAATTATAAATAGCTTGTAGTGTTTTTTTTCTTTCTCTTTCATTAGTCTGTTTGTACCCCTGACTCTTCCCACCTAAACTGATTCCCTCTCACTTGGTGCCGTTGCAGTGTCAMAGAGAGACTGCATTGTCAGAGTTTGGAGGAAGGGCTTGCGTCAGACTCCTGCCGGCTATAAAAGCACAGCCTGCTGCTGCAGAGAGCAGTACGGGCTTAAACCTGAGCCCTTGGTACATCTCCACACACACACACAGGGAGAAGGGTAACAACCAATCTCCAACCATGAGCAGCCTTGGATATGACCCCTACTTCACCTCRTCGTTGTACAAGCGCTGGTATGCTGAGCCATCCCCTCGTGTTGTGGGGACCACCAGAGGGAGAACCCACTCCACCTACTCCTCCCATGTCTCCCCGATGTCCTCCTCCCGTCTGCAGTACTCCTCTCCCGGACGGGTGCTGTTCTCCTCCTCGGCGCCGGCCACGTCCCTGGAACTGGAGCTCAGCCAGGCGGCCCAGATCAGCTCCGAGTTCCGGACGGTGCGCACACAGGAGCGCAGCCAGCTGCAGGACCTCAACGACCGCTTTGCCGGCTTCATCGAYAGGGTACGGGAGCTGGAGCAGCAGAACCGGGCCCTGGAGGCCGAGCTGCTGCTGCTGAGGCAGAGGCACTCGGAGCCGTCCCGCCTCAGAGGTCTGTACGAGCAAGAAGCCCGGTCCCTGAGGGCAGCTATCGATGAGGCCAGGGTGGAACAGCAGGCTGTCCTGGGACAGCGAGAGCGACTGGAGCAAACCCTGACCTCTCTGCAGGGTAGATATGAGGAGGAAATGCTGGCCCGAGAGGAGGCCGAGGGCAGGCTGATGGAGGRCCGTCGTGAAGCAGACGAGGCCGCRTTGGGAAAAGCCGAGCTGGAGAAAAGTGTCGAAACTCTGCTGGAGGAGCTGGCCTTCCTCAAGAAGATCCACGAAGGCGAGGTGGCTGAACTCCAGGCTCAAGTCCAGTTGGGCGTTCAGGTGGCCGTGGAGTCTGAGGCCGCGGCGCCGGACCTCTCTGGGGCTTTGAGGGAGATCCGGTCCCAGTACGAAAGGCTGGCAGCCAGGAACATGCAGACAGCTGAAGAGTGGTTCCGGAGTAAGGTGGGCACGCTAACAGAAACGGTGGCCCACCACACCAGCGCCGTGAAAAGCTCCAAAGACGAGGCGGGCGAGTACCGACGCCAGCTMCAGGCCCGCCTGCTGGAGATCGACGCCTGCAGAGGCATCAACGACTCCCTGGAGAAACAGCTGCACGACGTAGAGGAGAAGCAGAGCGCAGAGATAGCCGCCATGCACGTAAGTCCACACACACACACTGCAAGACTGATTGTGTTTTCAGGATGCTCACTTCGCTTTGTTTTCAGGACACTATTGCAGAGTTGGAGGGTGAGCTGAGGGGCACCAAACAGGAAATGACACGKTACCTGAAGGAGTACCAGGACCTTCTGAATGTCAAGATGGCTCTGGATATCGAGATCGCTGCATACAGGTGAAAGACTTCAAGAGTTTGGATTTTCCAGCAAAAKRGCAGCTCAGGGCTAAAATGAACAAAGCTGTTGAGTCCGGTGGGCCCGGTACAGCCCCCTTAAGCAAACTGAAGGAGATAGTTCTTCTAAAACCCWGTGYGCTTAAAGGGTTAAAGCTAAGTGTAGCATACACAGCTAAAAGCTAATAGTAAAGTGAACCCAGAAGCTATAATTAGCAAGAACTAAAAGCTAAGAGTTTAATGCTAAATTAGCATTCACACASTTACAGAGGAAGCTAAGCTTTAATAAGCATTTTACACAAATACAACTATTATATTGGTTAAACTGGAGCTAATTCTCCACTTTAGCCTTGACTTTGCTTGGATTAGCTATTAGCTTACGAATTGATCATCTCCAAAGCTGAGCTATTTGAAGAAATATCTCCAACAGGCAAGATAATCCTATCCTCCTTTAATCCCACTATAATAAATCTGAATAACTGCTTTTAAATACTTAGAATAAATACAGATTTTGTGGGTTTTATTGATTTGGTTTGGGTAAATAAAAAGCTTTAATGTTAGCCATTTTTTGTTTAACTCCTTAAATAGTTTGGTTWTAATTTCTTAAGCCTGGGTATTAATGAATATGTTTTAAATGTATTAAAACTAGCTTTCATCATCTCATAAGTTGTGATTTGGTCAATTTCACCAGGAAACTTCTGGAGGGGGAGGAGACTCGCTTCAGTGTGGGCGTGTCCGGAGTCGTGTCCTCCATGTATGCTCCCAGCATGGCCATGCCCACCTTCTCCGTCCTCTCCAGCCTGAGCTCCGGGACCTCCTACCTGGTGACCTCCCGCCTGCTCAGCTCCAGCGTCAGCACCACAGAGGGCATCATCTCTGCCAGCCACGCCCAGCAAGCAGAGGCCAGCCCGCCTGCTGAAGAGGAGGAGGAGGAAGAAGAGGGAGGAGAGGAAACAGAGGAGAAACAGGAGGAGGAAGAGGGAGGAGAGGAGGAGGGAGGTGAAGAAAAAGAAGATGTGGAGGAAGCACAAGAGGAGGCTAAAGAGGAAGACGAGGGTTAGTGCATCCTTTGTTTTACAAAACTATTTAAACAAATTGCAATGACGAKTGGTGATGAAGTGTATTTTAACTGTGCAGGTGGCGATGAAGAGGAGCAAAAAGAGGAGGCTGAGGAGGCTGCTGAAGGTAAAGGTGAGAAGGAAACAAAAGATGATGAAGAAGAAGAAACTGAGGCTACAGGAGAAGCAGAAGAGGAGGGAAAAACAGAGGGAGCTGWGGACAAGGAAGAGCCTAAAGATAGGGAAAAGGAGGAGAAAGAAGAGTCTACAAAGAGTGAGGAGAAACAGGAGTCAAAAAAGAGTGAGGAGAAAGAGGAGAAATCTGACCCCAAGAAGGAAGACAAAGCTGACAAGGCCAAAGAACCTGCTCCGAAAAAAGACGACCCCAAAGAGAAAACAACCAAGCCTGAGCCCGCTGAAGAAAAGAGCACAAAGGAGAAAAAGTAACCAAAACAACAGTGGGTTGTGACCGTGCAAGTCGTATCCAGAGAACCCGACCAGCTGGGCAACACGGTGCTCAGCAGATCAATCCAACAGCAACAAATCAACGTTAACTGCTTGCCAATACGAAGAATCTTCCATAACAACCTGATCGCACAAATGCCAGTTACTGTAGCACATGTAGCTGCTGAATGCTAAAGTGAGTGTTTGAGTTTTTGGTGGTGAAATAAAATATTCTTAAAGCCATGATTCTGTGTGTGTTCTGATTCAAAAATAACTGAAGCAAAACAGGATTTGCTTTAGAGTTTCTATCAAGTCATCATCATAAAACATAACTGGATTATGAACTGACATCACACTTGTGGGTATGTTTTATATCATTTAGTGTTGTACCAAACAATTATTTTCTAATCGATTAATCTAACGATTATTTTTTCGATTAATCGATTATTCTAACAACAAATCTATAAGTTATTCTGATGTGAGTGCACTGGAAATTTAAAACGTTTTCATCAAATTAACAAGAACAGTTCTTTAATATTGTAATGTTTTCTGAAATTGTAATATTATTGTAATTGTAATATTTTCATGAAAAACTCACCACTCTTATGCCAATACAGTCGCAATGATGCTGTTAGGCACCGAAATGGAATTGCATGAACATTCACCTGGTGGTTATGTAATACAGTGAACCGTTAATAAAAAAATCTTTGTCGACAAATTTACATAATCAACGTCATCGATTATTTCAACTAATCGGTGCAGCCCTACTTGTGATGTCCACGGCCTACCCCAGTTACCACTACTGTGCATGTGTGTCAAGGACAGAAAGGCAGATGTGGCAGTGGAAGGTGTCAAAGCAGTTTGGAGAGAAAAACAAAGTAAAGAACAAAAAAAAAAGAAAACAATTAATCGATTATTAAATTAGTCATCGATTATTTTAATAATCATTTGTTGTCGATTAATCGATTAATTGGTGCAGCCCTAATATCATTTAATTACTTGTTCCCTCATTTTTTTTGATCTTTGATTTGATGTATTAATTGTTGTCATCCACAAGGGGGTGATGTAACACCCTCAGCACCCCCAAATCTTGTAGTATTAATCACCAAATCTCTGCTACTTCAAGATGAAAACCAAACATTTTAAAAACGTACTTTGTTTTTTTTTTCATTTTGTAATCAAAATCTTAAATTCACAGGAAATAAAATACACCCTTACTCCTTATATGTGCTTTTTTCGGTTTGTGAATGGGTGAATTGTAAAGTGCTTATGAACCAGATAAGGTGCTATTATAAGTTCAAGCCATTTACCATTTGTTGTTTTAATGTGTTTTTTTATTATTATTATTTTTATATTTCTTCATTATATGAAGTTATTATGTTAACTTAGGTTCTGGAGCAGGACCACGCCCAAAAGCCACACCTCCTAATTACCCTACTAGCCTATTAATCTCTGCTCACCCATTCCCCTCAGTCTGTTATGTTTTCGTCAACCCCACCCTCCCTTACCCTCCTTCATCTCATCACCTCTTCTCCTTCTATCCCTTCATCATCATCCCCATCCTCATTTTCTTTCCCTTGATCTCATAAGCATGCTTTTCTTCCTTTTGCAACAGGTTCCAAAATRAAACGAGGACTTCATTTTCCCGAAGACCATACCCCCACGCTGAGTCTTCTCAAGCCCCCCCAGCATTCTCCACAGATGACCGAGCAAACTCCCTTCCTCCTCTCATCCCTTCATCCCTTCAACCCCTCCCTACAATGTCTTTGTGGCATGGTCCATGCTAGTGAAAAGTTATTAATGAATGAAGCTGAAAATTACACTGRCTGATGCTGTGGTGCCGGTTAAAACAGCAACTTAAAACCATATTTTTTTACCATATACTAGTAGATTTATTAAAAGCAATTTACAGGTTTTGATTTTAAACAAATTTATGATTTTTGCAAGAGAAAAAAAGTGTAACAGATAGCTTTCTTGATCAGCAGGTGTTGTTTATTCACTACACTCAGAGAACAGTGTGACGATCAGGAAAGTCACAAAAAAAATCACAATTTTGTCATAAATTTCCCTGTGTGATTTATAGAACTACAGTAAATTTAAACCTATGAGTTACTGTATCTAAACTAAATATTTATGTCAATTAAAGTTGTGCTTTGTTTCAAATGCTTGTTGCTAAAGAACTGTTTCCCTTCTTTTTTASATTACTGCAATGTGTAAAGACTTAATATTAAGCTTCCTTTCTTATGTTGTGATTTCCAGCACTTTGAACATTATGGGGTTTATAATTGGATTACGGCACTGACCAAAGCACACAYACGACTTGTCCATGTTTGAMAGTAATTAACAGATTTTCAGATTAMAACATGGAGATACAATTAGTGGCTCAAAGCCATGCCGCTGGTTAATTATCGTGCTAAGGTTGCAACCTATTTATGCTGACAAAAGTGACCGATTTGAGCCCCAACCCTAATGGTTTGTAATTGCCTTCTGTTTTTTGTATTTGTTTTTTTTTTCTGGACCAGCTTTGTCCTGTWCATGGTCACATGGATGCTGGATCATAGGGCTAACAGAGAAATTGACATCCAAATAAAATCATAACCAATGAACAGGGATATTTCTGGACCATAGGTAAAAAACAGACACTCAGCATCTGTTCAACTAGCTTGTTGCAGCATCAAACACTCCTAATCAAATAAGGGGAATATATTTTGGCAAGCTAATGCAGCACACATAAAACTAAGACATATATTTAGAAACACAGAAATAAGCATGTAAATCTGGTCAAATTTCAAAACCAAGCTACCAATAAAGATGAACAAATTATGCAAAAATAATAAAAGTTTATTTTTAAGTTTTATTTTAAGTTTAGTTTTTGTGTACCACTGGTTGATTTCACAGTTATAATAAATTTACTTTGCACAAAAAGTAAGTACATTTGTGTTTATGCATTATTTCTTTGTTGTAACAATGCATCTTAGCAATAAATCCTTTAATGTTGGCAAGCCTGTTAATTCAAGTTTTAAATGGTGCCACATTTGTAAGGAATATGCATTTTTGGGATGAGCTGTAGAGCAGATCGTATGGGTTGCGCACATGAAAAATTTAGCAAATCTTGCTGCCATTGCCAAACACTTTATTGAGCTGTTTCTACTGACACTTGTTTTGAGCTTCTGGTACCCCCAGGTGCAGCCAATCAGGTGCCCAGTATAAGATTTATTGCCAAGCATTGTTTCAAATGAATAAATAAATCTACCAAACACAAATATCCTTACGTTTTGTGCTAATTTTATCACGTAAAGCTGCTGAGGAACTTCCAGCTGATTACATGCAACTATTAAAACCTAATTAATGACACGATTTTACAGGAACTATGGAATAAGAATAAAAAGACACAAGACAAAAGTTTCTTTACTTTGTTATGATATTTATTGAGCAAAGGCTGCTGGGAAATTGTTCACAATGAGGAACGTCATGGAACTGCAAACAGTAGCACCTCATTTATTTCTGTAATTAAATTCAAGTCCATTCTATGCATACAAGAATGCACGTTTCTATGCATTTACGCTTATATTTGTTTCACTTGCACTCAGGTACAGTAAATATAACAGACACTGATAAAAAGCATGTTTAAGGCTAGGAGTTTCTTTATCGGGTTTGTTAAGCTGGAACTGCTTCAGTTACTGGGTGTTTATGGTTAATGTGTTTATCATGTCATTGCTTATCTCTTTCCTCCCCTTGTGTTTTGCGTTTATTGGCTGTTTCTGTTTTGGCTCAGATGGCAACATCACGTGTCGAGTAAGGCTTCTTCAGTAGAGTGCATGTCTGCGCCGAGGACCCTCCAACTTCCCGTCTGTCTTGAATTCACCCAAAAATCCACTCCAACAATAACGCTTCTCTCACTCTTCCACCTGCAATAAAGTGGGTTGCATTAGTTTTCACTGCCTTGGTATTTTTTTCTATTTTGTTGCCATACAGCTTAGAATTTCAAGGGGTTTCAGTTTGAATCTACGCAAAACACACTAAATTAATTCAATTAAATAGGGGGGATATGAAATTATTCTAAAGTCTTTAAAGCTGAGAACTGGTGCATGCATATGTATTCATCCCCTTCCCTATAGAAAACCACAGCATTAGTCCCACCAGTGTGTCTCTAAGTAGTAAAGGCAACCATCGACAGAGACATAATGAAGACCAAATAACTGTCATTACATGTCAGAGACAAAGTTGTAAAGAAGTAGAGATCAAGGTTTGATAAAAAAAAAATCCCAAACCCTAGACAACATCCAAAAGAGCACCATTAATCCATTATTAGAATGGAAAGATTATGTAACCATAGCAAACCTACCAACGAGGGTCATCCTCCAAAACTCAGACTGGGCAAAAAGAACATAAATCACAAAGGCAGCCAAGAGGCCACATTTAACACAGATGGGGTTCTGTAATAATAAGACTACCGGTCCAGAAGAGTGGAAACTCCCCAAACATGTACAAAAAGGTCAGACGAGACTAAAGCTGAACTTTTTGGCCATTAAGGGTATGTTTGGTAAAGCTGGTCCACAGCATTCCCCACAGTGAAGCACGGCGGTGGCAGCATCATGCTGTGGGGATTTTTATTTTATTTTATCATTATTATTTTAATAGCAGGGGCTGGGAAATTGGTCAGGCTTTAAAAAGATAGACTGCACAAAATATAGACGCGTTATTGAGGGAAACTTGTTTGAGTGTTCCTGAGATTTGAGACTGGGATGGTTTGAACCAAAGAAATCAAGCTACGCTTCACTGGGTGAATATCCTGGAATGGTCCAGTCAAGGCCCAGACTTCAATCTCTGGCATTCCCAATGGGATTACGAACCCCGTTGATTTAATTAAAGGCTGCTTTGRACATTCATTTTAAGGTAATGGAGAAGCCTTTAAAATATTGAGGTAAAGTTCTAGCTAGATGTCACTGTAATTGCTGCAACAAGTGGCTCTACTAAGTAATGACTCTGTGGGAAGGGGGTGAATAGGTATGCACCCTCATGCCTTCTACAATAAGCAACATTTTGCATCTTCAGAGTCATAGTTATGTTCCGCAGATTAAAATATAGAATCCGCCAAAACTCTGTAAGTCAACAAGTAAGACAGAAWGCCAAAAGTGTTGAGTACTTTTGCAACCCACTCTATGTAATCATCCTCATTCCGGTATCCAATYTAGAGAAAAGAGAGGAAACTACTCCCCTCCTCTGAGCTAGCATGCAGAGCCCCCCACCCGCACATCTCCCTTGTCCCCTTAGTCCCACCCCTGAGCTCGTCTTTTAAAAGCAGAAAGAATAAAATAAGAGAATAAAATATCTCAGTCGCTCGCTCCTCGCCCACTTCAGCAGCAAAGCCTGTTTAAAGCTTTCACTCAACATGCAAACCTTAAGTTTTGGCTTCTTTCTATGATTAGTTTTTCTTTTCTTTTTTTTTTTAAAGAGTGGTTGTCATTATTACATCGCTCTAGCTGTATGGTTTTCTTTGTTATGTTAGTTTTGATTGCTTGTCTTGTTTGTCTCCTTCAGTCCTCCCTCTCGTCGCTGCGCCGCTTCCTCCGTGTTTTCCAGCCATCCGGCGTCCGCTCAGTTGCCCTCGGTCACCTGCTTGATGGACTGAGTGGCATGCTTCTCCGTCTTCTTGGTGGCGACCAGCTTCTCCTGCTGCAGCCCCTCCTCCACCTCCTTCACCGTTTCCGTCACAGTGATGGACTTGGTGACGTGCTTGGAGCCGTCCTCGCCCGTGGTGATGGTCTCCACCGTCTTGGTGATGACCACTTTCTGGCTGCCGTCCTCCTTGACGGGGCTCTCATCGACGCCGTTGGCGATCACATCGTCCTTCTTCTCCTTCTCGTCCTCTGGGCTGCTGCTGTCTACGTCGCCGTTCATGGCGACGTCTTTCTTCTCCACCTTCTTCTCTTCTGCTGGGTCGCTCTTCTTCTCTGGTTTGTCTTCTTTTGGAGCCTCGGGTTTGGGGCTTTCAGCTTTGGCGGACTCTGGTTTGGGGGAGCTGGGCTTTGGGGATTCAGCTTTAGGTGAGTCTGCTTTGGGGGACTCAGACTTGGGGGATTCCGCTTTGGGAGACTCTGGTTTAGAAGGTTCGGGCTTGAGGGAAACTGGTTTTGGGGTTTCAGACTTGGGGGACATTGGTTTGGGGGATTCAGACTTAGGAGAGCTGGGCTTTGGTGATTCTGACTTAGGGGAAGTTGGTTTTGGGGATTCAGACGTGGGAGAACTTGGTTTTGGGGATTCTGACTTGGGAGAACTTGGTTTTGGGGATTCAGATTTAGGAGAGCTGGGCTTCAGTGATTCAGACTTAGGAGAGCTGAGCTTTGGTGATTCTGACTTAGGGGAAGTTGCTTTTGGGGATTCAGACGTAGGAGAACTTGGTTTTGGGGATTCAGACTTGGGGGAACTTGGTTTTGGGGATTCGGACTTAGGAGAACTGGGCTTTGGTGATTCAGACTCAGGGGAAGTTGCTTTTGGGGATTCAGATGTAGGAGAACTGGGCTTTGGTGATTCAGACTTGGGGGATTCAGGCTTTGATCCTTCAGTTTTAGGGGTTTCTTCCTTGGTGTCTTCAGGCTTCACAGCTTCAGTTTTTGGAGCTTCTGTTTTTGCGACTACACTTTCATCTGCTTTGTCGTCTTTCCCCTTCTTCTCTTCTTCCACCTTGTCCACCTGATCTTTCTCTTCTTTCTCATCTCCACCCTTGTCTCCCTTGTCACTGCCTGTGTCTTGCTCCTGATCACCACCCTCCTCTTCGGCACCAGCCTCCTCCTCTTCCTCCTCCTCCTCCCCTGCACTGCCCTCCTTGTCCCCGCCCTTCTCTTTGTCAGGAGATGCTTTAGACTCCGGAGCTTTGGAGCACAACACGGTCTCCTCAACTTCCTCCTCTTCCTCCTCCCCTCCTTCTTCATCCTCTTTCTCGCCATCACCCTCATCTGCCTCATCCTCCTTTTCGCCTTCATCGTCGCCCTCCCCTTCTTCTTTCWCTTCTTCCTTCTCTTCTCCCTCTCCTTCCTCTCCCTCGTCGCTGTCTTTCTCATCGCCCTCTGGAGCGCTGGCGCTAACTTTAGCATCGGTGGCGGCTATGACTTCCTCTTCCTCTCCGCCTTCCTCTTCTCCCTCGCCCTCTCCGCCCTCTTCCACRTCTTCCTCCTCCTCCTCTCCTCCTACTCCTGTTGCGGTGGAGAGCTCCTGGGCGAGCTCTTCCAGGGCCTCGTCCATGTCAGCCTTGTCATCCTCCACCCTCGTCTCCTCAATGATTTCCTCCACAAACTTGTGCTGCACTTTCAGCTTGGGAGCCTCTGATTTCGTTTTGGAGATCTTAGTGGTGGAGATGGGCTGGCGGTAAGGAAAAGTGCTGAAGTGGGTCTCCTCGCCCTCTAGGAGTTTCCTGTTGGAACACACAATTAATTAAAAAAGGATTCAAACCATATTTTTAAAATGAAAATCCTGCTGAAATCATGTCGAAAGTTTACCTGTATGCAGCAATCTCAATGTCCAAGGCCATCTTGACATTCAGCAGGTCCTGATACTCACGAAGGTGACGAGCCATCTCCCATTTAGTGCTCTTGAGTTCATTATCCAGCTGGTGAATTGTCTCCTGGGGAAAACAAAGCAAACACAAAACATGAATAATTACAACAGATCTTTAAATTAATTTCAGCACTGGCTCATCGATTCCAAACTCCAAAAGACCAGTTCTCCCCCGTTTGCAGACCATCTACTGCAGTAAAACTCCTCTTGATTTGTGCCCACAGACACTGTTGCTCTAATGTATTCTGACGCAGCTCCGAGAGATGCTGAATGCCTCTTGTTTCAGCCTCAACACCCCCACCCCCACCCCACCCCAAAACCTGAGTGGTGTGATGCAAGGACAGAGCCAATGCAGGCATCGACCCATGCCTCTGAGTCAGCAGGAAAACAGAAAAGAGAGTGTTCACTGCAGGTCCCCCCCCCCCCAACATTTGGAAATCTCCCAAGAAGAAAAAGTCAGAGTCATACTGCAGCTTAAAATAAAGAATTTAAAAAAACTGCCTTAGAACTGATTGTGAAGCGAATAATCAATCTGCGTCACCAAACAAAACATTGTGTCTAACTTTATGGTTTTTGCATAATTTATTATTGTTTTTAATTCTTAAATCATCATTAATACTATGTTTTTAATTTTCAAATTAAAGTTTTAGCCCGATTACTCAGATATACCCTGTGTCTACACGTTTTTACGCACGACTGCTTCTGGAGTGTCCCCCCCACCTGCAGGCTGGCCAGGTCGCTGTTGTGGCGGTCCTCGATGTCGTTCAGCTGCCGCTCCAGGGACTCCCTCATCCCGCGCACGGACTCCAGCTCCACCGTCTTGGACTGCAGCTGGCGGCGGTAGTCGGCGATCTCGTCCCGGGCGGACTTGATGGCGTCCTTGTTCTGCTCCGCGGCCTCGGTGAGCTTGGCGTAGCGGCACACGAACCAGTTCTCCACCTGCTGCAGGTTCTGGTTGGAGTGGCCCTCCAGCTCGCTGCGGATCTCCCGCAGCGCCTCGGTGATGTCCGCCCTCTGCAGGTCCTTCCTCTCCACGGTCACCTGGGACGCCTGGATCTGCGCGATCAGGTCGCTGACCTCCTCCTCGTGGTTGTTGCGGATGAAGGCGATCTCGTCCTGCAGCGACTGAACTTTCTTCTCCAACTCGGACTTGGACAGCTCCGAGTCGCACGCGTCCTTCTTCAGGACGCGGATGATGGCTTCCGTCTCCTCGCGGATCCGCGCCTCCTCCTCGAAGCGGTCCCTGAGCCGCTGGATGTCCTCCTCGATGTGCTCGGTGTCCAGCTGGATCTGCGCCTTGTCGCGGTGGATCTGCTCCAGCACGGCGCGCAGCTCCTTCAGCTCCTGGTCGTAGAGATCGTCCAGCTGGGTGCGCGACACCTGCTTCTGACGCAGCGCCTGGATCTCCGCCTCGATCTGCTTGTTCTGCTGCTCCAGGTAGTGCACCTTGTCGATGTAGACTGCGAAGCGGTCGTTGAGCCCCTGCAGCTGCTCCTTCTCGTTGGATCGCTTGTAGTCTCCGTTCAGGATGGACGTCTGGCTGTAGTCGACGCTGTCGGCGGAGCTGAGCACCGCGGAGCCGTACGCCCGGGACACCGGCGCGTTCACCGTCCTCTTGTAGGATGAGGTCACGGTGGCGCCGGGGCTCGCCCGGGACCAGGACTGGGAGCGGAACCCGCTGGAGGGGGTGCCGGCGGGGCGGCCGTAGCCGTAACTGCTCGTTCTCGTATCCATAACTCTCCTGAAGGGGCTTCCTATCGGGTCCACCGGGTAACTCATCCGGTCAGAGTGCAGGATGAAGAGATGTGGGGAGCGGGACGGTGCTGGAGCTGCAGGCGGTGTGTGTGTGTGTGGATGTGGAGTGGTGTGTGTGGCTCTCACAGCGGCTTAGATCTGCTCTCTGCTCCTTTTATATCGGAGCTTCTGCTGCTAACAGAGCCAGCCCAAGCAGTTTTGTTCCGACTTTCATGGAGGGGAGGGTGAGGCAGACTCCCCCCAGCCACCTCCACCTCCCCCCTGGGCAGTCTGGTGATGGTCCGGTTCAGTCTGAACCGTGTGGCCCAGACAAGCTCCTGGGAGTCTCATGTCACTTAAACAAACAGGATTTAGTCTTTAAAAACATAGATTTTGTATTTACACTGCAAAAAATGTCCACCTAACCAAGTTTTAAAACCTTATATCAGCCAAAAAGTCTTTTTGATCTTGTTTTGAGACTGATTTACTAAACCAGAACAGATTGTGTAAGAATAATAATCTTGTTTTCAGAATGAGTAAGATTATTTGTCTTGTTAGTCTGAAAATTTGACTCAAATTAAGTCAAAACGTTCTGCCAATGGATTAAGAAAATTTTACTTGGTAAGATTCTTGAAATACTTGATTTGACTCAATTTTTTTCTTATTTCAAGAGTATTACCAAGTAAAAATTTCTTACTCCATTGGCAGAAATCTTTGACTTAATTTGAGTCAAATTTTCAGGTGAACAAGAAAAATAATCTTACACATTCTGAAAACAAGATTATTATTKTTACACAATCAGTTCTTGTTCAGTAAAACAGTCTCAAAACAAGATCAAAAAGACTTTTTGGCTGGATTTAAGATGTCAAAACTTGGTAAGATGGACAGTTTTGCAGTGTATTTAAAAATAAACAATGAAGAAATGATCAATTATCATCAAGAGCCACAATTAAGGGGTGACCAATGCCCTTTTTTTACAAAGTAGCTGCCACTTTGCTTTAATTTGGTCAGACAGGCTTATTTGAACACCTGGAGTCATCCTAATGCAATGTGGCTGTCACAACTATAACATCTATAACTCTCTGCTTTACATATATTGATATYAAACATGCTGTGATAGCTGAAACCCACCCAAGCACTTTCTGATCACACACGATCTTTCTTTTAAAAATTGGGCATGCAAAGCGGAGGGCGATGCGCATTCATTCGAGAAGCACTGCTTTTATTTTGAATGTGAATGTAGGGAACAGAGAGGTCACGCTGCAGTGAGCTTTGATTTCGGCCACCTGAAGATTACAGGCAGCTCTGTGCTGAGAGGTAATCGGTGGTCAGTGATTTCAGCACCACAGACAGCTCCAAGGCACTCAGAAAGAGGGGAAATGTTCTTTGTCACAGATTACTGATATGAAAAGTCCAATCCATTACAGCTTTTTGTTTCTGCTGACTGTTGCTAATTTTGTAGGTTATTTGAAGAAAGCTTGGCTTATACAGTAATTTCTGGGAGGTTATATTGTTCCATGTGCAATCAATGTTTCGTGTGTTGTTTAAAGTCAGTCATAGGAACATAATGGATGACAAATGCTAGATCCAAAGATTTCAATATTTGCTCTATATCTACTTGATGGATGACTCAAGTTGAGCTAAACTACCCACTGTGACCTTTTATAACTTCTTCAAACATATTGTTAGTTTTATTGTGGCTTCATTAATACATTATTATTCTCTGTAGTTTGACTTTTCAATGATTATCAGAGACAAACCGGAGCATTTAACTAAAGTTAAACAATGGAGCAAGTTTGCAAAACTAAAATAACTAGTTCAAAACTTTTGTTTCAGCAATCTATTGTTTATCAGGACATAAAAAAATCAATATAAAGATTGTGTATATAATATACAGAGTATGTTACTATATTCTTTTGTTTAAAAAGCTGCAGTAGTTTTGTACTTTCAGCTAAATGTTTATTACTACTAATCTACATATGTTTGACACCCCCTCCTCCCTCATTCCTTTGCAGATCTAATGCATCAAGCTGGGCCAGTTTTAGATTGCCTCAGAGACAGAAAGCCAGACAATGAGAGGAAGACAGCCACACCTTGTGCCTATTTTAAGCTCTTGTAAGTATTGTAAATTACTTTGCCCGCAGTCTCCCAGCTTGTTTCAGRGTCCTTCACCCACTGCTCCATCAAGGCTCAGAAAACAGGCGCAGGGTTTTTGACCCTGTCGGTCTTTTCATATACATTTGGACGGCCTGTGAAGACGGCACCACTTCTGGGCTCCTGTGCAAAGCAGGAGTGTGATCAAAAGGCATTGCGGTAGAAACAGGTTTTAACAATAGAAGGGTCTTTCTCATTCAGGGTCAGTTTGTCCCAGCCTGCAGCTCACTGAGGGTTTAGATATATTTCCACTGAGCAGGGCCAAAGCTGAGCATCTTTAGGTGCAAACTCACGCTGTGTGGGCTGCAAAGTCAGCTTGACCTTTAATTCATGCAGTATGTTGTTGCCCAGAACAAATACTTCTGCGGCTCCATTGTACTGAGCACCTGAATGATAGTTTTGTTTCAGTTTATTTAATTTAACCAGTTTAATGCTAAACTTTGAGGATCTACTGTATACTTCTTCTGTATTTGGGAGGAGAAACATTTGTCACGGGCCAGTGGAGAGGAAGATTGGCGCTGTGATAAAACACAGACTCAAACACACACAAAAAATTGTATATTTATGTTGATGCGGCAGTTGCACTTCATGAGGGTAGGACTTGTGTGTGACGGTGTGCAGATGATTAATGATGCACGCCATAGGTGATGCACGCCATAGGCTCAACCACTCTCCTCTAGTTCTGTAATAATGTTATTGCTTTGCTGCTCACTACAGTGGCACCATCTGTTACCCAGTACCACTGAATTTGCTGCTGGTTTTTTTTTTTTATAGAATAGACAAGATTAACATGATGAAGTTGTATATTATTGTGTGTTTTGACATAACCGCACATCTGAGGCTTTTTAAAGTTGATGTTTCTGTGGTGACAGACTGAAGCATAATAGTTTTAAACAATCGGATCCTTTTGGGGAATCCCGAAGGAACTTGTAATCCCTCCCAAGTTAGATCTATCCCCAGTGACTCCTCCTGGTACGGGGGG
>NW_013952415.1:596057-598976 GCF_001266775.1 Austrofundulus limnaeus | reverse complement strand
AACACACCTGATTTGAATGAATGGGTGATTATCAGGATCTGCAGTACGGAGGACCGAAAATGACATAATTAAAAATAAAGGCGGAAATACATAAATTGACTAATAAATAAATAAACAAATAAATACTTGTTTTATAATTTAATTGACCTTCACAATTATTTTCAAACTTAGTTCCAACAAATATTATATTTTTGCAAAAAAACGTAAAATGTAAATGATGTGCTATATATACCACCTCAGCTGACTTCTTTGGATGTGGGGAATCATCAGCTCTGTTCAGAGGTCCCCCCTGGATGATGAGAGTTTCTCACTGAGGTCCTTCCTAATGTTTTAGGTTGCAAGTCAGGGGCTGCAGCCCATGGCAGCCACACCCTACACAGTTTGTGTTTGTTAAAAAGCATAAGACAAGACACATAATCTGCTCTTTTTTTCTCATGTGGTGTCCTTAAATAATAAATTGGTATGCCAATTTTTTTAATGGCTGCCATCTATCACATGGAAACAGCCACAGTGACTGAAAACACGACAACGATGGGATCATGAAACAGACAATTGAGACAGAATAACAACAAGCCTGATGGACTGTTAGATATTAACTAAAATTTGTCGAGGAAAGTAAGAAAATCTAAGTGCTTTGTTTGGATTGAGAGCGATATGTGTAGGTGTAACAAAGATCTAAAAATGCATGTCTTCAAGTCAAAAATGAGGCAGCTTTAATGTACTTTTACCATATCAGAATCAATTTATTTGTCATTAACAGAGCACAACATCTGTTTCGGCACAACCCATCCAAGACAAAACAAAACATTCATGGGAGACAGGTGTCCGATGATGCAGTCATTGAAAGGCATTAAAGAAGAAGAAGAAATAGTAAGCATGAGGGATAAAAAACATATCTCAAACTGGGTCCCTACAAGGAGATAGCATGAAGTTTATAAAATAAATCCCTGCATAGAGCACATTTAAGCAAGCAATTATGATAGTAATACACTGGAAGTAAGCTATAAATGTATATTCTGTACATAAACATTTATTATTCACACACTGATTGCTTTAATTCATTCTTAACATATTTRTTCTGCATTCTGTATTTGATGCATCTTGAACAAAAACAATGTGTTTAATAGTTGTTAGCTTATTTAAAAGGTCATCATATATTTTTGACAATATTTGGGTCTATCTAAACACCTACCAACTTTTTTAATAKCCATTTCTCTTCAGTCTCAGTGAATAATAGACAGATCTCTAAAATGCACATTTTGAAAAGAATAAACTCCTTCAAACAGCTTAGAATAAACATTTTTTTTACGTTTGATTCTATAGTTTGAAATGAGACCCTTTAATATTATGGTTTTAAAACCAAATGCATGCATTTAATAAATCTTTCATCTTTAGAGACACTGATTTCGTTACACAGAGACTATAAAGTACCTCTTATAAACTTTTATATAAATGTATAAAAATGGTTTACAGCTCAACACTTCAGGTGGAGGAGAGCAGTGATGGCAAGGAACTCAGATGGGGGTCAGTATGTGACAGGTTGTAGATATCTTTGTGGGGTGACGGTAGAGGGTGGTCCAGAAGCAGTGATATCATCTGACGTGGCAAAAAAACAGAGCAAAAACAGTGGAGGGGGGGGGGGTGTACGAGAGAAAAAAAAAGGGAGGGGTTGCACTCGGATCTGCAGTTTATCTGCAATGCATCAGTAGGTCCTTCTCTCCCTCCCCACCTCAGAGGGTGTGGACACGTCTGAGGTGGGCAGGGACGGCTCAGCAGCCACAGAAATCAAACCTTTCCTCGTTGTACTCACAGCAAAGTTGGCAAAACTCCAACAGAGGGTCATGTCACCCCAAACACACACATTGATTAGAACGCACACACACACACACTCACACACAGAAAGACACAGGCAGAATGGGCTCCAGTCTGCAGACATTAGCACATTAAAAGTGCTGATAAATTAACATTAGGAGCTACATTAATTAGCCAGCATAGTTAATGTTTAAAAATCAATAATAGGAACAGCTAAGAAATTAAAACTGTTGATGATACAGCCATATCATTATYACCACCTGCTGGATTTCGGAGTAGATCCACCAAAACAGTTTCATGTGAAGAACGTAATGAGGGTTCTCGTGGAGAGGTTTGGACCATGTGGATTGTGTAGTCAGGTCTTTGAGCTTGATGTCACTAAAGTATATGTCTGTACTGGGCACATTTGTGCAGTTTTTGCTTGTGTTGCTGTTAGGCTCCTCTGCAGTGAGTGGGTGTGACTTGTTGAGAAAACCATTTAGTCTGGTGATAAAAGTTTATGTAACTTACAGGATGCAGGCTTCCCCGGCAGAAAATTATTAGCTGCACATCAGTTAACCTGTTAGTGGCTTTAACATATCGGCTGATCAAGAAAAGGTTTAAAATTTTAAAACACTGCCTCAGTATTAAGGCATGAGCTTGTGTGGCCCTTATGGAAGTAGATCTGTTGTATAACGCAATATGATTGCAAATTATTTTATACGCACCAGTTTGTGTTTTTACCGGCCTGGGGACCACTTGTTGGACAGGCCTGAGTGCTGAATTTCTCTGGTCTTCTGCCAAATATTAGCTTTTTTTATTTAATATGTTATTATTTGTACTTATCAGTTGCCTTTCTTAGTTTTTAATTAGTTCTTATTCAAATATTACCGTGTGGCTGCCCCCCTCCTCTGGAACTCCCTCCCTGACTAGCATCACATTATTGACTGACTTTAAAAAAGGCTTGAAGACTTTTCTTTTTAATCAAGCTTATTATTCCTCTGTATGATTTTACCATTGGTTTTAATGACTTTTACTTTTAACACAGTATTTTTATTTTATTTTTTTTAATTTTTTTGTAGAACTTTGAGATTTTTGTTAATGAAAAGTGCGGTACAAATTAAATTC
>NW_013952415.1:588179-595987 GCF_001266775.1 Austrofundulus limnaeus | reverse complement strand
TTATCATCATAACCATTTGTACTTTCAAACTGTTAAACCAAATGTACTTGGTACATGTTTAGCTAATTGAAATAATTGGTTTTTGAGGACACTGTATTGTTTAATTATCAAATTTAAGTACATTTTAATGATTGAATTAAATAGTCAGGTGCAATGGATTAAAAAAAAACAATGTCTACAGAAAAAAAATAGATCACCAGAAAGCTTGGAAATCCAGCACTCACTCATTGTTGTTTTTTATTTAAATTACATTTTGCATGTCAATCACTTTTTACTGCCCTAAACAGTATAATGTTTCTGAGCAGGTGAGAGACCTTGTTGTCCCTGAACAATGCGTATCAGTGTGTACTTTGTGGTTATGTGGGTTGTCAAAATGTCCCAGGATCAGTGTCATGGAGAGGTGCATGTTTACATGTATTAGTTTGCAAACCAAAGCATACCCTGGACGTGTGGACAATATGGTCCTTCAGGTTTAAGATGGACACAAACAGAGCAGATCAGTGTCTTTTTTTTTTCTTCCTCTTCTCCCTCCTGTATTTTGACAACGACTTGCCCCCTTGTTTAGCGTCTTTCAAGCCAACATCAGCAGCTTTAGTCTCAGGATGAAGAAGTGAAAGCTCAGCTGAAGCCAAGCCCACTGAGCTGAGTCATCCCACAGAGGGTGGCCACTCTGGGAACCATTAAAATAAACATCAATATATCCTTCTTTTTTCCTTCTTTTTTTTTTTTGCTTTAATCAACCAAAATTCATCATGGAAAAGGAATCTGACATGATAGTTTAGGACATTTATATTAAAGGGAATAAAAATCCCAGAGTCATGCTCATGACTGCACAGAGGCAAACACACAGCCTTTGTGAGTTTTCCTTTAAACTGCATCAAAAGACCCACAGTTCGACTTCTCTGGACATCCAACGTCCTTTACGTCGTGTTTTTCATTTCGCAGAGTCATGCCTCACCTTCCTCCTCTGCAGCCCCCTCTGCTGTTCCCACCTCCGTGTAAACAAGTTCACTGTCTCTTTATTTATGTCTTTATGACCTCCTCCATCATTTGTTTGACGTTTTAATGCTTTACCCTCGGTGGATTGCACCGTACAGGGGAATAAACCTGAGAGAGATAAATATAAAAAAGAAAAAAAAGGATAATTGACTCTCWAATTTAGAACTGCAGCATGTACTGAGTCACTCAGTTCCTCTTATATGACCTGTTTATTTAAGAGATGGTGCCGTTAAAAGACTCTAAGAAACAGATAAGCATGGCCCCTTCAGTTATTGGATGACTAGTTTATAACACCCTAAAATTTGATGGTTTGCATCTTGCATCAGTAAGTAAACACTTTTTGAACCCCAAATATAAAAAATAATAACAAAAAATGATTAATACCTCTGTAAACAAAAACAAAAAGGCATGTGTGATTGCCGAGATCAAACAGTCCAGCTTAATAACACTATAAAACACATATCAAAGTCAAGACTCAAATAAATAAAATAAAATAAAGTACATAGTAGTAGGTGACTCATGAAATAGCTCAGAGGCTTTTAAATTAATTTTATTTTCTGTTTTTTTAAAATTGTACTTATGTTTTTGTTGTTTTTTGTTATTATGATTTGTGTTTGTGTAACCCGGGGTAAAAACTGCCCTTAGTCCCGCCTTTGCTGCTCCATTGGTTAGAGTGACAGTCAGTCACACAGTGCATTCAGCCAATTAACGCACCTGAGGTGGTTATTTAGGCCTGCTCCAGCTTTCCCAGTCAGGTGTGATGGGGAGAGCTGGAGACAAAGGAGCTACAGGTTGGTGCTTCCAAACAATCAGTTCATCTCTTTGTTTGTTCTGCATTTTTTTTAAACTTACAATATAAAAATCATGTAGATCTGAACATCCAGTGAGCTTGGAGCCACGAAGCTGCCATGCACTGAACTATAAATGGAATTGGAGAGTAGTGAAGACAATGTTTGTTTGTTTGGTTTAGCATCTTGGTGGTGGTAGCCAATGCTAACTGTTGATCAATTGTCATATGATTTAATTTCTTAAATTCAACATAATAATGAGATAAATGTTTTGTTTTGTCTGAAAGATTAGATTTAGGATATAATTGCATTTATTTCTGTATGTAACTGAAAAAGTCTAGTTCACTAGCAGGCTGGTAATTTACTGGTCCTGTTTATTATAATACAGGCCATGTGACCCTTTTTTAGGGTTAAAGGATGGCGAGCTTCTGAGAACTGGCTGGGGCCAGGAGAACCTGAGATTTACTCCATACTGGTCTGGTAGGAGGCTCTTGGTCTGTATCATTTCCCCCCTCCATCTTACCATTCAGACACACAATCCACTATTCATCTCTTCATCTGAAACGACTTGCYCTTGGACATTGTCATCTCAAATATCTGGACAATTCAACCATGGACTTTTTGAACGTGTGTCTGTCAGACACTGTACTGACCAGTGGGGAAATTTAAAACGGTTGTGCACAAATGTATAGAAGATCTACTGCAGTACTGTGTATATTTTGTATTTATTATTTTGGGTTCTATGTATGTTTGTCTTGTGGTGTTCACTTTAATTTTCTCTTTAAAATACATGGTATTGAAATGAGTTCTTTTGTATTGTTTTTATTGATTACTGACAACAGCTCCAGTAGACAAATTTAGTCTTCTGATTTATTCCACCTTGTCCTTTCGCACATGAGTGCTACATTTATTAAAGGCACTAGAAATAAAGTGTACTTATGTACTTATGAATGCTGTGTAGTTACTGTAAGGTGGAATACAATCCGTTGATTTACACATTTGTTTTATAAAAACCTTTTTATCTCTATAGGTGTGTGAGAGAGTGTATGGGAACTTCACTTGAAGCTATTCCTGGACATGTCATTGCTTTGCTGTAGAGGCTGACTGAGGTGCAGAGAGGAAAGTGGAGTCATGCTGCAGAGGTTGAGCTGCAGAATCATGATACAGCTCAAATAGGGAGGGAGGGGGCTGGGGAGGGGAGAGTCAGAAAACAAGGAAAAGGTAGGGAGAACAGTGTGTGGGTGGGTGTATGTGTGTGTGTGTGTTTGTGTGCCTTGAGGATGATAACTATCCATTTGAAACTGGTTACGTAACTGTATCTGTTGCTGCAGCACATTAACTCTATTGCAGAGGAAAGAGTCTGTCTGTTCTGTTCAGCCAGTCGTGACCTTGTCAGTATAAAACTCATGACTTATTTCTGAATGTGCTGGACTTCTAAGGTTAATGTATTGTGGGCAGCTGACCAGTTTTTTATGGCTAAGGAAATGTCAAAGTCCTTATCGACACAGATCAGTTTTGGACAGGAGTAGATCTGTGCGTCCAGTCGTGTCGTTAAACTTTCAAGAGTGGAGAAATGGGATGTTGTATGAAAAATAGGTTTAAGTTAATCTGAGTTTTTTTTCACCTGATAAATGTAAATTCTCAGACTTTTAAGTAGAAATTTTGGCTATTTATACTTTACTTGAGTAATTATTTTTAGCCTACTTTTTACTTCTACTCCTTACATTTGTACACAATTATCTGTACTTCCTTTCTTACGTATTTTAAAATGGTAAAAAGTAGAAAGTTGTTACTCATTTCATTCCGGCTTGTTGTTGTTAAAAGATACTATCCAGATAAACTGCATCTCTTGTATAGAGTGAATTTAATTGTGGTTGGATAAGAAGGCTAAATATGGTTATACCATTATGATACTGTATTAGTTTGTACACAACCCATCATAGCTGCGCGTGACACAAATAATATCACACTCCAGCAGGACAAAGCAGATATACGTTACCTAGTAAAGATGTCTGTGGAACTTATACTAATGCATCCTAATTTTTTAACATTATTTTTATATTACATTATAGTCATTTTGGCCTTTAGAAAGATGTTTGAGGAGGTCACGTCTCATTTTGGATAATCTAACTACTCATTTTTACTCAATATTTTTACATTTGATACTTAAATACAAAATGTATTTGATACTTTAAGACTTTTACTCAAGTAGCCTTCTTAGAGGAGACTATCTTTTACCAAAGTCATTTTATGGTAAGATATTTGTACTTTTACTACAGGATATCTATGAGGTACTTTGAGGTACACTGTCTCTTCCTAACTCACCTGAAATCCAGTCTCYCATCATCATTTGTAAAARCTGCTTTGATCCACAGAAGAAAATGTTGCACAAAAGGTCAAAACAACTGCGCAATGACTACTTTACCAGTTTCTGAAAACYCCCACCACCTGGTTATGTCCCTCCCACCCTGATGTTGACCCATCAAACTGGATCTTCATCACAACTTCAACATCTGACTTTGTGCGACAGGATGATGGCGTAAATCTTCAGATGCTTCATAAAGTTGTCTTCACTGTAAACAAATCAGTCATTGTTTAAACAAGTTTTTTTTTACTTTTTTGTTTGTTTATAAATGTTTTTATTCTTGTCTCATTTTCAGAGTGTCATTTTTTTTTTTACCTGCTCTCACCTCGGTCTCGTTTGTTTTTGTCTGGTCGGTGTTTARCTCACCACCTACTCATTATTTTTCACACTCAGCCACTCTCCTAATCACTCTTCCTGGAACATATTGTCCTCGTTCGCCTAAGCTTTTTTTTTTTCKAGTACTGTCGGTTTCTAGACCATTTAGAATTGTAGTTTTATTTTGGAAATTCTGTTCCTTTAATTTTGATCAAACCCTTCAGCAGGTATCCAGTCATCTGCTTCATGTGTTCCTCTTTGTTTTTTTTTTCTTTTTGAATTTAGGGAAAGAAACATGTTTGTGTATTAATGTCCTTCTCAAAAAAATGTCTGGAGTTCTAAGAAGTCATCAGGTGAGTGTATAAATCCGTTTAAAACAACTTTATTAGAAAAAATATCATTTAATCAGTTTTGCATCAAACAGATTTTCATGTAAACAACTAGATTTATTATGGCTCCGCCCACCTGGGCAAGAGGCACACTGTTGGGTGGTCTTGTGTGCACGATATCTCCTGAAAGAAATTATATATTTACTTATAAATAGGTATATATGAACCCATAAGGGTAGTACTGAGTCTGATTAGATTTAGACATCAAAGGGTCAAAGGTCAAGGTCATTTATGATGATTGGTAAAATAAAACTGATTTCTCTTTTTTCTAATTCCTCAACAGTACGAATAAAAAAACCTGGCTAAATGATATGATAAATATATAGTTACATATACTTCTCAGAATATTTAAGTTCAAAAATAGYGGTTAAAAAGTAACTGCATGCCCAGTGCTTTCACTGCAGATGACTCCAGGAGAGGCGGAGGCAGCGTCGATGCTTTGGCATCGAGTTCTTCTTTAATCTTAAAGTAGAACTACTGAGAACGGACGGTGGTCTGTTGCGACACGTTATGTGAGYCACGCTGCAAAGCAGAACCTGATTAGTGGATATTTACGGGGGCTGAGTTWGCTTAAGTATTGCAGTAGAAAACTCCTTCAGGTTCCCTTGAACCGCTATTGGAGACTCTTCTGTGATAGTTGCTCTGATTGTTCTGAATGCTGGATACCAGTATGTCAACAWTTCTTTTTGCTGGGCTTCTGCTGTCTTCTGTTTTAGAGCAGAAAAGGGGAATGCAGGCTAAATCTACATCAAGCCAGTGAATAAAGTACCATAAAATGCAGAGCAGTGAAGAAATAAAGACGAACTCGGAAGAGATTGTTACCTTAATGGAGATGATTTATTGTTGTTGGAGCCTTACATCAGCTTTTTCGCTTCAGCTTTGCTCCTACGTGCATTTCATTAAAATTACTGCTGCCTACAGGTAAAATCACTAAATCCTGCTTTCCTTTGATCTCGTTGTAGTTCAGCTCCACTTTATTTGTGCATTATAGTTGTCTTTTATTTATTTAGCTATTTTTTGTCTTTTAGGGTTATTGTTTAGACACTAAAATTTGACAGAAACATCAACAACATCCACTATTTGCCAAGTCCTCTGAAACCAAAAATGTGATTTTAAAACAGCATACCACATCATAATTTCATTTTTGTAGATGCAGATTTTCCATTTTAAAACATTAAAATACGCAATGTTAATTCTAATCTCAACACAATGGCACATTCTTTATTGAATTCTTAAAAAAAGGCTTGTGATCCTTTTTAATGTAAAAAAAAAAAGGTTCAGCGCTCTCCAACAGCCCAAAAGGCAGAAAGAATAACAGTAATTTCTATCCTGCTGTGACACAGGGTAGCATCACAAACGAGTACACCATCTTTATAGTTTGGGTCAAGAAATTTCCCGTGTTGCTCCACCCCGGCTGGTGAAACGGCTGAGCTTAACTCTGCATATTTCATGAAACTGGTGCAGGCCGGCGGAAAACTGCTGCACACCAGCAAAGTGTGTGTGGATGAGTGCGTAAATAAAAATGTTTGAATTAACTAACTTTGCTATAAACCTATAAAAAAACAACTCTAAAAGATAAAAATCTTACAATAAATTCAAAACTGCTAACTGATACACAGAAACTAAACGGTTGAGTTTTGTTTTAAGTTTTTTGGCTGCATTTTTCTGTTTTTAGTTTTCTTACATACCCACCACCCCTCACTTCAATTCCGTCAGCTTCTGTCTCGTTGGCTTTGAAAGCAAATGTCTTTTTCCTGCGAGGAAAAGCAGCATCGTGGCTCCCCATCCTCTGCATCAAAAACACCCCACCCCACCCGCACGTCCTCTGCAAAGACAGCACTTTCTTTCTGGCTGAGAGAGAGGCCTAAAGAGGGATGGAGAGAGGAATCGGATGAATAAATAAAGGGAAAGATTAGGAGCTGGTTCCTCACGGGACAGAATTATCTGACGATATATTTATTACAGAGGCTGAGTCATTGTCTTTTCAAGATAAGCTACTGAAAGGAAGGATCACACAGAAATCAACTTTTTTAAAAAGTTATCTCGTTTCTGTTAAGGTTCATTTTTGGTAATTGTATGTCTATGATATGCTGTTTACATGTTATTTCAGCTGTTTGTCCTCCTATGGACAACTAATACACTAATGATGATGGTAATACAGCTGTTACAGTGGTTTACACAGTGAGTAGACAGTTTTTGAATAATGAGCTCTTCAGGGTTGGCCTGCAGCAGAGGCAGTATGGGCAAAAACTAAGGGCGCCGTCCACCTAGGAGGCACAATAAATGAGAGATTAATGTAATATTTTATAATGTTTCATCAAAGTGTAGTTGATTCAGTTACCGGTTAATCYGGTTTATGAAGATAACTTGTTTCTCAGCTGCTGTGTTACTTCATATGGTGCAGAGGATTTTTTGTGATAAAAGTATCATTTGTATAAAGTACTTGAAAAAAAATAACTAAGTAAAAGTAAAATTACATGAACAGAAAATGACTTTGTTAAAAAAATCAATTTCATTGATGGGAAAACTACTCGCATAAAAGTCATAAAACTGTTCACCAAATTTTGGGGAAGTAAAAGTATTTTTAAAACATTCTCTAAGAAATAAGCTGTTGAATTTACTGAACCAAACTGGTTCCACTAAACCAGGTTGAGTAAAATTAGCAATATATGTACAGCGGTTAAAATAAGTTTTGAACACGTCACCATTTTTCTCAGTAAATATATATTTGATTTCTTTGTATGTATGGATCACTTGGGTTGTTACCAACATCTGGTGAAAATTTCATGTCATTAGAGAAATGAAGTTATTTGTAATAATGTGGAATGGCACAAGGAAAAAGTATTGAACACATTTACTGAAATTTATCTAATACTTTGTACAAAAGCCTTTGTTGTCAATGACAGCTTCAAGACGCCTCCTGTATGGAGAAACTAGTGGCATGCATTGCTC